>NC_086201.1:2155000-2473750 GCF_035770615.1 Melospiza melodia melodia | reverse complement strand
CCCAAAAGAACACTGTTTCTTGTTTCAGAAGAGGTTTCCTGGACGTGTCAGCGGGTCCAGGAGCAAATCCAGCAGGAATGGACGGTCCTGCTCCCCTGCTCTCACTCCACCTCCATGTCCCCACCATATCCCTCCAGCCACTCTGACCCCTCCACAAGGCAGTTTACCTCACTAAACTGGCAGTAACTTTAGACAGCAAAAATAGACACATTTTCTACCAGCTCCTATCCTCAAGCAGTGGGAGAAAATGAGAAAAAAGACAATTTCCACACCAGCTGGAAAAGAAGACACGGTAGGGGCAAGGCTGTTGTGGCCCCTATAATTTACAGGTGTGTTCTCATCACATTTTCAGAAGTAGGCAATTTATCCTTGCAATATAGCAAATCTGCTCAATATCTGTCCATTTTTGGTTTCTGCTTCATTTTTTTCTCAACCTAAAAATAGAGTTGTTGGACCAGCTCTTGCCACCCAAGTGAAACTTCCTCTCTGAAGCCACCCCTGAAACAAAGCTCTCCTCTCTTCAGAGACAGAGGCAGCTAATCTTAGATCTGAGTGAAACCAGAGGCTCAGGCCCTGAAATTCAAGCCAAACACAAACAATAAAATCAGCAGTAATTGAAATATCAATTGCAATAACAGCTACTTGCAGCAACATTGCCCATTTCCACGGTCTTTTTACATCAAAAGTTCTCCGGCTCTTTGCAGCAGCTCTTTGAGGCTATGAAGAGCAGCCAGATCCTTGTGCAAACTTCGGGAGCTCACAAACACACAGGGTGCCACCAAACTGAAAATCTAATTTCAGATAGGAGCTGGAAGTGCCTTTGGAATGAGAAACTCAACACCGATGCCAAGAAGATCAATAAGAACCAGGCGTCGCTTAAGCTGTTCCCCTTTACGCCCATTATTACCACTGACAGGTATTCCTTGGGTTTTGATTTCCTTTCTGGGTGATGGAAGGAAATGTGGCAGGAGTTGGGGATCCAGGGAAGAGCAGGTGTTTGATCATCCTTTGGGGGGTGAGGGGAAGGAGTCATTCCCAGGAGCAGGTGGTCCCTGGGGCCTGTCAAGTGACTGGATGGATGTGGCCGTGATTGACAGCTTCTGTGCTGGCTGTCAGGGGGGCTCGCTTCAGCGGCAGCAAGTTGCCAGGGACATATGGCAGCAAAGGGACAGCCAAATTTTAGGAGCACTTTGACAATGCAGGCTATAAAAATACCTTCTCTGGAGCTTCTGGTGCCGCTGGGAGGAGGCACGGGAGGGGAGCGGAGAGGGCAGGGTACCTGAGAGCACCCTGAGCACAGAGTGAGGCAAAAGGGAGATCCCAGCAGAGGAGAGACAAGCTGGGGGTTCCCAGAGTGGCTGTCCCAGTCCCAGGGCAGCCACACAGCCACCTCCACCCCATAAGGAGCCCTGTGCTGTGACCCACAGCCACCCAGGATAAGCACATTGCTACCAGGAAAAGAGACGTGGCAGAGGATTTCCTGCTGCTCAGGAGCCTGAGGAATCAGCTGGGAATATCCATCTCAGAGGGCACGGGGCTGTGGAAAACTGCGGGGGAAGAGCACCTGTGCAGGGGACAGCAACTCTGTAGGGGACAGATCCACTGTAGGACACAACACTTCTGTAGGACACAGCCCTGTAGGACACAGATCCTCTGCAGGACACAGCCTTACAGGACACAGCCCTGTGTGGGATACAACACCTGTGCAGGACAAATCACCTCTGTAGGACACAGCTCTGTAGGACACAACACCTGCAGGACAAAGCCTTACAGAACATAGCATCTCTGTAGGACAAATCAGCCCTGTAGGACACAGCTCTGTAGGACACAACACCTGCAGGACAAAGGCTTATCGGACACAGCATCTCTGTAGGACAAATCACCTCTGTAGGACACAGCCCTGTAGGATGCAACAGCTGTGTAGGACACAGCCCTATGGGACACAGCCTTCCAGGACACAGCCTTGTGTAGGATACAACGCCTCTGTAGGACAAATCACCTCTCTAGCACACAGCCCTACAAGACACAGCCCCGTGGAGGTCACAGCCCTATAGGACGCAGCCCTGTGTAGGATAAATCACCTGTGTAGGACACAGCCCTACAGGACACAGCCCTACAGGACACAGCCTCACCTGTGCCCCACAGGGCAGCAGAAGGCAAGAGCCACAGGCAGAGCAGGGAAATCCAAGCAGCCCTGGCCCAGGGCCAGCCCCAGAGCAGCCCTGCACCGAAGCTCCTGCCCCACACGCTGCACTCCCAGGGCAGTGCAGCCCCACAAACAGGAGTTTCCTATTTCTTTTAATTAATAGAATTTGCCCCCGGGCTTTTGGGAGCGTTCAGACAACCATTGTTGCTGGTGTTCCCACACTTTCCCTTCCCCGCTGCTCTGCCGTTGCAAAACTCAGAGACAATGACACAAAACAGTGAGAGTTCAGAAAACCCCAGGAATGTCATCGTCTGTCCCAGGAACTGCTGGGGCCCCTCTCAGCCCCTGCACAGATGGCACCTCAAAGCCTGCAAGTGTCCCCACCAGGCCAGCACTGAGCAAGCTGCTGGCACATCCAAATGCCTCTTCTTGCAATTTATATTCTGCATGGGTTTTGAATGCTTTATCAATCTCGCAGGAGATAACATCCAAACAAACAAGAAAGGGGTTTAATGATAAACCCTATCAGAAGATGTTATCTTTCAGCTGTTAAATGCTGTGTTTGGCCAAAGCAGATGGAGACAGACCCGAGATATGCATTTGGAAATGAAAAGGAACACTGACAGTGGGCTGATTACAGTGATCTCAGTGGATGACTTGCATATGACTGTGACAATCCTGTGAATACAGAGATTATCTTGCAGGGATGGATTATATATTATTACAGTCCATTAGGTCCATCTCCTAAGTCTCACCGTTTTAATGGCCCATTTCACATCATGCAAATATTGGGGGAAAATACCCATTTCCTCTCTTGCCTTTTTCAGCATTGTTGATCCCCAGACTAAATTTATCCATGACCAGTGAGAGAAAACGTGTATTTGAGTTAAATGAGACTCAACAATTCATTTCAGCAGTGCACAGAAAGCAATCACACCACCCTACCTATAAAATCTCTTAACACAGGTCCTGGGATATTCCACCACAGAGCACAGGAGCTGATGGAGCAGCAGTGGCTCAGCCAGATCAATTTATTGCAATCCTTGAAGAACTGAGGGGTCTTTCCACCCTTAAACACTGGTTAAAATATGAACTATGAAGAAATGGAGGGAAGAGCCTCTCCAGGGCTGAGCACCACAGAAAATGGGGAGCAAACCACCAAGTTTCTCCCTGCAGGGTGTTATAAAAATATTTCCTGCAGCTTCTCTCCATGAGAAAGTCAGCAAAGTCCCCGAGTCTCTCCTGGTTCCTTGCCAAAGCCATATGAAAACACAATTGTTGCCTGATTTCAACATATAATGTGACACAGGCTTGATAAATACCGGGCTGAAGTTCATAGGCTTTGGAGAGATGTTTCATTGCATGTCTAAAGGGCTTGATCCCGTTCCAGCTGAAGTCAATGGACGTTCTCTCATTTACCACAGGACGAGGCCCCAAAGCCTTGAAGGAATCCAGCCCTGCTGTTATAAAACCCAGCCTCTCGTGGCCAGAAATGTTCCAGGCTCTTGAAAAAGCCAGGCTGACAAAATGCAAATCAGTCACTTGGTGCAAACCCACGTTACAGCCCAGCACAAACCATCTAATTCCATTTCCATCTCCTTTGCTGCTGTCTCTCTGCCTGCATGAAGCATTTTCACTGCAAGGTTTTTAATGTCCTGCAGCTGGGTCTGCTGGAAAGGGCTGCAGGACATGAATTTAGGGCAGCAAAAGCCACTCTGAAGGCAGGCTCAAGTACTGAGCACTGCAACATCTCCTCAGTGGTTTGTATTTGATTGTTGAAGAAGCAGTTTCAATGTTTAAAAACCAGATGCAACCTTGAACTGAAGCTCCCTTGAGCTCATTAAAAAAATTATTCTCCAATATGAACCCTTCACTTAAAAGAAATAATTTTAGGCCTATATTGGTTGTGGAATTCCTTATGAGGATTCCTCCTAGTGGGATGTAAAGAGCTTTTTCTCATGGCTGTTGAACAGACCTGAAATTAGGACCACCAGTTAATTGGAATATTGTTAAAAGTAGGTCCACTGAAAAGAAACATTTATGTTCTAAACTCTGACATTTTACTTCTGCCTTCTCTTGGAAATCACACCATGAAAAAGAACTTCTTTCCAGTAATAGAGACATAATCTGAACATCAAAGAGTAAAAGTGCAACATCCAGATGTGGAAATGCCAGCACATCACACTTGGAAGATGCAGCAATCCCAAATTCTGTTCTTCCTTTAATCAGAAGTCCAACAAACCCCCAAGATTCTGATAACAAATTATATCCTTTGGGAGAAATCTCTTCCTCCTGCCGCTGTACAATCCATAAATTTGACAGGAAATCAATCAGTGCCACTGCAAAAGCATTTTAAAGAAAATCCCTATTGAATTCTTGAGGAAACTAAAGAGAATACCAAAGAATCAGAAATTCCTAGCCTGAGCTCCTTTGGAACAACCTCCCAACAGTTTCTTTCCCAAATCAGAAACATCTTTGGAAATGAATCAGATATTTCTCACACATTAGCACTGCCTTCCCCCAGTAACAATAAGGACATTTCAGCATGACAGGGATAAACTTTGCTTTTTTGAAATCCTGCAGATTCCCAGAGACATCAGAGATGATGGCAAAAAAACAACTTTTGGCCACGGCATTTGGGGAGAAAGCAAGAATCAACACTTTTAAAATAATAACCAGGTCATCAGATCCTCTCCTTGTGACGTAGATGTTGATATCTTCCAAATTCCTGCCCTTCAAAAAACATGGAGGGAATTGGGATTGTTCAGCCTGGAGAAGAGAAGGATCTGGGGTGACCTAGTTCTGGTTTTCCAGTACCTGAAGGGAGATGACATGGGGGAGTGGCTTCCCACTGACAGAGAGTAGTTTTAGATGTGATATGAGGATTAAATTCTTCCCTCTGGGGGTGGTGAGGCCCTGGAATTGTCCAAGGCCCGGCTGGATGTGGCTTGGAACACTCTGGGATAGTGGAAGGTGCCTGCCCATGGCAGGGGGGTTGGAAATGGGTGAACTTTAAGGTGCCTTTCCATCCCAATCCATTCTGGGATTCCATGGAAGAGCTCAAAACACCCCTCACAATGGGATATTCAAATCCCTGGACCAGCAGACTGGTGGTGGGAGGATTCCTCTGCTTTTCCTTGCACTGCCACATGACAAAACCAGAGGAATAAAAGGAGAAAGGTTACGAGCAAAAACAGCTCTTGAGGATCACACCTTCCACAGCAAGTGCTGGAATCTGACCTTGCTGCCAGGACTTGGTGCTTTTCATGGCAAACAGTGACACCAAAAGTTGTTAAAGTTTGTGGTTCGGTGTCAGGACTCTCCAGCTGTGCCCTCACGTGGTACAGATCCATCTCTGGTGAAATTCACCTTGAGTTAATCCTCACGCAGAGGTGAAATCCCAGGGAAATATTTAGGGGACAAAGCCACCCTGTCACCAGTTCACTGCTCCAGCCACTCACCCGGAGATGGACAATGCCAGGGTGACCTCCAGGAAGGCGACAATACAGAATTCACAGAACCACTGGGTTGGAAGAGACATTCAAGATGATGGATTCCAACCCAGCCCCAACACCTCAGCTCAACCCTGGCACCCAGTGCCACATCCAGGCTTTGTTAAACACACCCAGGGATGGGGACTGCACCACCTTCCTTGGCAGCCACCCCAGAACTTCATCACTTTTTCCTAAAATCCGACCTAAACTTCCCTTGGTGTAGCTCAAGGCTGTGTGCTCTGGTTGTGTCAGTGCCTGCAGACAGAGCCCAGCCCCAGCTGAGCACAGGCACCTTTCAGGAGCTGTGCAGGGTGATGGGGGCAGCCCTGAGTCTCCTTTTCTCCAGGCTGAGCACCCCCAGCTCCCTCAGGGCTTCCTCTCAGGGTTTGTGTTGTTTTGTTTGAGCTGCTCCTCACCAAACCTCCCCAAAAGCCTGGCTGGAGGCTGTGCAGAAGGGGACACCACAACCAGTTCCACCCAGAACATTTGGGAAAAGAGAGTTGTGGGGAGGGTGTCCTGCAGGGCCTGAGCCTGCCAGCGTGGGGGAGGATGTTCCCCAAGGATCCTCCAACGTTCCTGTCCTTGCTGGCTTCCAGAGGGAGCCAGACATCCCTCCCCAAAGAGCTGAGGCACACAGGGAAGCTGAGAACCACCGACATTTCAGAGTGTAGGGGGACGGCCAGGACACTTTCATTACTTCCACACTGGAGCTGATGATATTTTGGTCGTGCAGTTTTGGATTTAGGCACTGAAGTCTGCCTCACTGCTAAATCCTTTTTTGGATTTGGCCTTAAAACCTTATGTTCAGCAGCATTTGTTTTATCTTCGAGACTTAGAACACAAGGAGAATTTGGCTTGACTATTTTCTTTCTTCATTCACACGAGGAATCCTGTGAATTCATGGGGATGGAAATATGATAATAATCTCTCCTTTAAATTCATCCCCATTGTGGGACACTGAGGCTGCAGAGCCACGCAGAGCACAAAGGAAGAGCTTCTCAGTTCAGGATGTCAAATGTGCCTCCAGATTTCTTGGGTTTCACTGCAGCACTGAACTAGACTTTTGGTAGCAGAATGTGAGCTCTTTTAAAAATAGTTTAGACAAGACATTTGGTAGAAAATGTTAAAGCATATTAACTAGTGAATAAAAACTAACACAGGAAAATGTACTTTCTAAGCTATGGAGCTGCTGCAGTCGTGGCTGTGTGAGACCTGTAACTCCGTCTCAAAAGATTTAAGCAAATTATACATAATGGGCCAGCAAATTTTATATAATGAGGCCATTTCTGTTCTGTTTTATACTTTTCTTTTTAATTCATTGCATAAATGTAACAGAGCAGAAGTTGCTGCTATATGCTTATTTTATTTAAGTGTCTGTCAAAGAATAAGAGAAATCAAACCAAAAAATGCATTCCTCAAAGCAATTTGATCATAAATATTTACTGGCAGGGCTTTATTTAGTCTGCTGAAACAACAGACACGAAATTAAGAGCACCTTGTTAATTAGAAGGCTTTTGTTCAAAGCTTTGGAGTAAAATAAGTAATTCTAAATGTGCAAGTGTTTGCATTTAGTCAGTGTATATAAAAACACACAGTTTTCTCCAGCAGGGAGCTGCAATCGGAGCACGCATCCAATTGTGGCTGTTACTCCACAGGAATCTTTACATTTTTACAAGGACGGGCAGAATATACATTTTTAGTGAATTCAAATGATTTTTGTTTTTAGAAAAACTGTCAGAGATTTTTTTCACCAGCGGGACGAAATAGCTGCAGTGTGTTCAGCACTTCCACAAAATGCCTCAATTTAGGGTCCTCCAGACTCACAAAGAGAGCGGCCAAAGGTAATTTGGAAGAGCTGAGTGGACAAAATCCCGCGGGAGATTTCTTTCTGGGGGAAAGCTAGAGCAAGTTTCTGAAGTGCAGTGGAAAGTCTCTTCAGAGAAGTGATGCTGTACAAGAGGAGAAGCACCAGATGGCAAACTGGCAGAGTGTGCTGCTCTGCCAAAACGAGCGTGTCAGGAGAAGGAGGAAAGTGGAATCAGACGAACGGAAGGAGATAAGGAGTGATTTGATTTGGAAGCACAAGAGCTGTCAGGAGATGAGGAGGAGTTTGGCTGAACTTTGTGGAAGTGAGAAGCTTCCTGCAAAGCAGGGCAACGAGTTTGTGCTCCCTCAGTGAAAAGGGAGCGCTCTGTGTGCTCCCAAGGTGGGCTGAATGTGCTCAGAATCCCAAATTGTGGCTCGTAGAGGAAGTTCTGCTTCAGAATGGGGTTATTCATTCTGAGTGCTCAGAAGGAACCTGGCTGAACCTGCAGCTCAGGGCAGATGACATTACCCAAACCCCTCCAGCTAAGGAACCAACAGTGGAAAAAATAAATGTTATAAATATTTGCCTGAATGCAGCAGGGGTGTAAAATAAAGTATCAGTGAGGACAAGGATGGGCAATCCTGTGACAAGGGAATTAATGCTGTAAATACAAACCAGATCTCTCACTGCCCTCGTTGCTGATCCCAATTCATGGGTTAAGCCTGGCATAGAGAACAAAATCATTGAGTTTTTTGGGGTTCTGCATCAATTCAGTTCAACAAATGTGATGGCACCCGTGCCAGTTCACAGCAGCCACTCCAAGAGTCATCACCAGCACTCCCTGTCCCCCCTCCTTATCAGTCTCAAGAGCCCCTGATAAATGAGAGCATTCACACACCCACTTCATCTCACAAAACAACCTCTTTCCCCTATCAGAAGGCCCTGGGATTTCATAGACACGTTAATGGCACATTTACAGACATGAACAGGCAGAAATAGACATCCACAGGCTGGGCACACATGGAGATTACAAAGTCAAACCAAAACATCCCAATGAGGTTTACAGGAAGCACTGACTAAGGGTATCAAACAGCAAAAAATAATTAAATGATGGTCTACTCCTAAATTCTTAAAATACGTATTAATACAACATTTAGAAATCTATCTCCTGTTTACATTTAGAGCCACAGAAACAGAATTGTTCAGGTTGGAAAAGCCCTTGAGATCATTGAGTCCAACTTAACCCAGCACTGCCAAGCCCACCACTAACCCTTGTCCTTAAGTGCCACAAAATTGATATTTTCTTATTTTTTCAGAGGGTAATTATTTATTCTATCTGAAAGGTTTTTGGAGAAAGCTAGTAATTTGGTTTAAGAAATATAAATTTCCCTTTTGAAGTGTCATGAGATGAAAAAACTGCCTTGTAATTCCTTTTTGTAATTCTAATTTTTCTAATGAAAATCTGTTTAGAAAGGCAGTGAGAAGACTGGTGAAAGTGTAATTGAGATTAGCAGAAGTTAACAGAAATCATGTTTGAAATACAACAGATTCTCATTGCTGTTGTGTGTTACTACGTATGCCTGGCCTTACTAAAACAGGAATTCTTACCAAAAATTCCAATCCACTTTTCTGTGATTCTCCTAATTATTTTGGCTTGATTCACACTCTGTACTGTCTGTCCAGTCAGTCTTTCACCTTCTGGCCTTTGCCACTGACCTTTATTTTTGCAGCAGCCCTTTGCTGGAGAGTCCCATCCCTCCAGCAGCTGTCCAGCTCCTCCCTTTCCTGCCCAAGATCTGCAGTGCCTCGGAGGGAGCTGCTCCCTGCCTGCCCTGCAGGCTCCAAGGAGCCCCTGCCCAAGGTGAATAAATGCAGGACAATGCCAGGGGGAAGAATAAAGCCAAACAGTGCTCAGCAAAAGCTCACCTCAAAGGAAAATCTCCTTTCTGCCACGAGAAATGTGAATAAACATCAACTTGGCATTTGTGTCCGTGGCTAAAACTCAGCTAGAGGCATTTGGGACAAACTGTCCAAACCTGAGCTCCTGAGATTTATTCCTAAAATTCCATTTATTTGTGCTGCAACTGACAATTACAGAGCCACCACATCATGGAATCATTTGGGTTGGAAAATCCCTCTGGGATCATCAAATCCAAGCAGTGCCTGATCCTCACCTTGTTCCTTGGACACCTCCAGGGATGGGGACTCCAAAATACCCTGGGCACTTCCAATGCTTTATCAATTTACCAATTAAAACAGCAGGATCAAATCCTCACTCAGAACCATCCCAGTTTTCATGCTTTTAGAAGTAACAAACTCTGGTAGATAAAATGTAAAAATATACCTTATTTTAATTCAAATATATTTTATTTCAGATATATTTTTTATATTTTTAGTCACAATATACCTTTGTGCATCCGTATTAATTACTGATTTATAGTCCAACAATCCCCAGCTCATTTAATGCATGGGATAAATGCTGCAATGTTATTCCAAATTACATTTCACCTGGAAAACAACCCTGTGAGGCAGCAGGGAATCTTTGGGATAAATACCAGGAGGTGCAGCACTGTGGCTCCTGCTTCCCTGAAATCATTAATGTCACTGAGTCTGAAGGTGGATCTTAGCTCAGAGGAGTTTTTGAAAGGTGAAAAACCTCAAGTGTTTTTCTTAGCTCTGCTTCAGCCCATGCAAGTTCACACACAGGGAGTATCTGAGAGATCTAGAAGGGAAAAACCCTTTAATCAGGATTATTACAGATGACAGAGGAAAGATTTCTTTAATTAATGGTCCTTGCTGGCAACCTGTGCCACTGTAAAATTAGCTCCAAATTTGTTCTGCCATGTTTATGGGCTCCAGTTCAAAAATCCATGGAGTGTGGAGTGTTTTACAAGCTCCTGCAGCAGCTCAGAGAAGCAGGTGGTTGGACTCAGTGTGAGGAGAAAATAAATGCAACCATTTATCTAGAACAATTTGCAACCCACCAGGAGAGCTCAGATACCAGAGCAGGGACAACCTCAGGATATCCAGGGAGCAGCACAGCTCCAGAGGGGCTGGATTTGCCCAGAAATCTGCAGAATAATTCTGCTGCCAGGGAGAAGGGAAGGGGCACTGCACACCCCAATTTACCTCTCCCAAACTTCCTTTTTCCTGCCAGCTTTTTATCCAGCTCTCTGCTTTTGACATCGTTAATCAAGTCTGTCAGGAGCTCTGCAATAGTTAATTAACTAATTAATTGCTTTGCTCGCCTGAGTGAAGTGGGAAGCATTGCCAAGGCTGACTTTGTTTATCACAGAATCCAAGAGTGGGTTGGGTTGGGTTGGCTTGGGCGAGACCCTAAAGCTCATCCCTGTTCCAAGGTGCTCCATGGTCACAAGGTGCTCCAAGTCCTGTCCAACCTGGCCTTGGACATGCCAGGATCCAGGGGCAGCCACAGCTCCTCTGGACACCCTGTTCCCAGATTTCCAGGGATGCCAAAAAAATATATATATTTTTTCCTGGTGACAGGTGCTGCCAGTCTTCCCATCACAAGCTGAACTTTTGTGGATTTAGGTTTTTCTGTTTCGAACATCACAGCCACCTGGAGCTTGTTCTCATGCTTCCTTCCAATATTCCCTTTTTGAAATGAAGCATTTTTCCTGCTTCAAGATTACTTTGAAAAGCTAAATTTAGCCCAGCAGAGGTTCTCACCTCGCTGCAATTCCTCTCCCTGCTGCACAGGTGTCTTCCCAAGGATTGGGAAGTCACCAGGATGGGTCCCCAGAGCAGCTGCTGGAATCTGTGACTGCAGGAATAACTGGTACAGATGCAGCTGCAGCTGCAGAGCCATCAGGCACCACGAACAAGTCCTTCAGGGCTGATAAAACATGCACTGCATCTGTTCCACACAACGAGGAGGCACAGAGTGAGTTCATTCCTCATTTCTCCTTTTTTCCACTTTTCCTTTTTTTTTTTTTTAAAGTCCAACTGAACTCGAAATCCATTTCCACTCATCTGTTGTTTGGTCTTCTAAGCAACTTGGCTTGATAATTTTGTGTTACTTGGATCTGCTGCAGGGCAGATTGTTCTCAGAGTGCTTAAAATTCAGTCCATGAGGTTTGAGGGGCTACTCCATGCTTTCTCCAAGGTGAAGCACCACATGGAAGTTGTGCTATTGGGATTCTGTATTTTTTTCCCAATAATGGAGCATTGCAGGTGAAATTGAGGCAGAATTTTAATGTATTTCCAGCCCCCTGGTAATGTCAGCCCTGGAGCATCATCTTGCTCATCTTTTGTTTGATGAGGAAAAGCTGAGGGAATTGGGATAACTCAGCCTGGAGATGAGGAGCTTTGGGGTGAACTCATTGTGGCCTTCCAGAACCAGAAGGAGCCAGCAGAAAAAATGAAGAAAAACTATTCACAAGGGTTTTGAGTGACAGGATAAGGGAGAATGGCTCCGCACTGCCAGAGGCCAGGGACAGATGGGATACTGGGAAGGAATTCCTGGCTGGGAGTGATGTCTTATCAAGGCTGCCCTGGAGCAGGGGTTGGGCAGAGCCCCAGAATAAAGCAGGGATTCATTCACAGCATCTCCTCCATGGATCCACCTTGGGCAGCACCAGAGCCCAGCCAGGGCTGCACCCAGGATGAACCAAAATGGCCCCAAAATGCACGAGCGCTGCCGGGGTCTGTCCCTGGGATCAGCTCTGCTCCATTTGCCCATTGCAGTTCATTGTCCCATTCCAGCTTTAGCCCCTGCAGTCCCACCCTGCTTGTTTTTCTCTCTGCAGCCCACGGGGTTTGTGCTCCTGGGCTGAGATTTGGGTCATTTGTCCTTGGTGCCCAGCTGGAGCAGGAATTGTTTTGTCTCCCTGCTCTGTGCACAGAGCTCAGCAACGCTGGATGTGAAGCTCAGAGCTGCACACTAAAGCAGCACAGAGCCTGAAACACAGAAATGCCAAACCTGAGGTGTCAGGAGAGTGGGCAGGCCCTGGCACAGGTGCCCAGAGCAGCTGTGGCTGCCCCTGGATCCCTGGGAGTGTCTAAAGCCAGGTTGGACAGGGCTTGGAGCAGCCTGGGACAGTGGAAGGTGTCCCTGCCCATGCCAGGGGTGACACTGGATGAGCTTTAAGTTCCCTTCCATCCCAAACCATTCTGGGATTTTTATTAGGCTCCTTTTATTCAGAGCTGTCACCTTTCTGCTGTGTTTTGTTTGTTTAATTCAAGCATTTTCTGGGCACAGGATGAGACGAGGGAGCCACAACAGCACCTTTGGACCTCACCATTTATGAGATTCTTCACCTTGGAGGTGTCATTTCACCTTCTATTCCCCATTTTATTCATCTCTGATCACCCCAGGAGCCATTCTCACATTGCACTGCAAACACAGCCAAGCAGCAGCACGTGGGAGAGAAAGGTTTTTTTCTCTGGGATTCTGCCCTAAGCACAGAACAATATTTCTGTCACCCAAACCCCTCCCCAGGCTGCAGGGACAGCAAATTCCTTGTGTTCCAGGCCATGTTCCCTGAAGGGTATCATGGAAAAGCTCAGTGCACACCAGGCCCACCAGGTTCATTAATATTTAGTCAGTTTAATGTCCCCAACACAGCAAATGAACAAGTGGGTCATTGATCCAGCCTGGAGTGACTGCCTTGGCATAAGCAAACAACATTCAGGGCAGCACAATGCAATTTGGGGTGTGCTGCTAGGAACAAAGAGCAGAGCCCATGTTCCTAGGGATCTGTGACCCTGGGAACAGCCTGCCAGGCCCCACGGGCCTGCAGCTGAATGGGAGCTCCCAGAAAAGACCATCCCTGTCCTCGGGAATGCAGGAGAAGAGAACTGCCTTTGTCCAGCAGGGCCCTTTCCCACCGTCAGGTCTGACCTGGCCGTGTCTCCTGCAGGAATTATACAGAGAGGACAATGAGCAGAATAAATGAGTCAAGAATGAGACTTGCATGTGGTTTGGGGGAGTTTTTTAACCACCTTCTTATCACAGTAGAAAAAAAGTGTTTTCCTAATATATTATAAAATGAGCCTGGCAGACAAAATATCATGGAAAGGAAGTAAAGAGATGATTTATCTGTAATTAGAAAGATTTAAACTCACACTTTTTTTTCTGTATCTTGAAGAATGACAGAGATTGGAATCAACAACCTGGATAAAATAAAGATAGCCCTGTGCTGTCTGTAATTTTTCCTACCCCTGGGATTTCCTTCACTTCTTTCCATTCAAAACTTTGCTATGGGCTTGAGATAAATTCTTTACTTCAATAAACTCTGTTCTCTTTTCACTCAGGATTTCCATATAACCCTTTCTTTTCCTACTACAGGATGAAAAAGCATCTAGATCATAGTTTGTGTCTAACAATTACTCAAATCTGAAAATGTCTTTCCTTTGAGGTGATGAACGAGGGTTTTTTCTGCATTGGGAAACAGACCAAGGCCTCAGTGATTAAAAGACAAGAACCCCAGGATTAAATATGTTCTATACACAGATTTATCTATCAAACCTCTCTGCACACACGTGCACGCACTGACAACATCACTCAGCCTCACACCAGTGTGAACAAGTTTAGCAGCCAAGCCACATTCCATTAAAAGGAGTTAATTTTCTGCAGCCCCACCACTTAGGAATTTCGTTTTCAATTAAATCCAAGCACTTTGAGATTAAAAAAAAAAAAAAAAAATACAACAAAACTTTTCAAACCTCATAGCAGCCTCCTTTCCAGGGCTCACATGAAATGGCAGATTTGGGGCCCTTGTCATGGTGATCTGAAACAAAATCTGCTGCTCTTTAGGGCCTTGGGTGGGGAAAGCAGGGCCTGAGAGCACAAATAATGTGCTCAGGGAATTTGGCAGGAGGCAAAGATCTAGAAAAAGTCAAGCAGATGTAGGGGATGCAGGGCAGTGCTGGGCACAGGGTCTGGTGGTTTCCACTTGTTGTTTTTAACCAAAATTTGCCATCAGCTTTAAGTGCCCAGAGTGTGAACAGAGCACTTGTGAGTCCAGCATGGCAGGGAAAGAGCAGAGGAGAAAGGAGAGCACAACATCCAGCACACACTGAAGATTAAATATTGCTTCAGTCTTCAGTTATTAATTATGTTTGGTACTTAAAGAGAAAAGGCACTTGGATTGTTTCCTCAATTCTGGTCATACTCCAGTTATTATATTCTTATGTATTTATGTTTCATTTCAAGAGAGAAAAATTGTTTTAAAACTAAAGAAATCACTTCAAAGGTTTGCAGAGATCGCTGACTTGGACTCACATGAGAGCACATCATTTGTCCAGCCCCTCATGAAAAATACTTGAAATACAAAACAAAACAAAAAGAAAAATAACAATTCCCTCAAGAAAACACATTGTTCAGTTTTCAGAAAAGAAGAAATGGTGCTGGCATTAAAAACCCACATCATTACTTGATGAAGCTCCACTTGTGCACACAGAAATATCCCAGAGATCCCAATTCATCCCCAAATTTCAGATCTTTCCCTTGGCTCCCAGACTATTTTCTGGGTGAAATCACCCAGGTGAGGGCTGCCTGCTCCTGGAAAGTTGGGGGGTTCTCTGGCCCAGCTGCTGTGCAGACACTCAGTGTCTGCTGTCTGCCCTGCAGTGAAAGCAAACTTGGTCCCACGTTCCAAGTGGGATTTTGCCATCTGTCCCTGCGTTTGCAGGGCTATTTTCCATTTCCAGCTCATACCAAACAAATTCCACCTCCAGCACCAGGAGCACTTCAAAAGGGATCATGTGCACGGGGGAACGTGCCTGGGAGTCAGGGGGACCCTGCATCTGTTCCCAGCTTTAAATCTTGTTTGGCAGCATGGCATTAAAGGGGATCCGTGTTACCGCGTCCAACAGGGCCATAAAATTCCCAAATTCCCTCATCCACGGTTTTCCAGGCTGTGAGCCCCTCACTCTCAGCTGAGGGGTGCTCAGAAATTGTGACAGACAGGTCGTGGCTCTCTGTGCAGGGGGAAAGGGTAATAAAAATAGGCTGATCTGAAACTGCATTAGTTCCAGGAATTTTTAGTTAATGGCGGCTGAAAACGGAGAATCTCCAAGCATTTCACACACATCTGAATTCTCTAAGGGGTTTAGTGTGAAACAGATTTAAAAAGTAGGATTTTTTTCTGGTTTTCCCCTTTCCTAGGGCTCTCTCAGCAGTGCTTCATGTGCCTGTGAACCTGAACAGAGGAAAATTAAGGGTTTTTTTAATATATAAAAAGCAAACCAGAGGCTGATTTGACACATATTTAATCCCCCCAGCCCTCTCTGAAGGGGGAACCTCAGCCCTTGCTTGTTCCTCCTCCCCCAAAAGCAGAGCCTGTGCAGAGCTGCCAACTCTCATTCTTTTGGAATGAGACACTCTCATTTATTGTCTCAATTTCAGTCTGCCCCAGGCCCAAAATAAAGGCAGTCACCATTGATTGCAGGAGGATATTTAGAAACATTCCAATTCTTTCTCAGCCAATTAGATGACCATAAATTGGCAACTCAGTAAATTTCCTGCTGGGGGTTTGGCTGCTGCACCAACACCTCCTGCTCCCTTCACCCAAAATTTCAGTTTTTGACAAAATAATACATAAAAGGGGGTGGCAAGTGGGACAAAGGAATCTCCCTGCCCTTCAGCAAACTTAAAATGTCCTACCACGTAGAGGGAATGACGCAAACGATGTAAAATAAAGAACTATAAAATACTCCTGATTATATTTTGGAACAATTTCCCCTTTGGTCATGCAACTCCTCGGGGAGAAAGAGCAGAACAAAATAATAAATTCAGCTACACCAGAGACACAACTTCTGCCCGTTGGAGCACTTTGATGTGCACACAAACAAGTGCAGTGCAGATGCTTGGCTTTTCCCCTTGCCAGCAAGCTCGGAGCAGATGGGATGGAAGGAGGATTCCAAAAGGGCTGCACATAAGGACAGAGATCCCCAGAGGTGCTAATAATCCTGATTTTCCTCTGTGAGATGCTGTGCCTCAGATGTCTGATCAATAACTTCACATCTGAGCAACTTGTAGGACGCAAAGCTGTGTTTAGAAAATGCCACTAATAAAAGCACTGGGCAGCAGCACTGAAGAAAGATCTGTGCTGGAAGACAAAGTGAACTTTGAGAGAGCATCACTTCAGCAAAATAACTCAAAAAAGACAGAGAAATGAATAAAAAAATTATAAAGTGGTTTGAAAAGCACTCCAAATGGCCCCAGCAGCAGCAGCTGGGCGTGGAAATGTGGACACAAAGCACAGAAACTCACGTGGCTCCTCCACACACATCCCATGCAGAAGCAAGGAAATAAAGGAGCTGTTTCAGATGTTGTTCAAGCACTCTCAGCATTTTCTCTGCTATTTTAATCATGTTTACTACAGTAATGCCTGAAGAGCCAAGCATGGAGAGACTCATTTGGTGATATCGAGGCATAGTTAAGTCCCTGCTTTATTTTCTAAGCAGATGCTGCTCATGATTTTCCTGCTCATATTTGATCATTTCTTCAAATAACAGCTATAACTGAGAAAAGAATTGAGAAAACATTCTGTGACAGATTTTCATGTTCTGGATTAACTGGAAAGCATAATCTGATCCTGGAGTCGCGCTGTCGAGGAGTGATTTGACACATCGCTCCCATCTAAGTGCTGCTTTATTTCCTGCCTGGATGGGGGATCAAACTCTTTTAACTGGACATAATCACACATGGATGTGAGGCACTGCTGTGCCAGGGATAAATTGCATTTTGCTGCTTGTGGCACTGAGGCTTCTGTCCCAAGGACTCATTTAAAATGCAGCACAGCTAAAGAAATGCAATTTTCCACCACATTTTGGAAGTATTGGCACACGTGGGGAGAGGTCAGGAGGGTGCTCAGGGCACCAGGTGAGTTCTGCATCAGACCCACCTCTCCTGGATCTTTTGGGGATTTATTCGAACTAAACTCCACTGGCGGCATTAGCAGAGAAGATCTGATTTCAACAGATGACAAGCCCATTGCAAAAGGGTTGATACCGTGATTAAAATAGCTCTTAAAATCAACTAATTATTAAAAAAAAAAAGAAGCCAACCCAAAAATGAGCTTAAGATTTATGTTCCATCTTCCTCAGAGCTCTTTTCCTCCAGTGCATTAATCAAGCTAAAAGCAGGGCAGGGATGGTTGTTTGCATAAGCCGAGTCAAATATATTTTAGCTGTTGCCGTTGAAAGAAAAAAGAATTATTTTTCAGGAACCGAAGCTCAAACATTATAATACATGCAAAAAAGGCAGCCCAATTAGATTCCTTTATCCCCAGCATATGGCAGAGAGGTACAAGCTATGCACTAATGTCTCTGCAGAGCTATTTTGGGCCGGTATGAGGCTGCAATCTGAGAGGAGTGGTGACAGATCCACAGGCACAACTGGGTTACATTCGTCAGGGATGCGCCTGGAGAGCTCCTCCCAGCCAGGAACTTCACAGCGAGCTGCAGAAACTTCCCTCCCCAGGGCCTGAGCTCCTGAAATTTGCTGGGAAAGGAGAGGGCAGGGGGAATGTTCAGTGGACAGCAAGCTTCAGAGCGGGGAAGTGTGACCAGTCCTCACTGCACAAACTGGGAGGTGACATCAGTGACAAACAGCGACAAGACCTCTCTTTATCTCTTCACAGGCTTTTTTCCCTGGAAAGACTTTATGTATTCAGGTTTAAATATTCAACTTTTGCGTGCATTAATGTCTCTGCTTTAGTCTAAACTTGGTTTAAACTTTAATCAGCAGGGAGAACTCACTGAGCCCTCTCAGCATCGGTGCTGCTTCCAACACTCGCAGTTTGACAGTGCAGCAGGATAAATTTCTGAGGGATGGATATTCCATTTATACAGGAGTAAACAAGTTCTTTCAGAGAGGCAGCTTCAAAGCCTTGTAAAAACCTGCAAAGAAATCCGAGTTCCTCTGAAAACAGTGTCAAAATTCCCAGCAATTTCGATAGGGACAGAGGGCTGGAAACAAATGTTTAAGATCTCTTCCAACCCCAACCATTCTGTGATTCCAGGATTCTCAGACCCTGGAAATTCAGCAGACAAGCTCAGAGGCTGACTTAAATAATCTGTGGCTGATAATCTGCAGGACAGACCTTGTTTTGCTTTGATAAATTTTTTCTGGATGGGGAGGAGAGATCAGGATCAGCAGTGGCAAGAAGAGGATTCCCAGTAGGAATGAATGGGCCTGATGGTTTTCCTTGATGATGGACACACAGAGGGTTTCACCTTGTTCTGTGTTATCCCTTTTCCTGATTATCTTGTCAAAGACAGAACTTTCCCTGCTCCTTTGTCACTTTTTTCAGCAGGGGAAGTCGCAGCCCATCGCTGTCTCCATCTCTGGTTAGGAACACGTTGGGAAGCAAAATAACCAGATCCTATTTCATCCTTAAATGAAACAGGTTTAAATACATTTATGGAATGTCAACCAGCTCACAGGAGATTGCAGGGGAGGAGAGGGGGAATATTTGCTGTGACAGTGTTCACAGGGGTCCGAGGATGAGGGAAGAGACAAGGATCTGACTCCATGTTTCAGAAGGTTGATTTATTATTTTATGATATATATTATATTAGAACTATACTAAAAGAATAGAAGAAAGGACTTCATCAGAAGGCTGGCTAAGAATAGAAAAAGAAAGAATGATAACAAAAGCTCCTGTCTCGGACAGAGAGCCCGAGCCAGCTGACAGTGATCGGCCATTAATTAGAAACAACCACATGAGACCAATCCCAGATGCGCCTGTTGCATTCCACAGCAGCAGATAACCATTGTTTACATTTTGTTCCTGAGGCCTCTCAACTTCTCAGGAGGAAAAATCCTAAGGAAAGGATTTTTCATAAAATGTGTCTGTGACAATCTGCAGCTTGGGATGATGGAGTGCCAGAGGGGTGAGGGCACAGACCCCCATCCCTCCATGGCTCTGCCTGCAGTGAGGGATGGGGCAAGGAACAGCAACCTTTCCCCATGGATCCCACAGTCTGGGAGCAGGGCTTGTTTACAGAACAGCTTCTGTCCCTCCCAGAGCAGCAGCTGCACTCCAGCACATCCCCGAGGGGTTGGAGAGTCCAGGGAAAACGTGATGGCAGGTACTGAGCACCCCCTGCTCCTGCTGGGTTCAGTGTGAGATGGGAATATGGGATTAAAGAGAGACAAATCAAACTGCACAACAGTTCAGAAACAGAAAAAAAGACATAAATCCGGTTTGCTCCAATTAAATAACTTGATAATTATTCTGTCTGGATAACTTTATCCCTAGGGAACAGCCCCTATCAGCCCAGGTGCCCCACACTGCACCACGAGCCTTTTTGGGATTTGTAAGCAAACAGCAAAACCAGTTCAAATGTGAATTGCTGCTTCGTGTGTGAGCTCAGAGAAACAGAACTGCTCTTTTCCTTGTAAATGCAAACCCAGCTTTATCTGTTATTGATGCCAAGGAGTCGCTATCTGCGCATCCGTTTGATAAAAACATCACAACTTTAATTGCTAAATAATCTTGTACAAGGCAGGGTTATTCCGAGTGCCGAGCTCTCTCTCTCACTTCAGCTCCTCAGAGGGTACTTTCTGGAAGGATTTGCATGGCAGTCAAAGCATGCAAAAATTTATAAATACCAACACAGATGCCAACATGTCGGGAGAAATGTAGTTATAACATTTGAAAGCTAGGAAGAAATTAATGTTGATCCTGATTGGAACAGTCACTGTATATGCAGTGTCTGGAGATATTTTTTTTTTTAATTTAAAAAATAAAACAACAACAACAACATAAATTCTGTTTGTATAAAATCCTCCATGTCCCAAACTCCATTTCTTGGCCCCAACATGACAGTGTTACAGGAAGAGAAGAACAGTTTATTTAAAACAGTTCCAGGATTTAAGGCTGAGCTGACATAACTAATTTTTCCATCCAAACATTGCCGGCTCCAACACAGGCATCAGCTCCAAATCAGCCCTCCTGGAAGTTGGGCTCATGCTAAGAGCAGACAGAACTCATGTTCCTGCTGGTGGGACTGCACAAATCACCACAGGCTGAGCAAAAGCAGAGCCTCTCCCCAGGATCCTCTCCCCAAAACCTCCTGGTGTGGCTCTTTCAGACTTTAAATCACTCCTGCAGCACCTGAGGCTGTGGAAACTCCCTGGTGTATAAACAAAACTCTGTCTGAGAGTGCAGGTGGAAGGAAAGGGAAATTTTCTGCACAGCAATGCTCTCAAAAGATTTAAAATACTTCATGCCTACTACTTAATTAATTTCCTAACAGAGCACTTCGTGCTGGGGAGAGGGATGAAGGGATGAGGAACAAAACTACAGGATTTACTCACAGCCCAAGGCAAACTGTGAAGAGTTTCCTGTGTAGTGCAACAAAATCCAGCATCAGGCTAAAACAAACTCTTTAGACGGCATTTGGGAAGGAATTGTTCCCTGTGAGGGTGGGCAGCCCTGGCACAGATGCCCAGGGAAACTGTGGCTGCCCCTGGATCCCTGGAAGTGTCCCAGGCCAGGTTGGACAGGGCTTGGAGCAACCTGGGATGGTGGAAGATATCCCTGCCCATGGCAGAGGGTTGGAAATGAATTAATTTAAAGGTCACTTTCAATCCAAACCATTCAAGGATTCCACAAACTTTGATTTCAGCATTTCTAAACCCTTCCTTGTGTCACTGCTAACAGTTTACCATGTTAAGAAAGCTGCACAGAGAGAAACAGAATAGCACATCTGGGAAAAGAAATGGAAATACTTACCCCCAATTCCTGCACACCTGGGAAAAGAAATGGGAATGATGACCCCCAATTCCTTCCCAGACAGGTGAAGCTCTCCTCGTTGGCAGTGGGAATGTCCCCATCAGTGCTGGCACACCAATGGCAACAAAAGCATCCCCAGACTGGGGCAAAATCAGCCAGATCTGCCTCCCACAGCCATCACAACCACGGGGGGACAGGGTTTTTTTGCCTTTTGTCATGAATTCAGTGCCATTGCCTTTTCCCTCACTTCAGTGCCAGGTCTGCAGGGAGCAGGGACAGCTGAGCCACGGCAGTGTCAGGACACATTAGGGCTCGTCAGGGCTGCTCAGACTAAAGCCTTCAGGACTTGGTTTTGCTGGCAAAGGTGAAAACTTAGTTTAGCTTCTAATGACTTCTCATCCACCCAATAGAATCCCCTGAGTTAAACAGAAAGAAAAAAAAGGCAAACACAAAAATTTTGGAGTTTTCACTTTCTCCATTTCACCTTTGCTGTCAATGTAGTCCCTCTACCATCTTAAACCCAGCTTTGGTGAAAAGAGCTAAAGGTGACCCTGATGCACTGGATTAAAGAAAAACTATCACAACCTCTCTGTTTTCAGTTTCAGGTGTGTTGGAAAACCTGTAAGTTTAGGTGTAAATACTTTGAAGCCATTCTGATAAACAGATTTAGGTGACACAATATTCTGCAGGGCAGGCTGAGACAGAGCCTCTATTTTCTCTCTCATGTTAGGGAGAATTGTTAAAAAGCTAAATTAAAAAAAATGCTGATAAAAAGCTTAAATTAAATTTTATCTTAGCCAAAGGTGGAGATCAGACCTTTGAAATTGGAATTGCCTTTATAATCTGCCCTGGGCTTTGGACAGCTCTATGGGATAGGGATGGATGGGGACAGAGTCCAAGAGCATCACCAGGGACACTGCCAAGGTGGGCTGAAAGAGGGTCCTGGGCCATGGGCAGGAACTGGAAAGAACTAGGACCCTCTAGAAATATTTTTAAATAAAAATCTTTATGAAAACTAAAATGCTTTTCCCTGGCTCCTGCCAGACAGGGCCTCTGGGCAGCCCCTCAGCACTGAGCAGTGCCACCAAGAGCTTGTTCAGCAACTCAGTTTGTCCAAGACCATGACAATCTACAGAGCCTTTCTAAATGAAACAAGCAAATAAACCCAGGCATTTCTGATCAATGTGTTCCAAAAGGCATCCATAAAAATCACGACTTCACATTTTCACCAATACATCAATTGCTGTGTTTAAATTCAAAAAGCATGTGAGGTAATGGAGTCTATATCTTACTTTGAGGATGTGTCCAAACAGAAATGAGATTTGCTATGCAGTAGCAAGGGGTTATATATTGATTTTGGAAGCCAAGCTCTCCATGCTTCTCTACAAACATCACATATTTCACTAAGGGCTTAATGCTACTTACATTGCATTAGGGATGGAGAAATCAGTTTGGGCAAAACGTGCCAAAGCTGAAACAAATTCCAGGTCTGAGAAAAGTTTGGTCACTTCTTACCACTCTCATTCCTTGCCTGTGTTCAGTTCCAGGTGGAATCCAGAGCAGTGAAATCCTGGGAAGGTCTCTGCTTGGATGGCCAGATGCAGGAGGCAGAAGTAACAGGGCTCAGCTTGGTCCTGAGCCGGAGCTTCAGAGAGCATTTGGGTCCAGAGCCATTCTTGGGTGACAGCTCCATAAACATCTTGAGCAAACACATCTTAGGAAGTGCTCAGCCACTTCTGGCTGCCCTGGGAAGCTGAGTGACTTTGAAAAGGCAGCCAAAGTTTTGGGATCGTGTCCATGTCACAGAAGTTTGCAGCAGAGATCTGCTGGATGAAGTCCATCCTCATGATCGCACAGTGCTTCCCTTTAAAGAGCATCATCACACCCCTGAGCCACTGAACATTCACTTGCTGCCAAACACTCAAAGGCACACACTCCAACCCTAAAAAGGAATCAGAAAATCTCGCCGCCCCGCTCGCTTCGTTTCCCCAAATGTTATTTTTTGATGGAGCTCTTTGAAGCTCAGCTTTTCCCCGGAACATCCTGGAGGACAGAGAGTGTCAGAGCAGCCCATCCACACATCTGATTGTCAGCTCTGAACCCAGAGCTGGGTGCAGCGTGGCCATGAGATCCCTGCTGTCCCCTAAATAAAGTTCCCGTCTCAATAGTTCAAAGCCACGGTGCCATATGCTAAATGACATGAATAGCTGCTTCATCTTTATAATTAACTTCAACTCTCCTGACTTGTCTGCCTGCTTGGTGGTGTTTGGCTGCTTCTCCCCAGCTTGGTGTTATCAGAACTGTGTGAATCTGTTTGGAAATTTCTCCTTGATCAAGGTCATCCCCACTAAGGACCAAGCAGGAGAAAGGCACTGATCCCAATTGCTTCCCCTCCTCACTTGGAATTCTCTCCATCCCTGACACCCTGGTTTCATCTCCTTAAGCCAGTCCATAATCCATCTCAATGGCTCTTCTCCTAAGCTATTTTTAATCTTAAAAAGCCCCAGCAGACTGTGGTGTCACAGGCAGTCTCCTGTTCCTTTGAGACAAGGACTGAAATAAAGCAGCTCTTCCCTTCTTACGTTGATAATTGTTGGTATTTTCAAAGATATTTTGGGGGATTTATTATTTATTTTGGGGGTTTTTCCCTTCTTCCCTTTCACTCCAGTGAAGCCACACACAAATATCTAATTTCTGCCTTTTACTCTTTCAAGGAATCACAGAATCCCAGCATGGTTTGGGTAAGAAGGAACCTTAAAGCCCCCTGCCATGAGCAGCGACACCTTCCATGATCCCAAGCTGCTCCAAGCCCCGTCCAACCTGGCCTGGGACATTCCAGGGATCCAGGGGCAGCCTCAGCTGCTCTGGGAATTCCCAGTTCCCAATGTCCCACCCATCCCTGCTCTCTGGCACTGGGAGCCATTCCCTGGCTCCTGTCCCTCCATCCCTTGTCTCCAGTCCCTCTCAGCTCTCCTGGAGCCCCTTCAGGCCCTGCCAGGGGCTCTGAGCTCTGCCTGGAGCCTTCCCTTCTCCAGGGGAACATTCCCAGCTCTCCCAGCCTGGCTCCAGAGGGGCTCCAGCCCTGCAGCAGCTCCGTGGCTCCTTTGGATTCTCTCCAGCAGCTCCAGGTCCTGCTGGTGCTGGACCCAGATTTGGGGGCAGCTCCCCTCTATTTCTGCTATTTCACCTTCCTGCCCTCCCTGAGCTGGACCTGCTGCTGGGGAACCCCAAGTTCTCCTCTCCTCATGGCTCTGCCTTCAGCTCCTTCATGGATTAGCACCAATTCTCCCAAAAAACATTGATATTTTTCCTGCTTTCTCTGCTCGTTGACCAGGAATTCCTCAGGACAAGGCAGTCCCCAAAACCACATTGGATTTAGCATTCCCTCCCTTCCCTTCAATCCTTTTTAGTTTTTCACTGAAAATATCCATTTCCAAGTCACAAACTTCCATTTTATCATTTCCTTTGAATAAATTACACTTCTGGTTTTCTCTTGCTCTCTCTCCCCCCACTTTCCCTTATGTCCTCATTCCCCATGCCTGAACTTCCTCCTCTTTTCAGCAGCAAATGTGAGGAAAAGGGGGAAAAGAGGTGAAGTGGAGGCAAAACCAAACATTTGGAATATTTTCCCTGCGAAGGCACAAATATAAAGGCATTCTCCCCATTCAGCAAGAACAACAGAAGGAAAAGCAATTGAAAATATTCAAGAATTGTCACAATTTCCTCATTTTTAACCATCCCTAGATAATAAACGGGAGCTATTCAGCCATGAGTACATTTCACTGAAGTGACACTTAACAATCCAAAAATATGGCATTTCATTTTGCATTTCTCTCTGAGCAGGAGATAATTTCATCTGTGGCTGCTGCAACAGCTGCACTGCTCCCCAAAAATTCCTTGTTCGAGATGAAATTTTCCTTGCATTTTGGAGATGAATTTTCCTTGTTTGAGATGAAAAAGAGGGTGAAAAATCATCCTGGATTCATGTTTTTGGTGCGTTTTTTCCTTTGGTTTAAAGTCAGACTTTCACATTAAAAAAATAGTATGAAAATTAATTTTCTCAGCCAAATGATATCCAAATTGAAATGCCATTTTCTTTATCCATCTGAAGCCAAAGATGGATTCTGTTGCCACAAAACTGGAATCTCTTGCTTCCCACAGCTGGGAAATCACCTGGGAAGTGCTGGACACTGACAATGCCTGCTGACTCCACATTTGGACGTTAAGATCCAAGTTTAATCAATCCATTGAAAACAATTATTGGATCCAAGTCCAGCTGCTGCTCTGCCAGAGAAAAGAATCATTTCACCTGTTCCACAGTGGGGTTTATAGAATATTAAATCCTTCTCTTTTGTTTTAGTCACTTTTGCCAGGAAAGGAGGGAAAACCAGGGAAAATCTCAGTGCAGACACAGCATCTCACTGGCACAGCCAAGGAGGGACTTGTGGGGTGAACCATGGAATTGCTGAGGTTGGAAAAGACCTTTTAGATCCTCTAATCCAACCAGTATAAAACACTTGTCCATTTAACCATTAAAATGAGCCATGTTTTCTTCTAGTTCTTGGATATGAGGTGAGGTGGAAGGGGCTGGAAAGGCGAGCCCCACAAAAACTCCCTTGGCTTGAAGAACTTCAAGGTTCATCTCAAGGTCTTTTACAGGGAAAAATAAAATAAGCTGCATTTCTAAATTAAAACAAAAAAAAATCACCTAAGTAAAGAAGCAAATATTCTCTGTATTCTCTAATCAATTGTGTGTGGTGTAAACAGCAGTCTCAGAGCAGCAAGGCAGAAAGGTTCAGCACAATCTGCAACGTGTGTGCTGGAAAATATCCCCTTTAACTCTGCAAAACATTATCTTTTAATGGCACGAGAGATCAGCCATAAAGTTTCGCTTTAACCTTGTTTCCCTTCCATGCGATTTTTTATTTACTTAGATAATATTAAATATTTGATGCCATAAAATGTGTTCCTGACCCAACAGATCTTTAAATATCTCCTTTTTCTGACCGATATCTGTGTCTCTGTGTGCTGGCCAAGTTCAAACCCAGTCTAAACAACTTCCTGGCTTCACAGTGCATTAAAACAGCTGCCAGCCCTGTGCTTTTTTGCTCTATTTCACAGTTCCAACTGCTCCAAAAGCATTAAATTTCCACTCATGTTTAGTAACAAGGACGTAAATACAAAAATGTTCCATAGTATGGAGACATCCCCATATTTTTTGGTCTCTTATTGTTTGAACACTTCACTAAACCAAGCAATACATTCAATTTCCAGCAGAATACGACAGGGATGTGCATTATTTTTGAGTGAGGGTATAAGTTGATGTGATATTTAAGCAAAGATGGCTGCATGAAGATTATTTCCTGGAAATCAATATTCCATGGGGGAGAGCTGATGTCTCAAGTACATGGGAGAGTCATTGACTCCAGCTGCCTGTGACGTGGAAAATAGTCTACATGGAGGCTGTTGGGGCTGGAAATGAAAAGTGTGGGAATATGGATTTTTATATGCATTATGGAGTTCACAATTGCAACACTCTGCTTGAGACAATCGCAGAAAATTAATGTCCTGTGTATTGCACACATCACTGCAAATCTATTCCACAGACTCACAGAATCATTAAGGTTGGAAAACAGCTCCAAGGTCATCCAGTCCCAGCTGTGCCCAATGCCCACCTTGTCCCCAGCCCAGAGCCCTGAGTGTCACCTCCAGACTCCTTGGGACATCTCCAGGGATGGGCACTCCAAACCTCCCACTTTCCAAAGCATTGCCACCCTTTCCATGGGGAAATTCCTGCTGTGCCCACCCTGAGCTGCCCTGGGCCAGCCTGAGGCCGTTCCCTCTGCTCCTGTCCCTGTTCCCCCCGGCTGTGCCCTCCTGGCAGGGAATTCCAGAGAGGGAAAAGATCCCTGGGGATCCTCCTGTGCTCCAGGTGAGCCCTGCCCGGCTCCCTCAGGGATTCTGCAGCCCCGGCCCGGCTCCCTCAGGGATTCTGCAGCCCCGGCCCGGCTCCCTCAGGGATTCTGCAGCCCCTGCCCAGCTCTGTTCCCTTCCCTGGCCCTGCTCCAGCCCCTCAAGGTCTCCCTTGCCATGAGGTGAAAATCAAAAAGTGGGAGAAAACATGAGGGGGAAAAAAAATGAAGGGAGTCTGAGGAAGGTTCTGCCACGGAGCTTTTCCCTCACGGATCCTCCTTTTCTCCAGGCTGAGCCCTTCCCATCTCCCTCAGGAATTCTCCAGCCCCTTCCCAGCTCTGTTCCCTTCAGGGTCTCTCCTGCCATGAGGAGAAAATCAAAAAGTGGGAGAAAATGTGAGGGGAAAAAAGAAGTGCAAGCCCCAGGGCCTTCTGCTCACTTGGGCACACCTGTGCTCATGTCCAGCCACTTTCACCAGCACCCCCAGGGCCTTTCCCAGCTTTCCATCCCCTGTGCCCCAGCCTGGAGCTGCAGGGGGCTGTTGTGACTCAAAGGCAGGACCCAGCACTCGGCCTTGGCTCATCCCACAGCTCCAGCCTGTCCACATCCATCTGCAGAACCTCCTGCCCTCATCCCACAGCTCCAGCCTGTCCACATCCCTCTGCAGAACCTCCTGCCCTCATCCCACAGCTCCAGCCTATCCACATCCCTCTGCAGAACCTCCTGCCCTCATCCCACGGCTCCAGCCTGTCCACATCCCTCTGCAGAACCTCCTGCCCTCATCCCACGGCTCCAGCCTGTCCACATCCCTCTGCAGAACCTCCTGCCCTCATCCCACGGCTCCAGCCTGTCCACATCCCTCTGCAGAACGTTCTGCCCTCATCCCATGGCTCCAGCCTGAACACATCCCTCTGCAGAACCTTCTGCCCTCATCCCATGGCTCCAGCCTGAACACATCCCTTTACAGAGCCTCCTGCCCTCCAGCAGCCCAACACCCTCACCCATCTTGGTGTCAACAGCAATTTTCCGGAGGGTGCCTCAATCTCCTCATCCACATCATCAATAAAGACAATAAACAGGGCTGGCCACGGGCCCTGGGAACACCCCTGGTGATGGGACACCAGCTGGATGTGGCACCAATCCCAAAGTCCAGCCAACAGCCATTTCTCAACCAAGGGAAGAGTGACCCTGTCCAAGCATGGCCTGCAGCTCCTCCAGGAGATGTGGGAGATGTGTCCAAGGCCATGCTGAAGTCCAGGTGGACTCACCCCCAGCCTTTCCCTCCTCCACCAGCCGAGTCACCTGGCCATGTAAGGAGCCCATGAATGCTACAGCTCAATCAGCCCTATTTCCATAAGATATTGGTGATGTTTGCCAGTATTATCTCCATGAGGTGGGAGCCTAAAATAGAGCAGTGGGTGTAGGCAAATTCCAGGGGTGTTCTCCTCAGTGCTGCTTGCATCACAGCTGGAAGAGAGGATGAGGCAGTGGCCAGGTCCCAGAGTCAGGAATGTGACAGCACGGCCCAAGGCCAGCTCTGAATTACACGCTAATTTTTTTTTCTTGTTGTTAATTACAAACGTTTCTGTATTGGGAAAGTGGGACGCAGTTAATGTGTAATTAACTCGTTTGGGCAAGTCCCAGCCCTCTGCTGAAGACTCCACCTCCTTTTATCTGATCCATCCACGCCCTTGAGTGCCTGCGCTGCATGGGATGCGTGGGATTGCTCTGATGGCAGATTCCCAACTTTACATAATGTAAACAAAACAGCTCCCTTCAGCAACTCCTTGCCTCCCCTGTAAAATTGCTTCGAGACCCAGGAGTGCAAGAAAAATCAAGCTGTGGCCTATAAGGCAGAGGAAAAGAAATTAAATCACTTTTAAAAGAAGGTCTCCGGGGTGAGGGCAACACCAAAGCAGAGAAATTCCAAGAAAGTGATTTTGTGCTGTTTAAAAAACCCAACAAACTCAACCAGCTGAACCCAAAGCTCCCCAGTGCCAGGGGCAGTGCTGGGAAGTCTGAACCCACAGCTGGTTCACCACCAGTGGAAATAACATTTGTTCCTCGCTCTCCAGCCGAGCAGGAAATTACACTTGGGAATCTGAAAGTTTTCAAGATGCCTTAAAAGTGTAATTAGGTGTACAGGATGCCAGCAAGGATCCTCCATGCTCAGAAATGGAGATTTGCAAAGGCAGAAGTCCAGAAATCCTGGGCACAAAGCTAATTTAATGTCTCCCTTGTCGCTGAGCAGCCCCAGCACTGGGACAGCAGAGGCAATAACAAAATTCCAGCGAGGATCCATCTGCTGAAGGGCTGAAAATGAGGGATACTCCCTGTGCTGAGCCAGGCTGCCTTTAATTAGTGAGGTGTTAAGGCACCTGAGTAGCAAACACAGTCACATCTCCTGGCTCTTCCCAGAGGTGAAACTGAGGGGATTCCAGTCCTTCCCCTCATTCCCAGTTAAAAGAGGGTGAAGCAGCTCCTTCCTCATTAAACCAGGCAAGAGCAGATGGCTGGAGCTGGGTTTGGGGACCCTCTGAGTGACAGATTTGAAGAGCAAGCCCTGGGGTGTGCAGGAGGGCACAAAGGGCTCTGTGCAGCAGTTGGAGATGGTTCAGTGGGAAGGACATGAAGTTTTCTGCAAACTGGAGCTGTCTTGCTGTGCTGAAGCTCTCCCAGGCAGCGTGGGCTGCTCTGATCCCAGCAGAAACATGGGGAGGAGCCCCTGGAATGTCCAAATGGCAAAAGGAGATGTCCCCAGCTGATCACCCCTCGCACAGGATCGCTCCCTGGTACTGCTTCCATGTTTTCATGTCGCCGCTCTGGCACTCTGAACATTTGTCTTTGGCACTTCAGATATTTCTGACTGCTTTCTCAGCCCCTAGTGCTGGAAGAATTTTACCTAAAAAGTGAAGAGAAATTCATTTTTCCTTTCCTTTTTTAACTTTCCATAGTCTTGGCAGCAAACTGTGTCATGATGATGTTGGCAACAACATATTTGTGGCAGAAGGAAGAAAGAGAATCATAAAATATATGAAAGAAAAAGTTGACATTTTAATGAAATACCTTGTAACTTCTTGGAAAAAAGTTATTAAAATGCAGTCAGTTTATAGCTGTTTGTACAGATAGGAGGAGGAGGAAACTTGCTCCTGAGGCCTGTAATAAAAATCGCTTGTTACCCAAAAGTAATAATGGCTAGAAATTATTTTCAAAATTCATTACTGGAGAGAATTTTAGATTTGGGACATTCTGGGATTTTCTGATTGCTTGAAGACTGCTGGCACATGCCTGAGGTTTGGGAGAGCAGCCTGCCACGTTCCTCAGAAGAGGGAGCAGAATGATGGAGCATCTCCTGCTCCTTCCTGACGGCTACCGGAGCTGGCACTGGCTGCTCACTCAGCTCCAAAGGAGAGAGTTTATCTCAAACGCTGCCCTGCCAGCCAAGGAACCAGAGAATATCCTGAGCTGGAAGGGACCCACAGGATCATCAACTCCAATTTCTGCCAGTATTCCCAGCCCCTGCAAAGGTTCTGCCTGCCTTTGGAGAAGGAAGGATGCCGCTCTGAGCACGCTCCAGTCCAGGGATTCCTCCTTTTTTTGTCTTCCTTCCTTCCATCCACTGCATCTAACCTCTGGAGCTCTCATTCTAATATCTCATAAATCCCAGGAAAAGCCTCCTGTTGCAAAGCAAGGTGGCTCTGGCATCAGCTGCACCAGCTGAGGATAACAGAGCATCCACACCTGGATGTTCTTCACAGAACATGAACATTCCCAGACATGGATTTATGGAAAGAGTGGAGCACTGGCAGAGCTTTACTCCCATCTTTTCTTCCCCCAAAACTGGGCTGTATGTAAAAATAAAGGACAAAGAGTGATCACTGAACTGTCAAATACATGGGACAGTCACCAATTAATGTTCAAAGCAGGACCTCAGGACCTCCCTGCACCATAAAGGGATTTCCAGGCCCAAACAAACCTGCTTGGTTTGGTGCCTCCTGTCCCACCTTTCCAAAATGAATTACAGGTAAATCTTGGGAAAATTACACTTCCCATCCGTTTTAGCTACAGATGTAGGAAGGACAGGTGTTGCTTTTATGGATGAATTCTGACATTTTGATTTAATTCCAAACCAAATAAACTCCCTGCTGCGTTTAACCAGACTCCATGATGAGGAGCTGAGACATTTCTCACACAGTTTGATATCACAAAGCAAACACTTCCAGGGGCAGCCACAGCTTCTCTGAACCTTTCAGTTTTATTATTAGGAGACAACAGTTCCAAAAATTATCCTTCAATATTTCCAGGACAATGCTTCATCCCCACAAGCAGAGCAATGGAACACCAGACATATAAATACTCCACAGTAGAATAAAATATTCTATACTCTGGAGCAGCAAAGTGCCCACCCAGCACAGATACACTTATGGGATTCTGGGGATTGTGTTCCTGCCTGGAGCCATAAAAGCAGAACAGAAATAGAGCACAAAAAGCAGAACCCTGATCAATTATTGGCCCTGCAGAATCCAGGCTGCTTTGGCAGATCAGCTGAAAATCTCACAGCCTGGAAAAAGGCCTCGGTAACCAAATAAATTTTCTTTTATTGGCAGCTACTGATAAAGATTTCAAGCACTGGGCTGGATAGAGGGAATTTAAATGCACATTGAAAATGAAAACTCTGGGTCACTACCACGCTGTGCTAATGCCAGTTTGGGAAGGCTTATGTTATTTTTGTGTCATTTGTGCTTTGTTCAAGAACTTTCTTATTAATTATCGCACAAACTTCAGTTAATAATCAATTCATGCCACAATTATCGTATCAGTTCTACTGCCTAATTAAAAACTGGTGAGTGATTGGAATTCCAATACGGTGATACAGGCACAGGCTGCAATCCTAAACAAACACGAGTGTGAAGTTACTGAACAAAAGATTATCTAAGCTTTAATATCAACTGGCAAAACTCTTTCCCTCTGGATCATTAACTTCCAGCCCTATTATTACATACAAATGCCCAATTTCTGCTAATTCCCAACGCTAATTCCTTTTAATCATTATTTTGTATATATTGTGTTAAGGCTTTTCACTTGTTTACATTTGCATAATTATAGCAATTGTCTTCTAAGCTTCACTCTGCTGAAATCATTCTAATTTGGGATTTAGCCCATTTTTAAAGATTAGTTGACTTGTGTGAAGCAACGTATCTGGGCTTGGTGCTGCCTGGATCTCGTGTGAGTCAGAGCAAGCACAAGGAGCAGTTTGGAAAGACCAGAAAGGGACAAAGTGGAATATCCACATTAATGTTCAGCAAAGATGTGAGTACAACACAGAAAACAGAGCTTCTCTGGGATAACCTTTCCCTGATGGATGTGGGAATATCACTCACAAAACACTGGGCCAGCAGTTCTGATGCTCCTGAGGAGCTGCTCCTCTGAGGAAATCTGCTCCTGCTTGGAAATCATTTGGTGCTTTGCCCCTTGCTCTGCTCAGAGGACTCCTTGAGTGTTAGGTGCAGTTTTGGGCACCCTAAGATAAGGAAGATGTTAAACTATGAGAGAGGGTCCAAAGGAGGACACTGAAGGTGGTGAGCGGCCTGTGAGGGGCCTGTGAGGGGCCTGTGAGGGGCTGAGGGCTCTGAGAGGAGCCTGAGACCCATCCCAGCTCCAGCCTCCTGGGGAGGGGAAGAGCAGGGTGATCTGTGACCCAGGGAATGGCTGGTGCCGTGCCAGGGAGGGTTAGATTGGATTTCAGGAAAGGTTCTTCCCCCAGAGGGTGTTGGCACTGCCCAGGCTCCCCAGGGAATGGGCACATTCCCAACAGCTCCAGAGCGTTTGGGCAACACTCCCAGGGATGGCCAGGGTGGGATTGTTGGGGTGCAGAGCTGGATGATCCTTGTGCTGCCTTCAAACTCGCCATATCCTGATTTTCTTTTTTTTTTTCTTTTCTTGTGTTCCCACTAAAGCAGCTCCAGCCCGGAGCCGTCCCCAGGCTCCGGCAGGGAACAGCAGCAAGGACTCATCTCTCTCCTTCCTCATCCATGGCCTTATCTTCCTTTAGTGCTCCTGTTATGCCTTGATCATCCATCAGCCTGACTGCTTCCCTGGCAAGCTTCCTGCCTCTGATCTGCTCAGAAAACTTTTTGTTAGTAGCTTTTCCACATCCAGTAAGTGCTCGGAATCTGCTTGGCTTCCCTTTCGCTTTTAAATTGAGAGGCTGCATTTTTTTCCTTTTAAAAAAAAACACCAAACCAAAACCAAACCTAATAACTCCTTTGTATGTCAGTTTATATTTTCTTTTTGGCATATCTTCCTGAAAATAATTATGTTGTGCATATTTGTGTTGAGTAGTAAAATAAGTTGTTGCCCTTAAAGCATCTAAGCCGCCTACAAACATATTCTCCTCTTAGCTGCTCCTTTAATTTCCTTTTAATTATCTTCCTCGTTATTAGGCAGTTCCTCTGTAGGTACATTGATTTTTTAATGTATTTTTTCCCCCTCCTACAAGGATCCTCACTGTTGTGATGACTCCAGGCTGGCTTTTTCACACACTGGTTGAAGGGGATGAAGAACTGAAGTACCTGAGGAATTCTCAGTGCCAAGTGTTTTATTGTCACAAAGTGCCTGTGGAATGGAGCACCAGGCTGGGGCACTGTCAGCCTCAGCAGGGATGGCCCAGCTCACCCTTCCTGGGCTTTTTGTCATCCCTGTGGCTGTTTTATCACCAGGACCTTGAATTCCCCCACTGTTGGGAACTGATGTCCTGAGTTTTGGCCATTAATATAATTTATTTCTATTATTATATTACTGTTTCCATGATCCTTCCACCTCAGGATATTCCCTGGTTCTCAGATTCTGTCCCCTCAGCTTTCAGACCTGTGCTGGTCACATCAAAGCACTCCCAGGACTGGGGCTGGTCTCGCTGTGTGTCCCCAGGTTTGTCACAAACACTTCACATTCTCAACCATTTCCAACCTGGGCTCCACCTGACTTTCTTCCAGAATAAAACTTCCATGGCTTCTTCTTTCCAGGATGTTTTATCCTGAACTTTGTCCATATCTCCTGGCTTCCTTTCACTTCACCCTCTTATCTGTGTAATTATTAGTGCTGGGAGAGCAGAGCTCCTCTCTGCTGTAGGTTATCTATATTTCAAAAGCTTCTCATCCCAATACCTTCCAGAGCCTTTTCTCTGCTTTCTGCCTCTCTCTCCCTGCCCTTTGAAGCTTCTCAGCTCCCTTTCATGTGCTGCCAATCCAACTTTCCTCCTTCCATACCTATGCTCTGAAATATGCTGCTGTACACACGCAGATGAGATAATCTGCAGCTTATTAAAAGCAGAGCTATCAAAAGACCATCAGCAGCACTCAATAACACAAGGCAGGGGCCCTCAAATTTTATGCAAAGGAGATATTAAGAAGTTGTTCCTTCGAGAAAAGGGATGAACTGATGTTTGGGTTGTGATCTGTTCTGTGTAAGGTGTGATTTAGGATAAAAACACAAAACAGAGTGATGGCTTAAGGATGAAACCCCTTCTTGGTGCCTAAAAATTCCTGGACAAGTAAATAGGCATTTTCTCCATAATCACTCCTAGAAATAAGTATCATTTTCCTTTTCCAATGCTGTAGCAAACTGAAGCATTAAACTGTGTGGTGTTTGTGTCCTGGCTGTGTTTCCTTTGCTTTTCCAAAATAAATGAAAAATGATTGCTGCCCATTTCAGTTACCTGTTCCTTGCCCAAACATCTGCTAGATCAGAGATAGGCCAAAAAAATTAGGCTATATCCACTTAAAGTTTATTTTAGCTTATTTCAGGAGAAGAGCAAAAAGGGGAATTAACTCTTTGCTGGCTGCCCATGTCTAGAGTGGGTAAATCAAAGCAAGGCTCTTCACAGCCCAGACAAACCCTGCATGTTCCCTCCATGTGTCACAACACCTTTTAAAACAACTTTAAATGTAGGACCTCTGATAAGCATAATTTCACTTATCTGGGACTCAGAGGCAGGAGGAGGGGGGGAAAAAAAAAGACACCCAACTCTTTTTGCATACAAAACAGTCCTCAATAATTTTTTCAAAACAAAACATCAAATGAGTCGGTTCCCTCAGATGTTGCAGATGAATGCAGTTGTCACCCTGCCAGTGTGGGAGGATCTTCTCCCCAAGCCTGAGCAGCAGCAGCAGCAGCAGCAGCAGCAGGGGCTGGGTCCCTTGCAGGCTCTGTTTGTGTGCACAGGCTGATCTGGGGCTCTGGCCCCTTTCTTCTGTCCCTGCAGGCTCCAAGTGCACCAGCATCTCAAAGCCACTCATCTGTCACTCACCCAGCAGCTTTGCTCCTCTTCAGCTCCAGGCAGTGGCAATTGGTGTAGGTGAGGGAGGGAGGGATCCCTCTAATGGATTTCTGGTTTAAATCAGGATATTTGGGGAGATGGATAAGGGGTGGAGGACCAGGAAGGGCTCCAGGCACAGGACAGGCTCATGTCCCACACAGCCTGAGAGATGGAGATCCTTTCCATATGAAAAAAAAAATGAGTCAAATAATTTGTTCTTTTTGATTTTTTCCATGTTAATGAATAAAAGCAAAATTCAGTGGCATAGGATGCCCAGAGAAAATCCAGTGGTACAGGATGCCCAGAGAAGCTGGTCCTGCTCCATCCTGGAATGTCCAAAGCCAGGTTGGACAGGGCTTGGAGCAACCAGGGACAGTGGAAGGTGCCCCTGCCCATGGCAGGGGATGGAAAAAGATGATCTTTCAGGTCCCTTCCAACCCAAACCAAGATGATCTTTCAAGTCCCTTCCAACCCAAACATTATTCTGTGAAAAATTTCTACAAAATGCTGTCAAAAATTCACACTTCCAAGTCAAAAATTATAAAATAATCATTAATTTCATTTCTTTTTTCAGTTTTCCCCAGCTCTAAGGCTGAGTTCTAGGAATTATCTCTGTGATTCCAGCAGAAGTCTCTGCCTCATGATCAGAAAATGATTTCTGAAAGAAGGATATAATGATGCAAATGAATCAATTTGCAAAAGGTCTGCTCTGATACCGAACATACATAAAATATACATGAGCTACCCTGAATAGCAACTGTGCAGTTAGGGAAGCAATAAGTGTAATTATCATCCTGGATTACTTAAAATACAAAATGGCATCCAATTCCAGTAGCCAATACAAATGCAATGACAATTTTGGTTACACATAATGCTTTTTTGCCTTTGAATGGGAGATAACAGATAAATGCAAAATGCAAATCTATCTTGGTATGAAGTAAATTCTGATTTAAATATGATCTGTGGGACTGCAGCTCTTGCTGCTTTTAGATTTTAGGGAACAGTTCACTGCCCTGCTTTTGGGGGAGAAGGGGAAAGGAACTAAATTCAGGGTTAATTTGTATTGATTTTTGTTAGATCTCAATTTTGAAATTTATTTGGATAAAGTATCTTAGAACAGTTACAATAATTACCAAGACAAGAAATTGAATAGGAATTCAGAATACCAGACTGGTTTGGGATGGAAAAGACCTTAAAACCCATCTAGGGGACTGTGATTTTGGGATTAAGGACAATGCTCACCACAGCTCCCTCATAGCTGCCCCTTCCAAGGAGGATTCTCAGAAAATAATGACCTGGCCAACATCAATAATTAACAGATCATGGAAAGATGTTAAAATTCCGTCAGAAAGCAGGATTTGCTCCGTGTCTCACATTCCAAATGCACAAGCTGCATCCTGAGGATGGCTATTACTGGAGATAAATATTAAGATCTCTAATTATTATTTGCTGTACATCTCTGCAGTTGTAACATCTGCTTAGTTTGTGCCTCCATGGGGTCCCTCTGAGCTGGGGAGAAAATATCCCTGTGGTATTTAATTATTTGAGATAAAACTCCAAACCTCCCGAACAGAAATTCTAGGGAATTCCAGAGCTGGCTGGTGTTTGGAAGCAGAACCATGCACAGGTCACAGAAAGCAAAGCTGCAGGGTTTGTGTCAGCTCAAAAAGCCACAGAGAGCTCACAGCCCTGCAGGACTTTTGTCCCCAGCCTCAGTTTGAAAGGGAATCCACGCTCAGGCTGGAACAGTTGCACAGATTTGAAGCCATCAGGCTGCTCTCAATTTAGGAAAGTTCTGCCCCTCCCACCTCAAAGTAAAGTATGAGGAGTCACAGACTGTGAAAACGGGAAGGATTTGAAATGGGTAACTGCAAGTCTCGAGTTTCTGAAATGCAGCAGCACAAGTTTGGGTTAAGTGAGGCTTTTTGGGGAAATCAGCCCTATCCACAGAGCCCCAGATTTCTGGATATTGGAATATTCCCTTTAACCACTGCCCTGCCCATGGTCACTCAGCAAATCCATTCTGGGAATGTGCCCAGAGACCTTTCCAGCTGTGCTCTTGAACCCCAGCTCCTCACACCAGACCCACTGAACTTCCCACCTACACCAAGTTTGTGCTCAGCATCCTCAGAAATCCAACCAAGATTGTGCTCAGCATCCTCAGAAGTCCAACAAAGTCTATGCTCAGCATCCTCAGAAATCCAACCAAGATTTCAGCAAGTTCTGAGAGGATTAAAAGTGGATCCTGCTGTGCTGGGAGGTGATGGCAACCCTATCCACAGAGTCCCAGATTTCTGGATATTGACCTTTGGAAAGATGGACAAATTGGGATATTCCCTTTAACCACTGCCCTGCCCATGATCACTCAGCAATCCCACCCTGGGAATGTGCACAGAGACCCTTCCAGCTGTGCCCCTGAACCCGAGCTCCTCCTGAACTTCCCACCTGCACCAAGCTTGTGCTCAGCTGTAGCCATGATATTTTCTGGAAAATCCTTTCCTTAGGATTTTTCCTCCTGAGAAGCTGAGAGACCTCAAGGACAAAATGTAAACATTGATTATCTGCTGCTGTGGAATGCAACAGGTGCATCTGGGATTGGGCTCATGTGGTTGTTTCTGATTAATGGCCAACCACAGTCAGCTGGCTCAGACTCTCTGTCCAAGACACAAGATGTTATTGTCATTCCATTCCTTTTCTATTCTTAGCCAGCCTTCTGATGAAATCCTTCCTTCTATTCTTTTAGTATAGTTTTAATATAATATATATCATAAAATAATCAATCAGCCTTCTGAAACACGGAGTCAGATCCTCATCTCTTCCCTCATCCTGGGACCCTGTGTGTGAACACCATCACACTCAGCATCCCCAGAAATCCAAGCAAGACTTCAGGAAGTTTTGAGAGGATTAAAGTGGACGCTGCTGTGCTGGGAGGTGATGGGCAGCCCAGCAGGGAGCGTTCCTCAAAGGGATGGTTTTGTCCTAGAAAGCAAATCCCTCCTTGGCACAGTGGGCTTTAATCAGCCCTGCTCAGTTCAGGATTTGAACAGAAAAGCAGCAGCTTGGCCCTTCCACACACAGACAGAACAATCCAGGAATGCAGCAGGAGCATTTCTTGGGGATTTCTGCTGTTGTTCTTTCTCCTCGTGCCTGTGTCTCAGCAATATTGAAACCCCAACGGGGAAAAGGATGAAATTCATTAAATGCCTTGTATAAATCATGGATTGTTTTGCTCCCTCGCTGACTAAGAAGTTGAAAAATAAATGAGTGTGCTTTGGCAGCTCTGCACGTGGGTATCACCTAGTTCTGAATAATATTTACATGATTTAAGAACGGGCCAGTCCCTTGAACTGAAAATGTGAGTTTAGTGTTGAATTAAAGAGGACTAGAAATAATTAATGCAGACATCCTGAAACAACAGGATGAAGGGCTAATCCTGCTGTACTTGGAATTACAAAAAAACTAAATCATTTTATGTAGCTGTCAAACCAGTTTACTCGAGGGGTGAAAGAAATGCTGATTTTTTTTTTCCAGTTCTACACTTTTCATTTGAATATAGGTCAGAGGTTTGAGTGCTGAGTAGCAGGGGATCAGAAAACCAGTTGTTTTCTAGGAGAAAATTCAGGCAGTAGGAAAGGTTAGAAAAATTCCTTCATTGTCTACTCTCAACTCCAACATCTGGAATGCAAAAGCATTGAAAACACAGAATTTGGAATTTATTTTTTTTGTGGTGCTCCTCTTTTCAACATTAACTCAAACATTATTCGGGTTCCTACTTCTTCCTGAGACTTTCTAGGTAACTATGGGAATATATGGAACAAATTTCCTGCTCTTCTGTCAGCACTTCCCAAATTCCCACTTTCTCTGGGCCCTTGTGCAGCTCCTGCTCATGCTGATATTGCAAGTTCAGGCCTGTGCATGATTGTTGTCATTAGAGGAAATATTTCTAGCAGCCACATGATGGGTTGGGTCACGATGCTCCATCCTGGAAATGTTCCAGGCCAGGCTGGATGGGGCTTGGGGCAACCTGGGACAGTGGAAATGTCCCTGCCCTGGCACAGGGGTGGAATGGGATGGGCTTCAAGGTCTCTTCCAACTCAAACCAGTCTGGGATTCTGAGCTGGATGGGAATGGTCTGTTAAATATATTTTTATTTCTAAAAAATAGAAAATTGAAAGAAAAAATTTCATTCTGCATGACACAGAGATTTTTCTGATTGGGCCAACAATTCCAATTCCCAACTTATTTTATCTTGGAAAATAAACCATTTTCAGCCAGCTAAAGAAATAGTGTTTTGTTCTCAGTCAGTTCTCTGCAGGCTGCTCCCCTCCCAAGTCATCCCTGAGACTCCAAACTTGAATTTTCTGCCCAAATTCTCTGCACTCTGATAAACTTGTGCAAGGTGGGTGCCATCCCCAAAGCCGAACCTTTGCTCTGCCAAAGCCAGTGGCTCATTTGGGATGGGAGTACCCAGTATCCAGTGGGACATTTTTCACCCAGGAATACGAAATGTAAACTCCCTGCACGCGTGTGGAGCCATCTGGCACCAGAGCTGCAGCTGGAACACACAGAGGCAGCCAATTGTCATCACCTGAGCTGCCAACTTGCAGCAAAAAAAAACCCCAGTCAGGCTCTTTCCAGGCAGCAGGAATGTTTGTGTGCTACGGGAAGGGAAAACAGAATGAGAAATCTCCGAGGAAAGCCTAAAACAGGAAATTAAGAAGGCCCCCTTAACGATGCACGTGGGGTGGGAAGGAGGGAAGGCAGGACTCAGCACATAAAGTTCTTTCATGAAAATGGGAACAGGCTGGTGATGGAAAGAATAAAAACATGGCTTGTGCTGGGAACGGCGAAATGGAGCAGGGAGCTATAACCCAAAGCCTCACCACGCCATCATTCAGGTGTTGCAGCTGCAGTTTGACTAAAAATAGTGAATTCCTCACTAAAGGAGAGCATGATTTCCATGCTGAGCTGTTGGGTGCAAGAGAGGCTTTGTCAGGTTTGTGTTGTAACCACAAAGATAAGCACCTGTTGCCTGGGGAAATACAGCAATTTCCTACCACCGGGACATTCCACACTCACTGAAGGGAGCAGCAAAAGGCAAAGAAAAAGTGAAGAATGAATGTGGTAGCTCAGGGCTCATTGAGTGGCTGGTAAAAAAATTGGGAAATACCAGATTGGCTTTGTGTAAATGAGGAAATGGAGACAAACCCAGAAAATGAGGCTATTTTTGCCTCATCAAACAAACCGACAGCAAGAGGAAAGGATATTGCTAGAAGATAAATTTTTTTAAAGTGCTGCTTATGTTTCTGGCCATCTGAAATGATCCCCTTTGATTTATTGGTGGAGGATCTATTGCTGCAGCAGCTGAAGTGATGATAATAGGGCAGGAAAAATGTTGATGCTGTTATTTGGTGACGGATTGAGGCCCCACGGACCCAGCACGGGGATTTGTCAATGTGAACTTTGCAATTGATGCTCCTGGAGGTCTGTCAGCAAAGGGAACTGGAGGAGAACAGCCAGCACCTCCCACTGCTGAGGTGCACAAGGGCTCCTTCAGAGGGATGCTTTAATTAAGGATGATTAATTGCAATGGAGTGGTCACTGCAGCCATCCCCGGCCTGAAATTCCCTGTAATCCCAACACCATCATTCCACCAGTTCCCAGGGTTTTATTTACCAATCAATTGCCACAGTGATGTGATTTTTCCAGCTGCCTATTCCGCCAGTTTATTTCATCCCCTGAAAATATTTGGCACCTTTGCATCCCTCAGAGGGAAATTCCTTGATCTGCGTAAATGCTTATTTTTGTGTCCTAAATTGTTGCACAAAGAAAGACCTTGGCAAACACTGGTAAAGAACTACTATTAGCAAAGATAGATGTCTTGCCACCCACTGATCCAGCCCATGGAGTGGCACCTGCATTTTTTTCAGTTCATGTGGTTGCAAAGATTTCTACTAAAGGTACAGAAATGAAGAAAAACAATGTCAAAGCACCGTGTTTACCAAGCGAAGGATTGCAGCCACGTGACAATCCTCGAGGACTCGGGAGCCAGGGCACTTGTCAATCTGCATTTCTGGAATTTCTGCCCCTTCTTCTCAATTATGGAGCGGGGCTTTAACACACAGAGCCCGTGCCACTGCTGGTGGTGCTCACTCCACTGAGCAGCAGAGCCAACCCCCGGCTCCCACACTCCCGTCACGGCGTGTGAACCTCAGCTGTTGTTTTTATTGATGCTGGCAGACAAAAGGATAAAAATAATCATCAGAAGTGCTGCAACGAGACAACAAATAAAGGATTTGATAATTGTGGGTAGAGCTGTCAGATGGATGTTGGAGCTGCCAACAGATGAATGTTGTGTTGTGGTGCGCGGAGACCCTTCGCGTGTTGTCAGACTTTGCAACAATGAGGAGTCAAACAAAATAATCAGGCAAAAGAATAGGAATTTCTAATGGCTCCTGTGGTGCTTTGGTTTGAAATTCTGTGTCTCTGAAAGACAAGGTTGGGGTATTTCCTGGTGTCACTGACCTGTGCAAATCACTCTCTCCATCAGAAGGCAGTGAAATATTTGGACCCAAGCTCAGGTCCCAGAAGCAACAAGCCAGAATTGCTCCTTCCTCGGCTGGGGAGTCCTGCTGGGCTGCAGGAGCAAAGGTGATCCATGGATTTGTGCTGCTGAAACACAGAGCTGCCAGTCCTGCCCTTCTCTCCCTTCCCTGCAGCCTCCTGGACATCTCCCATGAACCAGGTCAGCACGAGCCAGTGGAGAGCTCAGGAGAAAAGAGTTCTCTGCCAGGTTAAAACCACAAGAGAAGGATCTGACAGGGGCTGGAGGAGGGAAGGTGGAGGAAAGAAGAGAAGAAAGCAGGACCTTTCCTTCCTGAGGGGACAAGCTGCAGGAGTCACATTCCTTTAGCCTGGGCTGCCCACAGGGCTGACCTGACCTGCTCCAACAGAGCTCAGCCAAGCCCTGCCTGTGATTATAACTCAGGTGACTCTAAATGGTGTTCAGTGCACAGTAAAAACATCATCTGATGGGGAGAACTTCCACTGACCCATGTTCACCCACACCCTTGGACATCCCAGGTGTCTCTACCCACAGCAGGGGCTGGAACAAGATGAAATCTCAGGTCCCATCTGACCCAGGCAGGCTGGCATTCTCCAATTCTCTGATTTTCTGATTTGTGTCTCAGCTGGTGAGAAAGACAAATATATTTCACCTCCTTAAAAGGAGCAACCCTTACAGCACCGAGAGTTTCTAAGCAATGACAAATGGATTAGCAGAACGAATGGCAGAAAGCCCCAAGATGGATTTTCTGGGATAGGAAGGAGAATTGGAGAATCAGCAGAAATTATTCCATACCTCAACTAAAATTTGACATTCAGGTAACTAAACCAGAGCAATCAAGTTATGCTGTGAAAACTAAGAAAGGCAGAGGAGCTTTTTCTGCTCTGTGATTTTGGCTCCCCAAATGCCCTCCCATGAGCCCAGGGAAAAGCATTCCCTGCCACCAAGTGCCCTGCGGGGTCACACTGGGCTGCACTGGGACAGCACAGCAGAAACACCAGCACAGAACTCAGGCAAACACCAGGCAGCACTTCCCTGCATTCCCAAGGATTGTCACCCTGGGAAGGGAACACCTCAGCCTCACAGAAATCCCCTGGTCACTCCCAGCACCTAAAGGTCCCTGCACAGAAGGTCAAACTCAGGCTGCTGACCCCAAAAATCCCCTATGAGCACCCTTAAACTGCTCCGGAGTTACTCCATGATTTTCCTAGGCACCGATAGGGATCTCCTGCTTCTATTTTGGAAAAACCAAATGAAAATAACACAGAATTCATTTGAAAGGAAAAGCAGCCCTCCATTTCCATATTACCTGCCATGCAGGAAGAAGCTGGTTTTTACTGCAGGGAGCTGGGAGCCCGAGGATAAATAAACAAATAGGCACAAGGAAAGAGAGGAGATGAAACACCCAGAGCTTGCTGGATATACATCCAAATTATTTAAAGGAGGCGCCAGGGGAGGCTCTGCCTTTGAGCTGGAGCACAATTAGCTGGGAGATGAGTGGCACCTCAATTCCTGAGCTGGGGTTACCCAAGGCAGGCACGAGGATCCTCCCTGCTCCCGTCTCCGCAGCCTCCCGGCGGCATCTCGCTGGCATCTGCGTCCCTTCCCCTGCCAAAAGCCCTTGGCACTGCTCTGCAAATCAATGGCAAGGAAAGGCTCCAAGGAAGGAGCAGAGAGAGTGGGAGGAATCCGAGGTGAACAGCACAAGATGAAAGAAAAGTGGGATTGAGGAACGGCTGCGATAAGAAAAAGTCCGGGAGAAACTAAAGAGGCTTCGCAGGTGTCTTGTGAGCTTCTCCCACGGGCAGAAATCTCCCTGCTGGCTTCTCCCCGGGGATTGTTGTGTTGTTTTGGGCTTAGGTTTGGGGATTTTTCAGGTTTTGGGGTGGCAGAGCTCATGGGGTAGCAGGCAGCAGGAAGGAAAGCAGCACTTTTGGAAATATCTGTGGAGAAAAGGGGGATCTGCGGGCTCAGTCTGAGGGTGATGGAAATAGGGGTGGCCTGAGCCACTCCTGACACCTGGCACCCATGGAATCATGGAATAGAATAGAATCATGGAATTAGAAGAGACCCATCAAAGTCTAACTCCATTACTTTCCTCCTTCACCCCTAACAAATCCCAGGCTTTTTGCCTTTAAAGCAGGGCCTGGCCCCTTAATGCTGTTCAGGTTCCTTACAGACCACGTTATCTGCCAATTAACAGAGGTATTTGGTTCTTTAAATTGGCTTTGTCATTGAAAAATGGAACACTTCTGGATCCACCAAATTTTAGATTTTAAATTTTAGATTTTATGCCAAGAACTGAAAAGCTCTTTGCTCTCATCTGGAGGTCAGGTGTTAACCCACATGTTCGTACTTTGCTACGCACTTGCCTGAGAAGAATTAAAAAGTTAAACCTTGATATACATGAGGGTAAAGCATCCAATATTTTTTAAAGATCGCCCTGGTTCCTTTGGGATGTGGAATTTCAGAGCCCACTCAGGCAGAACTTTATTTGTTCTGAATCCCAGACTGCACTGGGTTGGAAGGGACATTAAGGATTATCCAGTGCCACCCCAGCCATGGGCAGGGGCACTTCCCATGATCCCAGGCTGCTCCAAGCCCTGTCCAGCCTGGCCTTGGGCACTGCCAGGGATCCAGGGGCAGCCCCAGCTGCTCTGGCAATCCCAGCCCAGGCAGGAATTCCCAACAATTCCCAGTGTCCCACCCATCCCTGCCCTCTGGCACTGGGAGCCATTCCCTGGCTCCTGTCCCTCCATCCCTTGTCCCCAGTCCCTCTGCAGCTCTCCTGGAGCCCCTTCAGGCCCTGCCAGGGGCTCTAAAGTCACTCTAGGCTGAACAATCCCAAATCTCTCATCCTTCCTAAGTACACGGAAAATCATTTCCCTTGCCTGCTTTGCACCAAAAGCATCCCAGAGCACCGAGGGCATCTCTGTTCCACCCAAAGCTGCCAGAGGCTCTGCTGCCCTGTGAACCCGGCCAGAGCCAGGCAGGTCTGACTCCTCCCGCCCAAGCTGCCCCTGAGAGCAATTAATGAGCCCTAATTGATCATTCCGTGGCGGGCTGGCCAATCCCAATCATTCCAGCTCCTTCCAAACCTCGCCAGGATTGCCCTTGCGCTGCTGCAGAGTCTTGACACGACGATTTACCGCCAGTGCCAGTCACGGTGTGCCGAGGGGCTGCCTGGACATCCTCTGCTGCAGAGTGACTGATCCCCTGCAGCACCCACAGCACCACAAACAACTCCTGCAGACCAGGAGAAATGTGCTGACAATTCATTGCCGTTAACCCCTGCAGCTCCAGCGCCTTCCCGGGCACTGCTGGGCTTGGCTGCGCGGCGCAGGGGAAGGACAGCAGGGAGCTGCCGGCTTGGGAATGTGAGCTCTGCAGGGTGGGAAGGTGGGAAATTCGTTCAGAGCAGCAAAAAGAAAAATGAAAACCAAAAACCAGTCAACCGCCCGCCCCCCCCAAAAACACAACAAAAAAAACAACAACGCCCCCCCAAAAAATAAAAACATAACAAAAGAAACCAAAACAAAAACCCAAAAAACAAACAAAAGCAAAAAACCCAAATAAAAACAAAACAAAAAACCTCACAAACAATCCACAAAATAACACAAAAAAAACACAAAAAACTTACAAAAAAATAAAAACAAAACAAATAAAAAACCAAACAAAAACAAAACAAAAAAACCTCACAAACAATCCACAAAAAATAAAACACAAAAAACCCACAAAAAACTTACCAAAAAAAAACCCAAAACAAAACAAAAAAAAAAAAACAAAACAAAAAACCAAAAAAACAAATAAAAACAAAAAACCCAAACAAAAACAAAACAAAAAAACCTCACAAACAATCCACAAAAAAAAACACAAAAAACCCACAAAAAACTTACAAAAAAATATAAACAAAACAAAACAAAACAAAACAAAAAAAAACAAAAAAAAAAACAAAAAAAACCCAAAAAAAACAGCAAACAAAAACAAAACAAAAAAACCTCACAAACAATCCACAAAAAATAAAACACAAAAAACCCACAAAAAACTTACAAAAAAAACCCCAAAATAAAAACAAAACAAAAAAACAAAACAAAAAACCAAAAAACAAACAAAAACAAAAAACCCAAATAAAAACAAAACAAAAAAACCTCACAAACAATCCACAAAAAAGCCACAAAAAACCCACAAAAAAACTTACAAAAAAATAAAAACAAAACAAAACAAAAAACCAACAAACAAAAACAAAAAACACAAACAAAAACAAAACAAAAAAACTCACAAACAATCCACAAAAAAAAACACAAAAAAACCACAAAAAAACTTACAAAAACAATAAAAACAAAAAAAAACAAAAAAAAACAAACAAAAAAACCAACAAAACCACAAACGAAACAAAAAAAAACACAAAAATAAAAAACCCCACCAAAACCACCAAAAAAACCACAAAAATAAACCCACAAAAAAAAATAAAGAACCCCAAAAAAACCAAAAAACAAACAGAAAAAAACCCAATAAAACCACAAAAAAAAACCACAAAAAAATCCAAAACCCCCACCAATAAAAAATAAAAACCCCAAAAAAACCCAACCAAAAAACCCAACAAAAAACAAACAGAAAAAAAAACAAAAACAAAAGCAAAAATAAACCCTACAACAACAAAAAAAGAAGAAAAAAAAACACAACCTAACCCAAAAAAATAAAACCTCACAACTTTTCAACTTGACTCCTGAGTCACCATGGAGGGGAAGTAGTATGGGAGATTTTTTTTTGAGTTTGCTTCAGGCTTTTAATGTTCTCAAATTAAAATTAGAGGGAAATCTGGGGATTTAACTATTTCCTTAGGCATTTATTTAATTTAATTACTTTATTTTAAAAAGAATTCTATTTTTCTGAGTGAAATTGCAATTCCAAGCAATAATATTTTGTTCTGTGTAATATATGGAGGTCTTGTAGTGAAAGGACGATGGGGAATGGCTTCCAGAGGGCAGGGATGGATGGAATATTGGGAATTCCTGGCTGGGGAGGTGGGGAGACCCTGGAATGGAATTCCCAGATTTGCTGTGGCTTTCCTTGGATCCCTGGCAGTGCCCAAGGCCAGGCTGTGTGGGATCTCAGCACCTCAGGACTGATGTGCAGAGTCACCCAGACCACCCTTGGGGGGCTCGGGAGTCCTGGGATGTTGCCAGAAGTGTCTGGGGGCTGGACTTTGATCCTGCACGGGAGACGACACCTGTATGAGGATGGGAGGATCTCACTGGTGAATGGTGAGGGGATAAGTTAATTAGTGTGAGACACAGGGTTTGGGATTTCTGTACAGGGGGGTCTAGAGAAGTAAGATGGAGGAATTGGGGCGTGTCCTGTCCTTCTTCTTCTTCTTCTTGGCCTCCATCTTCTGTGGTGATGTTGGCACTTTGGGATTGGTTATTACTAAAAGTGCACAGGTTAATAAGGGTAAAAGGTATTGGGGAAAATTGATAAATATTGTATAGGTAATTTTGAGTATAAAGACAGGTGACCGCCCCGGGGGCTCGCAGTGTGCTCATGGCTGGCTGCTGTGCAGACTCTGTCGGGCCGAGAGAAAATCTTTTAGATAAACAATTAATAAACACCGAGACCGAGGAAAGATCTGAAGCCTCTTCTCGTCCTTTGAAGCGCGGGCTGCCCAAGGCCACCCCGGGCCTTTCCAGGTCACCCAAACAGCCCAGAAACCAACAAGGGTGGACAGGGCTTGGAGCAGCCTGGGACAGTGGGAGGTGTCCCTGCCATGGCAGGGGTGGCACTGGATAATTGTCAACGTCCCTTTCAACCCAAACGTTCTGGAATTCTGTCACAATTTCCTTCATCCAGCCCAAGCCTCATTCTCCCGTCCCATGGCTCCATCTCCAGCAGGATCCATTTATGGACAGAGCAGAGAGAAGGAATGGCACTGGTTGTGTTTTTAGATTTTAAACAATCGGCCTGTGCGGGTTTTACAGAGTGTTGGGAGTTTTCAATTTCACTCTGTAGGGAAAACAAGTATTTGGTGGAACGGAGCTCTCCCCTCATTTTCCTGGCCAGAGGTTTCACTTTTAAGCCATCCCAGCCACCCATGTACAACCAAAGGCATCAAAGCACAAACACAAACTGGATCAGCTTGCAGAGCATTTGGTCCCTAATTTTTATTTCTCTAAAAATATTGGTAACTTTTTTTTTATCCTGCCTAACACTGATTTCTAATTTCCTGCCTCTGGGACTCTGAGCTGTGCTGGAACTTGGGAAATTGGGAAACTTGGGGAGAAAACCAGGAGAAGCTGTGCTGAGTTCCACAATGCCTTGATCCCAGCTCTCCATTTTCCCTCTGCTGTCCATGGGCAAAGCCAATGGAAGGTGCAGAGAGCCTGAACAGAGGCAGGGAAAGAAATCTGCTGCTAATTGGCTTTAGGCTGCAGCAGGGAAACCTTTCTAGATCTCCCTCTAGGCAAAGAGGAAAAAGGAATATTAGATCAAAAACTGAGCTGAGCATGTACAAGCTGGTGCTGTGGCTGATGCTGGAGGATGGCAGAGGTTCAGAGTGTGTGAGGAGAGAGATTCCAACCCACTTTGAAATCTTCCAGGGGAAGCCTTCAGTTCGAGCCCATAAACACTCCCAGTGATAACCCACAGACAAGCCAGAAGATTAGGAGAACACAAGTAGGGTAATTAATCTCACACAGACACCAAAGCTCTGTGAGAATTTAGAAAATTAATGATTTGTTCGTGTTGATGTGGCCTCCTTCCCTTGCTCCAGTTTTTCCAAAAGTTGGGCATCGAGCACGCTTTGCAAATCATGTTAACCAACAAGCTGCTGCAAACCAGGCACAGGAAAAGTAAAAAAAAAAAAAACAAAGCAGGGGCCACAGAGGTGGATTTGGGAGGAATAATTAGAAGTATTTCAATTAAATACACACAGTGAAGCCAAGCAATACCTATGGGCAATATATCTGTCAACACACACGTGAAGGATGTAAACAGAAAGAATGGAAAGGAAAGATTTAGTGCAGCTCGCTGGGCATAGCTGGGAGTGGTGTGATTAAATTAAGAAAGATAATTCAGGTTGAATTTGAAGAACAGCTTCCTGACAGTGAAAGGTTTCAGCTTCAAACACGCTCCCAAGCAAGCAGTTAATCCCCACTCTTTAAAACATGACTGGGCAGGAGCCCTCGTACCTGCACAGTGGGGAACGGGGGAACTGCTGCCAGAAGATGGATTGGGAAATGAAATAAGCCTTTAATTGCTTTAATGTCTGTGAATCTCCCAGTGGGGACAAGAAAACAGAGAGAAAAAGAGTCAAGTGGGAAGCAGAGAGGCAGACCCGTCCTAAAGTCAGAGTTCACCGGATTTCTTGGAGAAAATCGTTTAGTGTTACTGTGAAAGAAATGAAAAGTCATGCCAGGCAAAAGGGGGTGAAAGTGCTGGGTTGGAGCTCAGCATAACCCTGGAAATTTGTAATCAGAGAGGCACGGAATGGGTTAGGTTGGAAAAGGCCTCTAAGATGAGTGAGCCCCAGCATTCCTCAGCAGTGCCAGGGCCACCACTGCCCCTGTCCCCAAGGGACACACGTCCATGGCTTTGAACAGCTCCAGGGATGGACACCCCACCTCTTCCCTGGGCAGCTGTGCCAGTGCCTGGCCGCCCTTCCAGAGAAGAGATTGCTCCCAGTATCCCACCAAAGCCTCCCCAGGCACAACCTCAGGCCATTTCCTCTCATCCTGGTTGTTTCCCTCAAGGTTTCCAAGCAGCTGTTCCTCGGTCCATGGCAGCACCTCTCTGGTGTTACACCTATTTTCCTCTTCCAGCAAGCCTCAAACTTGGGTTGAACAGCTCAACTTAGTGAAAACTCAGCCTCAGCCTCACTTTTCCAGCACCAATCCAGCAGGGATGTGTGGATCCCTGTTCCATTCCCCCCTCCATCCTCCAGCCAGCTTCTCCCCATCCTCTCCCCACCACCATCCCAGCAAAAAAAAAAGAAAAAAAGAAAAAAAGAAAAAAGAAAAAAGGGATGAGACTTGCTAAGTCTCATTATCCTGCCACACAAATTAAATCAACTAAGGAGAGGCAAACTGAAGAGCTTTGCCCAAGGTTACAATCATATTCAGAGGCAAAGCCAAGACTAGAGCTAGAATCCTGCTTTCTCCTGGAATGTTTAGACTACAGCTCCTGCAGCAAATGCTTTCACACTTTATAGTGTTTACTAACTTCATAATGTCTGCTCACACACTGCTCTGCCTGGAGGAGCTGCACCAGAGGGAATTTAATCGATGGGAAATAAATGTCATTATTAGGAATTGGGTAAGGCAGCACTTAAGGGATAGTTGGGCAGATTCTGTTGTTTCAGGAGAAGGCCAGCAGTTTTGGCATTGCTGTAAGGGTGAAAAAAAACCCACAGGGATTATTCAGGCTTCACTTGGAAGTCCTGGAAGTGCAAATCACCATCCATCATCTTTATGGTGCATCACATCACCTGAGGTATGAAGTAATCATCTAAAAATGCACTGCCTGACACGGCCATGGTTACAATCAATAACCCCCACGACTGGAGAACCTAAAGGAAAATCTTTTATTCTTCTGCTGCCTTGTTTTTATACAGAGCCCTCCATTATCAGCATGGCACAAGTGCAGGACCCTCCTGACAGGGATTGAAAACACCATTTTAGAAATAAAAATCTGATTTGCTCTGGATTAACTCTGGAATATCAAAGATGCTTCAAGCACTGTGCTCTCCATGTCTGCACACAGTGTTTGCCAAGTTCTTGTTCATAGATGTGCATTCAAAAGTATATGGGAAATGGGAAATCAATGCCATGTTCCTGCACCAGCAACCCAGGGATCTCAAGTGCCAGCTCATACCCACTTGGAGGTGATTCCAGCCAGCATAGCCTGGGAAAAAATGGGAACTGCACAGGCTGGAACAACTAATGCACCTTAAACCTGGGGTTTGTGTCTGCAATTCAGCTCACACAACTGGGGCTGCCTCCCCAAGGGAATCTCAGGAACTGGGTTTGGAAGGACACAAAACATCACTTTAACCACCCATGTTCCATGCAGGATCCCAGGAACATCATGGGCAAAGAGCCAGCATTCCAAAGGTTCATCACTGAACTGCCACAGACTGGCTCTTAAGGGGGAAAATGAAAATACATAGATGAATATTCTCCACATAGGATTAAGACACAGGCACGTCAGGCTGAAAGTTGAAACCACACCTATCTGAGTTAAATGCTATATATTATATTTTATATTGTATTTATATGAGTACATGATGCCTGAGTGCTGTGTTTTTTAGGGAAGGGCCCTCCCCTGCTGCTTTTGGAGAACTGGGGCAGGCAGGATATCGGTGGGGTTGTGCTGCAGGGCTGCACAGAGCATGAAAACATGGATTGGGGCTGGGATGGGAAGCTCTGTCTCTCCTTTTACTTATTTCTCTTTTTAAAGGTAAAAGACACCTCAGAACCACAGAATTATTGAATAATGGATTATTCTGTGTGAATGGACCTACAAGGAAGGGATAGCTCCCACCACCCCAGGTTGCTCCTGGAAATCATCATCCCAGGAAATTTCTGTCTCAGAATGGTGTTTCCCTCCTGTAACTTTTTCACACGTGATCAGACTCTCTCTCTCTCTGTCTCTCTCTCTCTCTCTTTCTCTCAGTCTCATTCTTTTTTCACTCTTGCAAAATACTCCCAGCTTCAATTGCAGCGTTTGGAGCCAACACGTCTGGCTGGAGCTGCTCTGTCATTCAGAGTCTTATTATGCAAATAAAACATAGACAAGCTGTAAGTTCCAATTGAATCCAAACACCCCGGAGCATCCAATAAATGGAGACATCTAAAAAACAGAACTCCACGGATGGCACACATTTGTCATCCAGCTGAGAAATCTGAGATAGGGAGATGAATAAGAGCAAATTTACAAATGTCAAGAAGCTTCAGGATCCTTTCCCCCATTTCTGTTGCTTCAGGGAAGAGTTGAGACCCAGGAATACAAAAAAATCCCCTCATGGAATGGCAAGCTGTGTTTGCACTTCTTCCTTTCCCTGGAAGCTGATCTGGGGAACAAGGGGCTTCACTTGGGAGTTGTTATTTTTGCAAATATTTCTTAGGTTCCTAAATCAGAGATGAACAACTTTAACAGATCCTTTCCAAACTACACTTCAGCTGCCTTACAAAAAGAAATAAAAAAATTAACCAAAAAAAGAGACAAAAATCAAGTATTAAACATTTTCTTAATGCTTTGAAAGCAGTATTATCAATAGATCATGGACTGAGGCCTGTGCTAGAATAACCAATATTTTAAACAAATAATGAGAACCACAAAATATCAATTAAGGTTAATGCACAACGGAAGAGATTCTAATTAATATTTACAATTTAGCAACAAGCTGTTGTTAATATTGAAAATATTAACAAGGAAATCACCAGTTTCTAATTGGCAATTTTGAGGAGGTCAAAAGGCCTCAAGCAGCAAAAGACACTGATATTCCTGCCAATTTAAGGAAAAGTCACACTGAATTTCTGGATCTGTTTGCTCTTTTTACAGAATTTTTATCATCACAGCAGGTCTGAAATGTACATTTAGAAGTGAAACAATTTAAAGTTTGAAATGCAGCCTTTCCATGCTGCAACGGGCTTGGAACTGGCTGGAATGTACCACCAGTACAGACCAGTCCCTAAATCCCATTAATGCCACTCCAATGACCAGGTTGACTGTGGCATTCACATTCTCTGGAAAAATCCCTTTGCCCAGGATTTTTCTCCTGGGAAGCTGAGAAGCCTCAGAGAAAAGGAAAACAATTCTTATCTCATTTGCTTCTCCTGTGTTGTGCTCACATGTGGATGTGTTTGGAGATTGTTTACCCACAGGGGATTATTTCATTGGATTATAGTGGAATTATATATATAAAAATAATATATATATTATTTGACTTATTGGCCAATCAGTGCCAAGATGTGTTGAGAGAGTCATGAGTTTCATTATTATCTTTTTAGCCTTCTGTCTGTATCCTTTCTTAGTGAATCAATTCCTTTTTTCCGAACGCATCTTGCAAAATAAATCCCCTTACTTATCCTTTAGTATGGTATAGTTTAGTATTCTTTAATATAATATAGTATCATAAAATAATAATTTAGCCTTCTGAGAACATGGAGACAGATTCACCATTCCTTCCTTCTTTGAGACACCCTGCAAATCCAATAGTTGTCCACTCCTAAGGTCTCTCCAGCTGCCCCAGTCCCATTGGAGCTGGCAGGGTCCCCCAGGATGAGGGTTCCTCCCCTGTGCTCCCCCAGGTACCAAAGCCCCTCCCCACAAAACTCCTCTACATTAGCTCACCCCTGCTGGTCAGACCAACGCTCTAAATTATTAAAAACACGAAGAATTCCAAGCTCCATCCCCTCAGCTGCCACAATAAATCAGCAGAGCCCCGAGTGGCTGAGCAGCCTCAGCTCGTCTTACAGCAGATGAGAGCAGGGCTTTGTCTCCGTTTCCTCCAGCGCCTGCGAGGCTGCTCCCACTGGAAACCTCACAGGGCACCAATTAGCTGAGGGAATTTTTTCACACATTTTGTTGTCAGCGCTGTCACGTTTCCCCAGGTCGTCCTCGGCTTCCTACAACTGCCAAATGAGGGCTGTGATATAAATACAGAGGGGAGATAACATCAGATTCCGAGATTATTTGCTGTCTCCAGTGGTTTTCCCCTCTGGAACAAGGCTGCTGATATCCCCTCACCAGGGCTCGTGTGCATTTCACTGGCAGCAGTGACCTCAGGAACAGGTGGTGCCTTGGATCATTACTGAAAGCAAGTATCCATAACAATAATTTCAAAACACAATTTATTTTTTTTTTCCCAAGCACATTCCACATGCAAAGAGGCAGAAGGGAAGTGTCTTGTGTTTGCTTTTACTGGAAGAGCGTGATGGACTGGTCCTGACATCACTTTGTTTTGCAGAAGCTCACTCAGATATAATTACAGTGACAAAGAGAGCCACCCTCCCTCGGACGGGTGCCACAGCAGTGCCAGGGAATTCAGGGATGCCTGCACGCAGCCAAAAGGGTTTCATGGATTCCACAGCAGCCTGAGCCTGCACCAGCGCAAGGCCTGGCTAGATCCCAAAAGGTGTCAGCACTGGGAATGCCTTCCCACTGTTGCTTTGTACTCAACCAGGGAGCAGGATGTCCCATCAGTCGCTTCTTTTCCAAAAAATAAAATTAAATTTAAACCATCAGTGGCCAAGTAAAATTCTGTATAAAATTCTGTAGTAAAACTCTGCTCATAGCAGGAAGTGGCATTGCAACAAATATAAATTGTTGCTTTTGATAACAGCAATTATAAGCAAATTGAATCACTTTTAAGAAGGAGAATGGGACTGAAACAAGTTTCTGCTGCAGCATCCCAGACAAGACCACCCACATCCCCCTCAAGAGAGGAGGATCCTCTCCCTTGCTCGTCTTACACAGAGTTCAGTCTCTTCCCCAAAGCAGCAAACAGCCTCAAGTTGCACCAAGAGAGGCTTAGATTGGATGTTCAGGAAAATTCCTTCATGGAAAGGTCTGTCCAACTCTCCACAGCTGCCCAGGGCAGGGGAGAGTCCCCATCCCTGGAGGGGTCTCAAAGCTCTGTGGATGTGGCACTTGGGGACACGGTGGCCTTGGCAGTGCTGGGGGCTCGATGCTCTTGGAGGGTTTTTCCACCCGAAACCATTCCACGTGCCCTTCCCCTGCCTCTTCCCAGGAGCCACGAGTTTTGGCACGACAGGGAACATTTATTACTCTGTGTTTGCACAGTCCACAGCAAGCGGAGACCTCCTTCTGGACAAGCTGGAGGTTGTTGGAATAAAAGGATCATTAAGGAATTAGGACAGCATTAGAACTCAGCTGGGTGCTCACTGAGGTGTGGCTTCATGCTGGCAACCTTTGGTTTAGTACTAGATTGTCCCATTATCTTCACAGAATGTCAAATAAGGCCTTTGAGACAAAAATGTACCAAAAAAACTTGGGGAAAAAAAAAGGTGTAAAATGCTGAATAAAAATCATTAAAAATGTGAGGCTTGAAATATTCTGATTTCACCACCATCTCATTTAATGAACTCGGAGCATTTCCCAAAGGCCCTGGTGAATTTTCTCTCCCTGACTTCCTCCAGCCACTAAAAGCCCTCCCTGGGATTGACAAAACTTGAACTCCAGTGTTTCCCAAATTGGCTCCTTGATGGTTTTGCCTATTGTGTAGAGGACAGCCCTGAGCTTTCAGGCTTTCTCTCTCTTTCATTATATTTTTTTCCTCAAGAATGCTGACTTTCATGAATATTAAATCCCATTTCCCAAAAGCAGCTATTTATTGAGCCTGTTTGCCCTTTATTACCCGAAAAACAGAAAGCTTGTATTTCTCCTCGCTGTGTAAAGATGCTTCCCAAGTAATCCAAGACGCTACTTTCATGTTTGTTCAATAAGTATTTCAAGATGTTGCTATTTTGATAATGTGCTGACTGATACATAATTCACAGCGATGCAAAGTTTAATAATATCTCCCAACTCTGAGGGAAAAGGAGCTCTCAGTGCTGAGCCCAGCTCTGGAACAAAGAGTTTTTCTGGTTTGTCTGGTGAAAGGATCCAGAACCACTGTTCCCCAACGCATTTCCTCCACTGAAGGAGGAAATAAATCAAAACAAAACCAAAACAAAACAAAATAAATCACTGGATCCCTGAGCTCACAAACACATACACAAACACCTCCTTCAAGGGAGGAGGATGGAATGATCCCTCGTGGAGGAGATCCCTGCCCAATCTGCTGAGGAAGGAATTGCTCAAACACGGTTCCACCCACCAATCCCTTCATTGATTAATTGTCCATCCGGAAGGATTTTAACCAGGAATTCTGACCTGACCTCTGCAAAGAAATGAATGAAAGGATGAGAATTATGGATGACAATGTCATTTCCTGTGTTCCTTGGAGGCTGCGCACTCAGGAACGTTTGCCTTTCAACACCTGTTCTGGGGTTTAAACCTGCTGGAAATTTTCACAGAACCACAGAATCCCAGAATGGTTTGGGTTGGAAGGACCTTAAAGCTCATCCCAGCTATAAAGCTGGCCGTCAACTTTGCAGTTTTACTCCCTGCCATAGGCAGGGACACCTTCCACTATCCCAGGGTGCTCCAAGCCCTGCCCAACCTGGCCTTGGACATTTCCAGGGACGGGAAGTCAACAATCTCCTTTTTTGCTAATGAAAGATAGAAAACGATTTATCTGCCTTTAAATACCTGCCATTAAATACAATAATAAAATATCCCTTTAAAATATCCCTAATAAAATATCCCTTATTGCTTCAGTTTCTGGGATTTTCTGAGCCTTCATGCATTTTTTCTCCTAGTCTGGTAGGAAGGTATCTTCCTCAACATTTAAAATACGACAAGCAGAAATTTGGGAAATTCGCCCCTTCCACAAAATCAGAACATTTGACAGACAAGGTCCAACTTCTGCCAAGCACAACCAGAAACCCAGGTGGATTTCTGAAGGAAACCTTTCTCATCTCCAACCCTCTCCTCCTGGAGATTCCATAGCCATCAGGCAGGATAGCGGTGTGAGAACAATCCGGATTTCAGCACCTGATGCTGTCCCACAAGAAGAGAAAATGTTTGGAGAAAAAACTAAAAACTTGTGTGACGCTGGAACATTGTGTGAGCGCCTGAACTTCATCCCACCAGCGAGGTGACACCCTTCCCAGCAGAAACCCTTGGAGAAAAAAACCAAAAACTTGTGTGACAGTGGAGCATGGTGTGAGTGCCTGGACCTTGCCCCACCAGCGAGGTCACACTCTTCCCAGCAGAAACCATTGGAGAAAAAACCCAAAAACTTGTGTGACACTGGAACATGGTGTGAACACCTGGACCTTGTGCAACCAGTGAGGTCACACAATTCCCAACAGAAACCCTTGGAGAAAAAAAACCAAAAACTTGTGTGACACTGGAACATGGTGTGAGCACCTGAACCTCATCCCACCAGTGAGGTCACACAATTCCCAACAGAAACCCTTGGAGAAAAAAAACCAAAAACTTGTGTGACACTGGAACATGGTGTGAGCACCTGAACCTCATCCCACCAGTGAGGTCACATAATTCCCAACAGCAACCCTTGGAGAAAAAAACCAAAAACTTGTGTGACACTGGAACAAGGTGTGAGTGCCTGGACCTTGCCCCACCAGCGAGGTCACACTCTTCCCAGCAGAAACCATTGGAGAAAAAACCCAAAAACTTGTGTGACACTGGAACACGGTGTGAGCACCTGAACCTCATCCCACCAGCAAGGTCACCCCCTTCCCAGCAGAAATCCCACCAGATCAGGGCACGGCTTCACCCTTGTCCTGCCCGAGCTGTGTCCCAGCCGTGTTTGGAGCGCCGGCTCGGGGCGGCATGCGGGAGAGACGCGATGTTCCCGGCTCGGCGGTGCCAGCGCGCGGCTTTTGCCTCCCTGCTCCAGCCAGGGAGCCCCATCTGTGCCTGGGAGTCCCATCTGTCAGGCGGAGATGATTCCTCCTGCAGATCCTGGTGCTCGGAGCCACGGGAAAGGCAGCGCGGCGAAGAGGAAGGAGTGACGAAGGCGTTTCGAACACACGGCGATCTTTCCGCTCAGGGGGTTTGTTTTGCAGGATGCATTCAGGAAAAAAAGGAATTGATTCATTTGTAAGGTGAAGGTAGGGGGAGAAATAAAGAGGTGAAACTCCAGTCTCGCTGCTTTCCTTGTTTCTGTCCACAGTTCATCTCATCCTGCTTTCAAGGGACTGGGGTGTCTTGGCATCCACCCTCAGATTAAATCTATTTCTTCGTGAGTGGAGCAATAAATCAGGATGGGCTTTACCTGCTGCTCGAGCACTTTTCTCCTCATTCCAATTGCTCACCCTCCAAATGCCTTTTATCAATCTCACTAAAACAGAGCTTAAATGAAACAGAACTTGGACAACTTCACAGAGGGATCCCTTCCTCTCCCTACCTATGTGCAGAGTACTTTACCTCACTAGCACCATTGTTTGTAGGGTTACAAATCCAATTTACACACCACTGTGGGTTTGCTGCTACTACAAATGCTGCTGCCAATGAAAATATGGAAATTGGGATTGTAAATTCAAAAAAAAATCACCTCTGAAGGGGTGGTCAAGCATCCAGCACTGGAAAAGGTTGCTCAGGGAAGTGGTGGAGTTGTCACCCCTGGAAGTGTTCTAAAAATGTGTGGATGTGGCACTTGGGGACATGGGTTAGTGGCAGCATTGGCAGTGCGGGGGGAATGGTTGGACTCAATGGTCTGAGAGGTCTTTTCCAACCTGAACCATTCCATGATTATCATTTAGACAAGCAAAAACCTGTTCAGTCAAAGCAAATTTTTTTTCACATCTTAAACTCATGGCATGTAATGGCCCCTCTGTAGACTGCCAATTGTTCCTTAATTACCAAAACATTCCAGTCTCCAACACTCCTCACCCAGGAGCCCTCAGGAACTCCTCTATGGTACCAATCTCTCCCCAGCTGTACATTATGAGTGAGCAAGATGCAACAAATTAAAGAGTGGTTTGAGAACATTAAAATGCCAAACATATTGAAAAATGCTAAACAAAAAATCTGGGTCTTCTGCCTCTCTGCATGAATCACTGCCAACAACTACAACCTGATCTGTAACAGCAGAAAATTACAAACAGGAAAAAGGAAAACAAAAAAAACCTGCCTTGAATGAGCGAGCCCCGCTCTCGCTCTGCTGCTACACCAAGGAGCACATTAAAATGGAAATGGGACTAGCAGAAGGACAGGGTCATGAGGAAAACAAATGGGGACAGAGCCTTCAATCACTCACAGAACAAATATCCCCGTGTCACAACTCAAGGGAAGCTCATTTTCCAGCCATTCCAGTAATCAGCTACGCTAAACAAGCCATACTTTATACCCAAAACTGTGTAAAATTACCTAATTCTCCCATTATAGGCAGGAGGATCTATGTATAGCACGGAAGGAACGAGCCCTGGGTGCCCTTACCAGACTGTGCTCCGTTGGCAGTGTTGTGTGGGATAAATCTCTCCTCCTCAGAGCTCTCTCCCCGCTTCCTGAGCTTCTCTTATGCAATGAGCACTAAAATAGGAGAGTTTTGCTTGCCCTTTCCCAGCTGTCTTCCCCCAAAAACTCTGAAGGATTGGGTAATACCCCAAGCCTCATTTAAAGCAAAGAGCTGGGATTGGGAAAGGTTTATGCCCCACTGTGGGGATGCAGGGATGGGGGGGTTGGTGCTGCTCACCTGACCATGGGTGCAGAGGATTGGGACCAGGGAAGGGCAGGGATGGAGCTGCTCCTCTATGACAAACAAAAATTCCAAACCCCATGGATGGGATTTCCAGCCTGGGAAGAGCCCAAAGCTTTCACTGAAAGCCTGAAATGGTTTGTATAAAGACAGATCTGTGGCAACAGCAGAGCTGAACAAAATCAAGCTGAATCTTGGGCCAACATCTGACCACATTTTAACTTAAATATGAATTCTTACTTCTGCAGAAGAGAGAGCTCCAGGGAGAACTTAGAGCCCCTTACAGTGCCTAAAGGGGCTCCAAGAGAGCTGGAGAGCGACTGGGGACAAGGGATGGAGGGACAGGACATGGGGAAAGGCATTAATTGTCACTCTTTGTCACTTGGAAGCCAGTCCCCTTGTCCTGTCACTCCATGCCCTTGGAAACTCCTCTCTTTGCCTTTGACTCAGCAAAATGCTGTCTCACTGCACAGCACCACGTCCGTATGATCATCCCAAGGAGGAGACTGTGAATGTGCAGCCTGGGGCATCCAATCCCATCAAGGGTGAAGAATTCTTGGCTAATTTAGGAAGAAAGCACTTTGGGCGCCGAGCAGCAGAGTGTACCCAGGACAGACTGCAGCCAGGACACACGGCCAGAATGAACAAACAGCCTTTTGGTGGAGAATTGCAAATAATGATGGGCTTCAAGGTGCCTAAATCATAATTCTCTTTCTATTCCCAGAACCTACTGGGCGTTGTTGCTGTGAAGGTTAAGGATCCACAGGATTCACTGGACATTTTGACCTTGGAGCCATGGCCCTGTGTTAATGCTTGTCCTGCTATTCAGCTCTTGCCCCAAAATTAGGTGCTCTCCAGCCCCTCACGAAGCTCATTGACACAACTCAGTGGTTTAAACCAGTGTTATACAAAGACTGGATCAGAATCCTCAGTGAGGCAGGATGGAAATCTGCTCCATGGAGACTTGTAATTGCTTCAAGGAAGATGACGAGGAGCACAAGACTTTGGATTTAGGGGAAAAAAATTCACTTTGTGTAGCGAATTTCCTGTCTTGTTTTCCTTTCCCATTTTTATTACTTAGTAAGCATTCAGGAAAAACTGGATCTTTGCTTTTGAGATATTCTGCACCTGCTGTCTCGCCTACAAAAACGCTGTTTTCAATTCAAAGCAATAAAACACTGCAATTAATCTAAATCACATCATTACGGTTGGAGCCGAGACTCACAAAATTGGCTCCCTCTACCTCGGCGTGCACCACTTATCTTATTTTCCCAAATATTTTCCAAACCCATTTTGCTGTTCTTTTCCACTTGGAATGTGGTGGGTATTTGATTGTTGATGTGCTATCCATTTGGGATTGGATGGCACATAGACTTGCAGGGCTTGTATCCTGGATGCACAGGTTGGGATGGAGACACATCCCTGCATCCAGGAGAGTTCCAGTTGGAAAACTGAAGCTGGGAGAAATACCAATGGAACTAAATTCCTTTTAAAAATGCTCCAAAAGGTGTTGCAGAGGCCTCCAGACACTGGTGGGCTCCTGGTGATGCTGAACATCACATCAAGGAGCTCCATAGAAAATCTCCATCATGCCAGAAACTCAACAACCACCCACAGGGAACGCTCAGGAATGGGCTGGGAAAAAAGCCCACACATTGCCATGCCATTCCTGGGCAGCCATGTGTTCTCTCCATGGGCAAGTTCTGTGCCACTGATGCCTCAGGTTTGGCTTTTCTATGTTTCAGGCTCTGAGCTTCACATTCAGCGTTGCTGAGCTCTGTGCACAGAGCAGGGAGACAAAACAATTCCTGCTCCAGCTGGGCACCAAGGACAAATGACCAAATCTCAGCCCAGGAGCACAAACCCCGTGGGCTGGAGAGAGAAAAACAAGCAGGGTGGGACTGCAGGGGCTAAAGCTGGAATGGGACAATGAACTGCAAGGGGCAAATGGAGCAGAGCTGATCCCAGGGACGGACCCCGGCAGCGCTCGTGCATTTTGGGGCCATTTTGGTTCATCCTGGGTGCAGCCCTGGCTGGGCTCTGGTGCTGCCCAAGGTGGATCCATGGAGGAGATGCTGTGAATGAATCCCTGCTTTATTCTGGGACTCTGTCTGGCTCCTGTTCTGGGTCAGCATTCACAAGGCATCATCACAAACCCAAAATAGGAGGAGCTGCACCCAAGAGTTGATCCCATGGTGGAATTCCACAATATCTAATGTATTGTTACCTCACGTTCCATTTAAAATCCATTTGCCAAATAAAATGACCTTTTTTACCATCTTCTTGGTAATCCTACATCAAAATCTAGTCAGAGATAACTTCCACTTGTGTTTTCTAATTCTGGAATTCCATGGATGGTATTTTTGCATTTTTTTCAATAAATTAATTTATTGACTCCCACGTTCTCTGTTCTTGAAACAATTCTTACCAATTCTGCTTCTTGCTGTTATTGAGATACAAACAGTTGGACAACAAATGCACAGTGACAGAAAATAAAGATGAAAAGGCCTCCCAGGAATTTCCACTTCACTTTCCAAGCAGGAATTCTCTCCAGAGCTTTTCAGACCCACAGTGGAAAGACAATTCCACCTGAAGTGACACAAATAAGTAGGGAACAAAGATGCAACTCGTGGCTACCGGAGGAATGAATCATTCCTTTTATCAGATTTCCTATCAATCATTCCTTTTTTATCAGATTTCCTATCCTTACTTTGAATAAACTTTGCCAGATTGCCTGGACTCAAACACACAGACAAATTTTTATTGTGGCATTAGGAATGAAGAAGTTGGAAGTTTGTATTAATGAGCTTGAAAGCAGAAGCAAGAGAGAGACTGTTCAGTGCAAAATCCATTGAGTAATGTCCAAGGAAAATAATTTGATTCCTCTTCTTCTCAGTCCATGCAGGACAGGGCATAGCTGTGCCAAAAAAATTTACTTTTATTAAAGAATTATTAACTGAAAATTGAAATGTGCTCTGTGGCAAAGATGCCCCACAAATAAGCAACATTTTTCAGACTTCACCTTTCGCATAGTGTTAAAAGCTTCTGAATCCCATCCTTTGATATCTCCCAAAAGTCCTCAGGTGGCAGCACCAATTTATCCAGGTTTTTGGGTCCCAGGTTTTTGTTACACTCCTCCCACCACCAGGACAATCCTTCCACTCCTTATTTCCAGCACCTTCTTAGGTCCCTTCCCTGGGCCCAATCCATCCTTGCGCTGTGTTTCCCATAAGGAATGGGGAGAGCAGGATGATTTCCAGTTTGGGTATAAAAAGCTGTGAGGAATAAGGAAATTGCTGTCCATATCCGGCCAGAAGGGGGAATAAATAAAGTGCTGGGGTGTAAGGGATGAGCCACCTTGGCCACGCAGAGGAAATGAGCTCCTCTCACTCGCACATATTTCTCTGATGGCTCCTCCTGACACTTTTGCTGAGACCACCAGAGGTGTTTTATGTCATTATATGCTCATTTTCTATCCACTTTCTTCCTTTATTGACATCAAGACTCTTCTGTTTCCTCTGTTGTCCAGATTAATATCTTCCCCTGCTATCTCAGGTCTCTGAAGCAAACTTCTGCTCCAAGGAGATTCTGGGAAAGAACAAACTGTTTAAACCCCAAATTTCCATTTTTCCATTGAAAGCTGAAATTTTTCTCCAAACAGTTCGTGGATTTCTTTTGGAGTAAAATGTGTTGTAGAAGCCAAAACTTTAAAAAGAAGCCTTTAGCTACATTTTTGTAGAGTTTGCAGGAGATACTATGGAAGCGTAGTCTGGGGAGAGACATGCTCTGGAAGCATAATCTGGGATTTGTTTTAGGAAATATCCTAATCCCAACTAATTTTTTCCTTACATCATCAAAAACAAGAAATCACAGAGTCACAGAATGATTTCTGTTGGAAGGGTCCTTAAAGCTCATCCAGTCCCACCCCAGCCATGGGCAGGGACAACTTCCACTGCTCCAAGCTCCATCCAACCTGGCCTTGGGCACTGCCAGGGATCCAGGGGCAGCCACAGCTGCTCTGGCAATCCCAGCCCAGCCAGGAATTCCCAGTTCCCAATGTCCCATCCATCCCTGCCCTCGGGCACTGGGAGCCATTCCCTGGCTCCTGTCCCTCCATCCCTTGTCCCCAGTCCCTCTCAGCTCTCCTGGAGCCCCTTCAGGCCCTGCCAGGGGCTCTGAGCTCTGCCTGGAGCCTTCCCTGCTCCAGGGGAACATTCCCAGCTCTCCCGTTTGTTGGTAAAACGCAGATAAGGAGCAGAAATAGGAGGAGCAGAAAATGAAACAAATGAAATTCTTTTGAGAGAATAAAAGCAACCAATTAAAAAAATGCCCTCCACACCAAAAAAACCAAACCAACCCAAAAATATAAAACTAAAAAGGGGATTATTCTACTATGAATTGAGAAAGTCATGAGTGACACTCGGATATGGGATGGGTTTGGGTTTTCCTCTGTTGCAAAAAGGCCTTTCCAGAAAGCCCGAGTGCTCTTTGCCACATTTCTTGGAAAACAACAGCTGTGTTTATTCCAATGGCAGGATCCTGACGACTTGATGATAGGCTAATCTGCTGGAATTCCAAGTGTGACTGTCCTGCAGGAATCTCTGCCCAGCACCACACAATTGCCCCTGGATGACACAAGTCCTTGGAGAGACTTCCTGGATGACACAAATCCTTGGAGGTATTGTGGCCGGGCTGGAAGGTTTCCCTTATCCCGGTTAGTTCCTGAGTTTCTTGCAGCACACACTGTATTTTTCAGGGGGTTTTTTTTGAATAATTCCCTCATGCATCAGTGTCAGGAGGTAATTCCACAACATAAACAATTTCCGTGCCGTGCACCCTGACCAGAGGGATGGAGGCAGGACATTGAATTATAATGGCAACAAGCTCCGCATCCAGGAAATCGGGGATATAAATCCAGCGGGACTGGCAGCGCTCTCCACGGAACAATTCAGACCCAGTGCCTCAGCAGGCAGTTTACAGAACATATCAAATGATCCAGGAGGAAAGCAGCCATATGAAGGCAGCTGAATTAATGCCATGGAGGCAAGGAAGGAGCTTGCAGACAAGTGCCAGATCCATGGCTGCTCCACGCTGCAGGGGATGCCCAGAAAATCACAAAGTCTTGTGTACTCAGCACTTCTACTAAAAAGGGGAAACTATGAGTAAATAGCATTTTCTCCACCCCTCAGTCCTGTGTCGCTGAATAACATTTAAATATAAGCTATATATAATATAGCTAAAATATATAATATAATATAATATAATATAATATAATATAATATAATATAATATAATATAATATAATATAATATAATATAATATAATATAATATAATATAATATAATATAATATAATATAATATAATATAATATAATATAATATAATATAATATAATATAATATAATATAATATAATATAATATAATATAATATAATATAATATAATATAATATAATATAATATAATATAATATAGCCTAAAATAGCTTATATTTAAATATATTAAATTATTTTATTTATAATTACACATATTTAAATATATTAAATATATTAATATAATACATTGTAAATATATTATATATTATATAAATAAAATGGACATAAAGACTACAAGGCCAGGTTGGACAAGGCTTGGAGCAGCCTGGGACACTGGAAGGTGTCCTTGCCCATGGCAAAGGTGGAATGGGATGGGCTTTAAGATTCCTTCCAACCCAAATATTCTGGGCATCTGGGACTCTGTGAAATCAGCTGGGATTGGGAATGTGGAGTGAGGTAAAAAAGGAACAGGGACAATGGGATGAGGAAGGCCCGTTGGGCACCACAGCCAATGCCACAAGAATGCTCAGAGGGGCAGGGAGGGATGCAGGACACACAGGGAACCAGGCAACATTTCCACATTTCAAACCCCACACACCATTTCAAACCCCTTTTTTTAAACCCACAGCACATTCAGATCCACTCCCAGGCCAAAGGCATCTTAGTTTCCTTAGCTGCAATTTAGGTAATTTGGGGAAAATGCTAATTTATTCAGAATTTATTGCAGAGCTGTTCCCTGATCTTTCCACCTGCATTACTGCTCCTTACAAAAATGCAGCTCTCCCCTGAGACATTAAAAACCCTTTGGGGAGCCCAAAGATTCCCTGAGCGCAGCCAAGAGCAGGACTGCAAGGCCGTGAAGAAGGAGAAGTTCAGAGTTTCCAGCTCCACATTTAATTTGATATCTCCACCCTCAGCCACCAAGAGGTCTGGAACAGAGCAGATCCCCTGCTTCAAGACCAGACAGCAGTGAGATAAAAATCCAAAGTAAAGTGAATCTGGGCCCTGCACCCGGAGCCCATGAGAATAATGATGAATCACAGCCTTTGGAGCATGTGCACCTCAGCTCTGCTCAGCCACAGCTTCTCCTCCTGGGCTGCCCCACACCTTCATCTGCTCCACGTTTTACACACCACAGAGTTTATTACAGATGAGGCCATTGCACAATTCTGAAAAGGCCAATACATCATCTCCCCCACGTAAGGAATACATGATCTCTCTATAAAGCCATTTGCTATTTGTTTGGTGATGCCCAGTAATGATTTCCTGCTTCCTTCCAGGTCATTGATGGAAACATCTAGAACCAACCTCAAAGTTTCCCTCAACTAGGAATTTATTTCTCAGTTATCATCTCTTCAAGCTCCCTTTGAAACAATTGCCAGCTCAACTTATTTAATATGTGCCAGATAAAGATTTATAGTTCTTAATCAACATTTCGAACAAGCTCCACTTCAAATGTTTTATTCAAGTTTAGGTTTATTCCAGGCTCTTTTTCAGCCTAACCTACACTCTCAGAAAAATTAAAAATAGAATAAAAGATCAGGTTGGCTTGACCCTCTCCAATTTCAAAACACCCCATTGACTGGCCATTTACTGCTCCCATTTATTTCTTTATTCATACCATTTTATAGCCCTTCCTATTATTTTTTTTCTCTGAACTCAGGAAGCAATTTCATCTCTGCTTTTGTCTGTAAGTAGGTATTTAATTACATAGCCCCAATCTGCATAGAAATAGAGCCACTTAATCATTTCCTTGCCCATCTTCAAGACATAACTCAGATTGTTTTCACACTGAATCCCCAACCAACAGAGCATTTAAAGCAAAGCTGATATATTCTTGTTTTCCAATATTACAGACTGGTCCTTATCTTACCTCTCCTAGAACAACAATAAAATTAATCCTAAATACCCCTAAAAAAACCTAACCAAGTGGTGATTCAGGAAAAAGAGATTGATTTATGTGTAGTTGCACATAAATACAATCCAATCAATGCAGATGGTTCTCTCCAAGTGTATTATCAGTGCTGATGGACTGAATAAAATCGGTGTCATTTTCCCTCACATGACTGAAATCCTCTTGGCTGGAAAATTAACCACAAGTAATGTCTTTGAGTTCTCCAGATTGAAAAATAGGCAAGAGATTTCTTCTGCATTTCAAATGTACAGCCAAAAGCAGCTCAAACATTTACATAACTAAAGTATGAAACACCTCAGCTCCTAAAAATCAATAGGATGCCCTTAAATCAATTAGAAAATTTCCATCCTCGTGGTGCAAAATGGGTCTTAAATATTTATTTCTAGAAAGTTATTATTTTCATAGTTATATCACAGCACCCCATAGGGCTGACTCTCCAGACCCCCAGAAATGGGATAATTTCTGCAGTTTCCTGTTTCTTTCTGAATCCACCACACATTCCCAGGGTTTAGCTCCATCAGCTCCCAGCTCTGCTCCAGCCTAAGGCCCAGCCAGGCTTGGCCACCTCCACCTGCACCAAGTTCTTCATTCTCTCCCTGGAAGGGCCATGCAGATAATCAGATAATTCCCTATCCTCTCTCTAATTAAAATGCAGCATGACCTCAATGCCATGGTGAGTGCTCTCAGTTCATTACTCATCTCTCAAACCACGTCCCCCATCCATTATTTCCATTCAGGAGCTCTCTCCAGGCACTCTGCAGGGATGGAGGTCTCCAGATGAATTGCTGCTTCTTCTGAGAGCTGAGCTGAGACTCTGAGAGCTGAGACTCCGAGAGCTTTCCCTACTCATCCCCAGATCCTTCCTACACAGGAAACTCTACAACTGCTCCAGCCACAATGTGCTTCCAAGGGAATTAATCCTTGCACCATCTCAGGCTCTGGCCATCATTGAATAAACCAAGGCTCCGGTGGGATTTTACCTGTGGTGGAGTTTGCAGCAGCTCCATGAGCTAAAGGCATTGTTGGAGGGACCACAGAGTCTCTCCTCACCAGCAGGGATGTGAGAAAGGCTTCCACAGAGCCCTGGGATTATTTTTTCTTGTAATTTTAGCATTAACATTACTGTTCTTCAAGAAGGTTTATAAAAAAGAGGAACAGGGATTTTTTACAAGGGCAGATATTGATAGGAGAAGGGGGAACAATTTTAATTAAAAAGTGGAGATATTTAGATGAGAAATTAGGAAGAAATTTATCACTGGGAGGGTGGGCAGGCCCTGGTTCAGGGTGCCCAGAGCAGCTGGGGCTGCCCCTGGATCCCTGGAAGTGCCCAAGGCCAGGCTGGAATAACCTGGGACAGTGGGAGGTGTCCCTGCCATGGGTGACACTGGATGAGCTTTAAGGTCCCTTCCAATTCAAACCATTCCAATACTTTTATTCTACAACTCCTAAAACATTATTTTTCACCTTGGTACCAAACGCCAAGGGAGCAGCAGCCCAGCTCCCAGAATGGGAAGATTCAAATAGTAAATATGAAGATCTTCCAACATCAGAATTTAAAAGCCAATTGGTGTTTCTTAATGTCATCAAGGTCTGGGCTTCTGCTGCTCCTGGAGAAAGCCTGGCTGGCTGAACTGACATCTCTGCTCGAGCCCTTTTGCAGCATTGTAAAATGAGAATAACCAGTAATACAATGTAGATTTATACTATAATTTCAATCATTAAATAAAATGTCACTGCATACACACAGCTGCTTTTTGGAGAGCAACAGTAATTTCCTGCTTTTCAATGACTTGAACAAATGTGGTGAGTTTTATTTAAAAGTCTTTTTGCTTGTTTCTTAATTGGTGAATTCTTGTGCCAAAGCACCCAAACAATTTGGAGAATTGCAAGAGAAAACTGAATTAACTTTCAATCACTCAGTGGCACAATATGCCTGTAGGAGTTGGAAAAGCACAAAGGCAGGCAGTAATCTCCTGGTTTCCTTCCTGCTGGTAATCCTGGGCTGCCTTGGAGAGGGTTCTTGCACTCAAGGTGGAGCAGCTGACAAGAGCCCAAGAGTTATCTGTGCATCCTCTCGGAGGTGATGAAATCAGATTGTCACTGCCAGAACTGACTTTCCCACATTGTTGTATTTTTATAACCCTAAAGCACCTGTTTTCTTTGCAGAAAGGGGAAAAAAATTCCTTTATGGAAAGTGATGACACTGAAAAAAAAAAAAAAGGAAACATTTCCCAGTGGTCCTGGCCCAGCAGGAATTCCCCAGGAATGGGAAGGGAAGCAGAGACTGAAACTGCCAGGACTAAATTATGTCCTAAGCCTTCAGAGGCACCTGAAATTTGTAAAACCCACAAGTTTACAAAATCTGAATAAAACAGGAGTACCTACTAACGTTCAAAAATGTAATAATTAAATGATTACCCTTAATATAATTGCCTTTTCCCCGTTTCCCATGGAAGGCTTGGCTCTGGGTTAATATCCATAAGAGGTGATTTTCACTCCCTGGAAAGATTTACATCTGATCACCAGAACAGTACAAAGGATTTCACACAAATCCTGCTAATTTACTGTGCATACATCACTGCCATCACTCTTCAAAAGAACTATTTTGTCTGCTACTTGCAGCACTCTTTAGCTCACACACACACACACAGATATATGTATTTATGTATGGGAAATACGTGGAGTTCCTCAGCAGCTTCCTAAAAATACAGCTCATTGAAATAAAGCTGCTCCCGTGGGAAATGCACAGATATTTGGGAAAGGCAGAGAGGAGGGAGATTCAATCATGGTTTTATTTATAAGTATTAAATTTGGACATTTGAGAGGGGCTGTCCAGTGCAGGGGACAACTGGCAGTGGAGGCAGTTGTGGAAACGGTTTGAGTTTGTTTATTGGTTTTTAAGATTTCAAAATGCAACATTCTCAAATTCTGAAAGATTTCCTATCCTTGGGTACTGGATTCATTCATAGGCCAGCCAATGAAATCTGGATTTGAATAAGAAAATAATCCTAATGAATACTGACAAGAATGTTACAGACTTGCACAGGAAGTGTGACAAGCCACTTATTTCCTATAATATTTTGTTAGTGAGATCATTGGCAACAAAAAGGCTCCAATTAATTAAAGCCTGGTGCATGTGCTGAAACTCTAGGTCGAGGTTATCACAAAATTCATCTGAGCAGAAAAAACAAGCAAGAAATTAAGACCCTGAGCCCTTTCCTCAGTGACACATCAGATTTCTATTGTCATTATTTGTGCCCTTCCTTATTCTGATTCCTCACTCATCCAGCGAGGCCCTGAATAAAATAAATAACCTTATTAATTATGTACAGACAGGTTTTGTTGATTTCATTAATATGTATTGAATTCTGTGTCTCCACGTAAGGTCAGAATGGAGAAAGGATTTCTTTTTTTTATTATTATTATTATTTCTGTTCTGGGAGTTTGTCCCAGTGATGTGAGGGGGAGATACATCCATGCAGACATTCCCACCCATATTCCCACATGGATGGACAGACCAGCCTCAGGATATTTGCAGCATCTGGTTAACAACACCCAAAATTATCAGTCAAAATACAAATAATGAAAGCAATGTGGAAATACCCATCCTTTTCGGAGCAAAAAATACCATTTTTACCATTAATTTACCATTACCAACATGCCACCAAACATGACCTGGCACATAGGAACTTGGGGGTTGGAACTGGGAGAAATTTAAGGTCCCCTTCCAACCCAAACCATCCCATGACTGATTCCATGGACACATCAATAGGAGCAAAAAGAACTTTCAACTGCTGTGTTCAGTCCTGCACAAAGGAGGTGAAAAAGCTGATAAAGTCAATTTTTCCAGGTGCTAATTCTGTTAAATGCTGCTGGAGAGGAGAGGAGAGGAGAGGAGAGGAGAGGAGAGGAGAGGAGAGGAGAGGAGAGGAGAGGAGAGGAGAGGAGAGGAGAGGAGAGGAGAGGAGAGGAGAGGAGAGGAGAGAGAGGAGAGGAGAGGAGAGGAGAGGAGAGGAGAGGAGAGGAGAGGAGAGGAGAGGAGAGGAGAGGAGAGGAGAGGAGAGGAGAGGAGAGGAGGAGGTCGATCCACCCCTCTGAATTTCTCTTCTCTTCTCCTCTCCTCTCCTCTTCTCTTCTCTTCTCTTCTCTTCTCTTCTCTCCTCTTCTCTTCTCTCTTCTCTTCTCTTCTCTTCTCTTCTCTTCTCTTCTCTCTCTTTCTCTTCTCTTCTCTTCTCTTCTCTTCTCTTCTCTTCTCTTCTCTTCTCTTCTCTTCTCTTCTCTTCTCTTCTCTTCTCTTCTCTCTCTTCTCTTCTCTTCTCTTCTCTTCTCTTCTCTCCTCTCCTCTCCTCTCCTCTCCTCTCCTCTCCTCTCCTCTCCTCTCCTCTCCTCTCCCCTCCCCTCCCCTCCTCTCCCCTCCTCTCTTCCTTCAGACAGCTATAATTTATTAAGCAAACCACCTGGCACCAGCAGACAAACTCCAAGTCTCTGTTTTTCCATTACCACTCGGGGGAGAAAGTCTCCAAGACGAGCACAAAGGTAAAGGGATCGATAGCGGAGCAGGAGGAGGAGGAGGAGGAGGAGGAGGAGGGCAGCTCAACCACCCTGGTGTCCCTCTCTGCCCCCAAAGCTGCTCCATTTCATCTCCCCCTCATAGCTGTGCCTGATCTGGTCCCACACAGGTGTTCCCAGGCCGTTCTGAGCTCGCCTGGAGTGACCTGAGTCTGGTTTTAATTGCTTAACAAAGGTAATTTTATTAGCCAGATAAAGATATAAGAACAGTAATAAGCTGGCTTCGAAATATCAAGAGCCTTTCAAGATTGGATTTTAGTTAGCTTGCTGCTCTTTCTTTAGGGTCTAATTGATTTTCTTGACATCTCTTTAGCCTGGCATCCTGCCTGCCTAAGTACTTTATCTGACCTTCAGGCTCTTTGCCAGGTATCGATCCCATCCCTCCCGTGGCTGGGCTGGAGCTGCTCTCCCAACTTTGATAAGGGCTGAAAACGTCCCCAGCTCCAGCCAGACAGGAGCTCAGCGGCCACCAAATTTCCCTCATCCTGCTCTGCCTCTCTCCTTACTCTGAGCAATGCTGAAATCAGATCCTAGGCAGGCCATATGTGCTTGTATTCCGAATTTCTCTTCCAGGAAATATTTTAGCAAAAAAAAAAAAAATACATCCCAGAGCGAAAGTGTTTAGATAGAATTCTCAACTAAGAGCTAAAATAAAGCTTTTCTTAAATAGAAGCAAACTTGAGCTGTTAAATAAAATATCAAACAAAAAAAAAGGGAGGGGGGGGAAAGAAAGTTGGATTTTTCAGAAGCATCTCATGCCCCTAAATCAATTAAAATATTTTGGGTTTTCCAACCTTAAAGAAAGTAAAAGGATAGGGGTTTTTATCTTTAATAACACTTCCAAGACAGTAATTTATTATAAATACTAATGGCAAAGCACAACACAAAAGGCAAATGGGAAATAAAGACTGAACATAAAACTTGCTAAATTATTGCAACAACAGCAAGGTTGATTTTTCCCAGATCCCACTTCCCTCGTGCAAGGCCTTGTAGCCACGTTTTTAGAGCCATTAAGATAAGATTGCTATCAGCTGTTTCCTCCAGAAGTTTTATTGTGGAACGGCCACAGCACGAGGCAGAAGGGAACACATGGATCCTGCCTTGGATGGAGAATCCTAAACCCATTTATGTCCTGCAGCTCATTAAAATGGCAGCACACAACACAAGGTTTGGGGCTTGGAGATCCACAAGAGCAGCAGCCAAAGCTCTGAGATGGACAAGGGGGTTTGCAGACTCCATAGAATTGTTTAGATTTTGCCAGAAGAATTTTTTAAACATTTTTTTTGGTTGGTTTTATACCCAAAAATGCAGTGAGGAGCCTTGGTTTCATGAGGAAACTCAAGACTCAGGAAGCAGTGGCTGAACCCTGAAATGCTCTTCCCAACAATGGAATATTTCAGTCTCCCTAAAATACTGACAATGATTTCTGCTGGTAAATACATTAAAAATTGTATTCAAGGACTTGTTAGAGAGCAAACAAAACAAAGAGAGAAAACAAATCAAATACCATGGAAGGCAAGAGCCATGGTGGGAAGGTGCCCAATATGGGCAGAACTGCCCCGGATGCAAAACATTCACTAAAATATTCTGAATTTATATGCTCCTTGCTCAAACAATTAAAGTAGATCCAATTTCAAAAGCTAGGTTTTGAAACCTAGCTTTTGAAAAGATAGAGATCAACAGGAGCGTAAATAGAGGTATTTGAATCCCAAAGGGCTTTTTTTCTCTTCTTCTAAGAGACAGTAAACTGCACTGGGGGGAAACTTCATCAAGGAAAATCAGGGATTTTTCAAGTGATGAGGAAAATGGTACAAACAGCCCATCCCACTAAAGGCCTTTTTCAATCCACCTCGGTCACATCTTGCCCTCAGATGTTTAGGAAACATCTTCACCTGCCCTCAAAATATTCTCTCTCCCCACCTTGTTCCTACCAACCTGGAAAGAGGCTTAAAAAGTCCTCTCACTTTATCAAGGCTATGCAGAGGGATAACTGAAGTTACAATTAAGATTTTTGTGGACCGGTGCACTATTGAAGTCCATTTGGCCTCCCTCCCACGAGTGCCAAGCTGCTCCGTAGAGGAGCAGGACAGGAAGACGCCGCGCAGACGCTTTGGCACGGCCCCAGCAGAGCATCAGATCCTGCAGAGAGCCTCTGGGAGCCTTGGCTGGGGCTGGCTGAGGTCCTGGGTCGTAAAACAAATGCATCTGACAGGGAAGTGAGCGCTGAAGTCAGGGGGATCAGCAGAACCGGAGCACTGATGGATGGGGGCTCTCATCTCACAGGGACCCGGCTCAAGGCTCCCCTGCGCGTCCCAGCTCCCTCCTGCTGCAGGAAATTCCTGCTGGGATCCCTCAAATTCTGCTCAGCTGGAGGAGCTGGAGATAAGGAAGGTGAGGAAGGATCCTGCTGCAGCTCTAAGGGCCCGCTGCTCCACATGGAAAGGGAAAATCCCACAGGAATTGCCACTAGAATGGTCCAGGCAGGAGCTCGACTGGATGCAGCCCCCAGACTTCACAAAGAGCTGTTGCACTGCCCACTGCTCCAACTTAAAAAGGAAAATCCCACAGAAATTGCCATGGGATTGGTTCCCAGGCAGGAGCTCGGCTGAATGTGACATCCCAGATTTCACAAAGGGCTGTTGAAGTGCCCATTGCTCCAACTTAAAAAGGAAAATCCCACAGGAATTGCCATGGGATTGGTCCCCAGGTAGGAGCTCGGCTGGATGTGACATCCCAGATTTCACAAAGGGCTGTTGAAGTGCCCATTGCTCCACCTGGATGGGGAAAATCCCACAGGAATTGCCATGGGATTGGTCCCCAGGCAGGAGCTCAGCTGGATGTGATGCCCCCAAACTTCACAAGCAGCTTTTGAAGTACCCACTGCTCTCCCTTAAAAATGAAAATCCCACAGGAACTGCCATGGGATTGGTCCCCAGGCAGGAGCTTGTGGGATCTCAGCACCTCAGGACTGATGTGCAGAGTGACCCAGACCACCCTTGGGGGGCTCGGGAGTCCTGGGATGTTGCCAGAAGTGTCTGGGGCTGGACTTTGATCCTGCACGGGAGACGACACCTGTATGAGGATGGGAGGATTTCACTGGTGAATGGTGAAGGGATAAGTTAATTAGAGTGTGAGACACAGGGTTTGGGATTTCTGTACAGGGGGGTCTAAAGAGGTAAGATGGAGGAATTGGGGCATGTCCTGTCCTTCTTCTTCTTCTTCTTGGCCTCCATCTTCTGTGGTGATGTTGGCACTTTGGGATTGGTTATTACTAAAAGTGCACTGGTCAATAAGGGTAAAAGGTATTGGGGAAAAATGATAAATATTGTATAGGTAATTTTGAGTATAAAGATAGGTGACCACCCCGGGGGCTCGCAGTGTGCCCATGGCTGGCTGCTGTGCAGACTCTGTCGGGCCGAGAGAAAATCTTTTAGATAAACAATTAATAAACACCGAGACCGAGAAAAGATCTGAAGCCTCTTCTCGTCCTTTGGAGCGTGGGCTGTCCAAGGCCACCCTGGGCCTTTCCAGGCCACCTAAACAGCCCAGAAACCAACAGAGCTCAAGTGCCCACTGCTCCACCGGGAAATGAAAATCCCACAGGAACTGCCGTGGGATTGGCCCCCAGGCTGGAGCTCAGCCGGGTGTGACCTCCAGCCTCCCCTGGGAGCAGCCAAGGAATCAGGGGTGGAGAGGGAGGGATGAAGATGTAAAGGCTGCTCTGAAAAGTGGGCAATAGTGACTGCAAGCTCAGGAGAAATCTGAGTTAGGGAACGTGGTTAAGTGGGACATGGGGCCAGCAGGGGTGCAGAGATGTGCAGGATCTGCTTTCCTTACCTTTAGGGAGGGATTAATTTGCTTTAGTTGCAATCAGCCTTTTTCCCTTGTAGGTGCTGACATTTCACCCAGATTTCTCCATTTCTGTGGGGATATGGTGGATTTGGAGCCAGTGATTTTGGTTTATTATTATTGTTACTGACACCAGCTGAATAAACCAGGTTCTCCAGAAACTTTGCTAGGGCTGGAACATTTCTTTATCATCAATGACCATGATATTTAGTGCCAAAAATTTTTCTCCCCTTTCATCACAAGGTATAAGATTTTCCAAGCTTTTACTAAATTGTTTCACTGAGAGATAAACAATTTGAGAACTTAAACCCTATTTAGTTGTTAAATCTCTAGTTCACAAACCTGTTCTAAAATGGCTTTTTCCTCTCTCTGATAATGTTTTACCTTTGGTTTAGTGAATTTTTAAGTATAGGCTGAACATGCTTTTTAGCAGAGATATCACTTAAGGGAACTTAATGGAATAAAACTTAAAATTTGGTTATTATCTCTACATCATACAAATGTGAATTTTCAAGCTGAAATTTCTGTTCTTAGAGAATCTGCTCCAATTTCCGATTATTTATCTTCTCTGAGACATTCCTGACTTTGCAGGTCTCATTTTTATTGGGACCCCACCCTGCTCCATTTCCATGTTACCAAAAACCCTCTCAGAACAACACAATTTCCTAACCTGATATATTTTAATACTTGTTTTTATATATTCATCATTTCTTAATTACTGATTTTATTTATTTCTCATTTTCAGGATCTTTTACAGTGATGTTTCCCAGAACTTGGAATTTCCTACATATTTTATTTTCAGTGAAGGTCACCTCTTACACAGAACCTCCTCAATACATTATTTAAAACACAAATTTCTGACACCCACATGTGAATGTACAAGATTTGAGGTGAAACTCATCCAGTTGAGTCTGTAATGACACCATTCCCCTTTTCCATAGGATGGGATATTGGGATAATGTTTATCCAGCTTCAAAAGGAACAAAAATCACTCAAACACAGATATTATTTAAAAGGACTGGAAAGAATCAAAATACAAAACATTTCCAGGCGCTATTTCCCTTTTCAGGACCTACCATAGATTTAAATATTATCATTTTTAGTCAAAATAAAAACAGCAACAATGCCACGGATGCACTTTTGAAATCCAACACAAACCCAAGCAAGATTCCTGATTAATTTTGGCAGGAGCAGAAGTTTACTACACAGAAAAGGAAGCAGCTGAATATCACTATGAGGATACAATTAATAACTTGATTACATCCTCACTTCTTTAGGATCTGGCTCAGATTGGGCTGAAAGCATCCTGTAAAACCACAAAGGGATTTTTCCACACTATCCAGTGCTGACCCTTGAGGTGCCTTGGCCTTGGGTTGGCTGGAAGGAGGTTCCAGATTAAATGAGATTTATTGAAAAGCTTTTTCAGCTCCTGCTTCTCTTGCAGCATCCTCAAAATGCATGTCTATGTCTCTTTCATGGTGACTGAATTTCTCCCCAAAGAGAGTTTGATCCATAAAAGTGCTGCTTTAATCATCATTGACTTAATGATTCCTTTGCAATGTCAATTAAACGGGATGAAAAATTAAACCATTTACAGAACACGAGGACCTTTTAAATTACACATTTCAAAAATATTATTTAAAATTCGAGTTATATAATCCTTTTAGAACTGTCAAAGAATAATGCTGCTCTAACATTTGACTCATTACTCATGCCAATGCTTGTTGGAACTCAGAGAGTTGGCAGATATTTAAATACCAAACTCAGTAGAAATGAAGAAATTAGCAGGGTGCAACAGCAGAATGAGCTGGTGCTCTGCAGGAGGGGGGCACGCACCATGCAGGTGACAAAGCCTCTTAAACATTGCATTTTACACTGCTAATGTCACAGTAAAGCCCCTAATTATAGAAAAACTTCGTATTTCTGTAAATTAAATCATATACCCAGCGTGGGTTTCTACTTTTGTTCCTGGAAAACGCGGTGAGCCATTTAGCTGGGAATATTTCTCCTCCTTTCAGCTGGTTTTTCCCCTCTCCATCCCTCCTTCCCTACACCCACAGCTCTGAATGGGGGTTTTACTCTCGACTCGTTCATTTAATTCTCTCAGAAAGTTCCCTCCATCCTGCTGACTGCCTGGAGCAGCTCTACAATCCCACATTTTCCACTCCAATGTGCAGGAGAACATTGATTTCAGCACCCAGCAGCAGCAGGGAGAGCCATCACCTCTCTCTCTCCTTGCTGCTGCCTCTCTGATGGGAAAGGGGGTGAGATGATCCATCAGGGACTTGCAGGAATGTGGGATTTCCCCTGCAGGGAAACACATCCAAATCAGCCCAAAATCACACAAGAAAGGCTCCTTTGGCCTCTCCCCACCCAGCTCCAGCTCACAGGGGCTGTCATGTGAGTGTCAGGGGGAGCCTTATCATGAAGGGAACCAAATAAAACCCCGCAGCTACGCTGGGAATAAAGGGCACCATTCATGGAGCTGCTCCTTTTCCCAACAGCCATCCTGCAATCCCATGCAGGAATTAGCAGGAGGCACTAAAAGAAGGGCAGCCTGCCAAATTGCCAGGATCATTTCCGTCCATCGGCGCCGCCGGGGAGTTCTGTCAGGGTAAAGTCCCATGGCACCACCAAAACCCACCCAGACCTGCTAAATCATCAATACCCTCTGGAAATGGCTCTGCCCCTTCCCTCCCTCCCTCCACCTTTTATATTCATGGATTTGTTTGGAGGTATAAAAAATACACAGGAAAAGCAGAGATGCCCAAGAATAAAGGAAAACCCCAAACCAAATAATCCTAAAAACTCCCAATGGACAAAATTTCCTTTTAATAAATAGATTCCCTCAAAGCTCCTCACTTGTGCCAGTCTATCAGCACAGGGTGCTGGTTGTCACTGATTTAGGAAATGCCAGTGGGTTGGGACTGATGTAGCATCATGGAATATGCTGAGCTGGCAGGGATCCACCAGGATGATCCTGCCCAGGACATCCCAAAAATCCCACCCTGGCCCTGAGAGCATTGGATCCACCAGGATCATCCAGTGCTGCTCCTGGCCCAGGACATCCCAACAATCCCACCCTGTCCCTGGGAGTGTTGGATCCACCAGGATCATCCAGTGCTGCTCCTGGCCCTGCTCAGCACATCCCAACAATCCCACCCTGGCCCTGAGAGTGTTTGATCCACCAGGATGATCCACTGCTGCTCCTGGGCCTGCCCAAGACACCCCAACAATCCCACCCTGTCCCTGAGAGCGTTGGATCCACCAGGATGATCCAGTCCTGCTCCTGGACCTGCTCAGGACATCCCAACAATCCCACCCTGGCCCTGAGAGTGTTTGATCCACCAGGATGATCCAGTCCTGCTCCTGGACCTGCTCAGGACACCCCAACAATCCCACCCTGTCCCTAGAGTGTTTGATCCACCAGGATGATTCAGTGCTGCTCCTGGCCCTGCACACCCCAACAATCCCACCCTGGCCCTGAGAGCACTGGATCCACCAGGATGATCCAGTCCTGCTCCTGGGCCTGCCCAGCACACCCCAACAATCCCACCCTGTCCCTGAGAGTGCTGGATCCACCAGGATGATCCAGTGCTGCTCCTGGGCCTGCCCAGCACACCCCAACAATCCCACCCTGTCCCTGAGAGCGTTGGATCCACCAGGATGATCCAGTGCTGCTCCTGGGCCTGCCCAGGACATCCCAACCATCCCACCCTGGCCCTGAGAGCGTTGTCTTAGCTCTCCTGCAGCCCTGGCAACCTTGGGAATGTGACCATTCCCTGAGAGCCTGTCCAGTGCCCCAGCACCCTCTGGGGGAAAAACCTTTCCCTGATTTAGGACATAAATCCCTGAGATATCTCCTAAACACACAGGAAGGAGCAACACAAATACTTTGGAATTTGTTTTCAGCGTCATTTTCCCAAAGCCAGACTTTTTTACTTTCTGTTAATCATTAGCTATGAAGACCACTGCTCCAAAGTTCTCAAGATGGAGAAACATTTTTGTTGTTTCTGAATGAACACTCAATATTTTTGGTCTCTTGGGACCAGAGGACTCCCAGGTACCTCCTAGGTGGGATTCATTTTCACAGGGAATTCCACTAAAGCAGATAATTCTGCTTTACTGAGACACAAGGGAGGTTCACAAACCATTCTTCTCCATCACCTCGAACCCTGCAGTTTGATAATCCAAATTCAAAAGCAACAAGCTCATGAGAGACCATGAAAGAAAGGATGAGCTGTGTTAACCACAGATTATTTCTTATTAGCCATTAATGCCTTTTCTTTCCCCTGCAATTTTTCCAAGAGAAGATGCTGGATCTTCCTAAGACACTAAAAAGATAAAATAAAATAAAACCCACTCGATATTACACCCAGCTGGGGAGGAGTACAAAAGGCAGCTCAGCACGGGGAAGGTATCACCAAGAATTTAAGCTTTTTATTTTTATAAGCAGAATCAGGAAGGTTAAATGAGGGGAAGCCTCCAAACAGTGCTGAAAATAATTTCAGAACTCTCCCAGCCGTATTTAAACAAGAGGATGGTAACAAGTAATTTCTCAGCAAGGAGTGATAGTGATTTCTGATGTTATCACAATTATCGAGCCATTACTAAGAGATAAGCCAATATATTGCTCCTTGTTGCTCTGTGCATCATCCTGCTGTGTAACAGCCACTTATTTATATATTCCTCACAAACAGCATTGGTGTTTAGCAGCTCATTTTTTTTCTCAGTGTTCTCAAACCCTGCTACGTGCTGAGCTCCCATCTGAGTAGCCCCAACCAAAACCCATTTTCACAGGAAAATTCAGCAAGTTATTTGTAACTGTGGGGCAATATCCTCAACTATAATTACCATTCTTTAAGGAGAGAAAGAACAGAAAGAAATAAATATCACCCTAATTATTTCCTAGCCCAACTGTGGATTTTGCAGAAGATGGTTATTTTAAACAAGGGGAGCATCTTGCAGCAGAACTTTATTATTATGAGTTCTAATCATCCATCCTGCCACCCTCTGGGAGATGAAACACCTCCAGGAGAGGTTTAAAACAGGAGGTGTGTGATGTCTCAGCTGCTCACAGAGCAACATCTTGGTTTAAATTGCTGATGTGGCTGGGTTTGATCCATGATCCCAGTCCTGAGAGAAGAACATCTCCCTTCTGCCAGTCCTGCCATGGCCTGGTGAGCCCTGGCAGCAGAACAGAGCAGGCTCCTGGGGCCAGGAGATGCAAGAAACGGGTTTGTCAAAGTTCTTGTGCACCAGTGTGATGGTGTTCTCAGGGGTTTTCGGATTGGGGAAGAGATGAGGATCTGACTCCCTGTTTCAGAAGGCTGGTTTATTATTTTATGATATATATTACATTAAAACTATACTAAAAGAATAGAAGAAAAGGTTTCATCAGAAGGCTGGCTAAGAATACAATAGGAAGGAATGATAACAAAGGTTTGTGGCTCGGCTCTCTGTGGGAGCCAGCTGACTGTGATTGGCCATTAATTAGAAACAACCACATGAGCCCAATCCCAGATGCACCTGTTGCATCCCACAGCAGCAGATAACCATTGTTTGCATTTTGTTCCTGAGGTCTCTCAGCTTCTCAGGAGGAAAAAATCTTAAGGAAAGGATTTTTCATAAAAGATGTCTGTAACACATCAGCAGCTTGAAAGGGTTTGTTCTGCTGTCTGAAACAAAGCCAGTTCAGAGCAGCACCTCTGAAATTTAGCTCTTATCAGAGTGGTGCTGCAAACACATCCCAGTGTTCACACCACGGCAGCTCCATCCTGCACCCAGGGCCATTTCTGGACAGGTTTCCAGAGCACTTTCTTGGAGGTTGCTCCCAAAGGGCTGAGGTGCCCCTTCATTAAGGAATTTCCATGGTGCACCTCATGTTTTGGGGAGGCACAGAATGAAAAGTGTTTCACAAGAAATAATGACTTTTAGCCATAATGTGACAGCTGGGAACAGGCGCTGCCATCCAGCAAAGGACCAAGGGGCCCTGTCCCTGTGCCCAGGCTCGTGAGGCACCTCTGGGTGCTGTGCCCAGCTCTGGCTCCTCAGCACAGCAGGGACAGGAGCTGCTGGAGCTGAGCAAGGGCCTGGAGCAGCTCTGTGCCCAGGAGAGGCTGAGGGAGCTGGGGCTGCTCAGCCTGGAGAGGAGCCCCAGGGAGAGGGGGCTCAGCCCTGAGTGTCCCTGTCTGTCCCTGGGTGTCTCTGGGTGTATCTCAGTGTCCCTGGGTGTCCCTGGCTGTCCCTGGGTGTCCCAGTCTGTCCCAGTCTGTCCCTGGGTTTCCCAGTCTGTCTCTGGGTGTCTCTGGGTGTCCCTGGGTGTCCCTGGGTGTTCCTCTCTGTCCCTGGGTGTCTCTGGGTGTCCCTGTCTGTCCCTGGATGTCTCTGGGTGTCCCTGGGTGTCCCTTGGTGTCCCTGGGTGTCTCTGGGTGTTCCTCTCTGTCCCTGGATGTCCCAGTCTGTCCCTGGGTGTCCCTGTGTGCAGGAGAGGCAGAGCAGGGCCAGGCTCTGCTCTGGCACCCAGCAATGGCCCCAGAGGAACAGGCAGGAACTGACCCCAGCAATTCCCCTGGAACAGGAGGCAGAACTTCTGCCCTGGACAGGAACCAAGCTGGGACAGAGCTCAGAGAGGCTGTGGGGTCCCAGACGCTGTCTGGACACCATCCTGTGCCACTGTGGTCCCTTCCAGCCCGGCCCATCCCGGGATTCTGTGACCCTGCAGCTCAGAGGGGCAGCCCCAAAAGTGATCAGAGTGAAGCTGCTCCATGAGTGGAACATCCTGGAGAGGAGCTGGGTGCCCAGGGAGGTGTCCAGGTGAGGAGCACAGGATGTCCAGGGGAGGCCAGGCTGGGAGCAGAGCCCCTCCAGCAGCACCTGCAGCTCCCAAAATCAGGAGGGTTTGCAGTGCCCAGAGCCACCAATCCCAAGAGTGGGATAATGGGACAGGGAATAGGGAATTGCCTCCCAGGTGAGGGATGGTTACAGGGGCAGGGAGCACTGGCAACAAACTCTTCTCAGGTCTGACCAAACTGAACCCAGCCTTCCTCTGCCTGTGAAACACTGCAGGGTTTTTTCCCCAATCTGTTTTAATTAATCTCATTAGATATGAATTAACATAATATTGCTGAAGGAAATATATATATATTTTGTTCAGTTCCAATAAAACCTTTCCATTCTCTGGGTGAAGTGTTAAATATTTCCAAGCCAAATATTTAACATAAACCCCCCTTCCCATTCTCCCATTCCAATTGTCAATACAAACACTCCTTTTTCCCAGAGTTAATGGAATTAATGTCACTTCCTCAGTCAAGGGGCATTGCAAAGCCTGGGTCTTATCTGTGACGTGCACAGATAAACAGATTTACAAGGCAGGAGCTCCCATGGCACCTTGTCTTTCAAGGTCACAAGTTCCACTGCAGAGGAGCCCATTCCAAGACACCCTAACAAATATTCCTCAATCAAAGCTAACAGAACAGATTGATTTATGTATACACAGAGCCTATGGACATGCCCAAAATATCAGCTGGGATAATTCTATTTTAAATTTCATTTAAATCCTGCCTGTTTTGCCACACCTCTGTCTGTCAGAAAGCACATCAAACAATCAAACAATTCCTTTGTCTAAAGTTATCATCACTTCTTTTTCTAGGATTCAAATGAAAATCCAAACAGAACAAAATTAAACCTAATACTTGTTCTGTTGGTTACATTAGACTGTATCTAAAGCATGAAACCAATTGTTCATATATCTGGTTTATTCCTGCAGTGAACGAAAAGAATTATTTCTTTCAGGGAGCAAGATCCTATGTGAAATCTAAGTGTGCAACAGCACAAGCACTGTCAGGCTCTGCTCTGCCTCAGAAACCCTTGCCCTTCCCTCAGTGAGCTGCTTACAAGACACAAAAAAATGAGATTAACAAATAACTGGGAGATAATGCCAGTAAGGCATCCTGGAAGACTTTTCCATCATTTGTATGATAATGAACACCTGCCTGTGGAGCTGTATTTCTCCTGGACATTTGCAGCAACTTCAACCAACAGAAAGAAAAAGAAACCAATTTCGTGGCCATCTATGTGGAGTGCCTTAGACTGAGGAGCTACAACTCAATTTTCTAAACCAGTTTAAAAACTCTATTACGACAAATTTCCTTGTTAAAAATAAATAAATAACCCAGCATGTATAAGCTGAAGGCCTTTTACAAGCTCTTAAAAACTGTGCTATGGGCTAGATCTTAGATTAATGTTTGTGATGCACACTGAAAACCTGTAAAGCATTTATGTAATTGCTGAGCATTATTATTTTTATTACTGCAACAGATGGAACCAATCCATCTTCGTAGATAATATCTCATAAATGATTCATTATTATTCCTTTAACCTAAAGTCTTTTATATTTTGCAGATCCATGAGAAATAACTGTTAGGAGGCTCCATGCATAAAATAGTACATAAACTACCTAATGTCTTGCAAATGTAGTGGCCTTGCTGATGTTCAGGCCCTTTAATGTTCACATGGCTGCTGTTCCTCTCCCAGGCTGCTGCTCCTCCTCATTTTCCAGCACTGCTTCCCAGGTGATGGAAAATGTCACAGCAAACCAGGGCTAAATGGCAAATATGGGCCAGAAAAACACAAATATCTCCCCAAAAATGCAGAGAAGAAGTTTATAACGTGGCACTGTTGGCTTTGATTGCTGAAGGACCAGAGTTCTGTGATCACACTGCCCATCCTCCCTTGGCCCAGTAACTTTTGGGCCAATTTTAGTCCAATCAGGTAGAGGTCTCTGAGACATCATCTCCCATCAGCCTAATGAAGACTGATGGCTGGCAAAGGGCACAAATTGGTGCTGGCACTGGGAAAAAAGCTTAAATGGGAGTCATCAGTCCCCCTCAGGCCACACAGACACTCAGACAGAGCAGATGCCACCTCCTGCCCACCCCAGAGCTGACAGACAGCCCACTGGTGATGCTCTGAATGGGGAAGAGCTTGTCTAGAAATGTATTAAAGCTTGGCACAAGCAAAATAACCATAATGATACCAGTGAGTGATGAGCCCAGCATTTTAAATGTGAAAAAAGCTGATTTACACAACAAAAAATACGTCTTGGATTGTTAGAAGGAAACACACAGAGAGAAATTAAACACATCACATCTAAGTTATTATTTTGATACTGACCTTGGAAAAATCAATGGCTTAAACAATTCCCAGAGCCCAATCTGAAGGGCCAAATAATCCATGGGATGGTTTGGAGCACACTCAGTCTGCTCCTTACAGACAGAACAATAATCCAGTGTAACAGGAAAAGCTCATTGCAAGTGATGAGCCCTGGTGTGATATCTGAAATATTTATGGGCTTTATCAACAAAAATTCATGTTCTCCATGTAATACAGACATTTTGGATGGGAATTAAAGGTTATTCTGCTTACTTTTGCTCCACGAAAGAGAGATCTTGGTGATCTTTTCCAACCTAAACAATTCCATGATTGAAGAGCCCAGCTCTTTCCAAATCCTGACTCATTCCAAAACTAAAAGCCACAGCACCAGGAGCTTTCACCTGCTCCCCTACCTGTTAATTCTTCCCACCTTCACTAAGAGAAGAGAAATAATTTTCAATTCTATTAAACTGCCAACCTTTAAAACCTCCTCATCACTCCACTTCTTACAGAGGAGTTTTATTCATCATTAACACATATTTACTCTTGCTGGAGAGATGAGTTTGGAGGCTAAAAGAGTGGAACTTTGCCACCAGGCACTTTGACATTTGCTCTCTTGTAAAAATGTTGTAAGGAGTTACTATTCCCCTTGGAAACCACATGAAAGCATCTCTTGAGCAAGTGGAGCTATCTCTGACTTGAAAAGTCCCATGTGATCCCAGCCATCCCACTGCCAACCAGTTCCCAGCCCATTCTGACTCACCAAAAAAAAAAGTGAGCTGCCTTGAAAGCTCGCCTCTAAAAATCTAAATTCATCTCCAATTTCCATGAAAATTCATGCAAAAACACAGTTTTCAATCCCCAAAAACGGAAAGTCAAATGTAGAATAATGTGTTTTCTAAGCAGCTTCAAATTCCAGGTTGGAATGAGAGGGTGTGGAGCCAGATCCTCCTTTGGTCAAAGCCTTGGGATGACAATGCCCTCCTAAAAATTCTTTCCAAAGAGGAATCCTACAAAGGGCAGGGTTGAGGCAGCCAGTAAAAGTCAAATCCTTAAATCCTTCATCTCTGATTGAGTTGTTTAATATTCCACCAGAAAGACTGCCTTTTATCAATTGACCTCTTCAAAATAATTCCTTTCCCATTCCTCTTTTCAAATAAAAGATGCATTCCCTATAAATTCCCTATTCTTTTTGTGAATACCTCAGTTAAACACCACGAGCTCCATTTCACTCCAGACCCTTAAATGAAATTACTTTGCTGTCAGGAGAGCAAAATTTCCTCTAATTCCAGACAATCCTTCTCATGAAGGGAAGTTTAAAAAATCCCTTACAACTGGCACCAGGTGACTTTTTACAACGTGGGTTTGATGAGTTATTAAACCAAGCCCTGCCTAGGAGGACAATGTGCCAGCAGAACTCCGCTTTTCCCAGTGTTTTCCATGTTTTCCATGTTTTCTGTTTTCCATGTTTTCCTTGTGCTCAGCTGTCCTTGTGAAGACTCAAGTGGCTCCATTACCACTCTGGCCTGAGTGTGCACATTTTAATTTTATTACTTGGAAAATTTTTTTCTTTTAATTTTGTTACTTAGATAGTTCTTTTCTTTTAAGAGGTTTTAAAACACAACTCCCAGCTGTTCAACATAACGAGGTTTCATTTACAAACTTCTAACGAGCACGAGGGCAGAAAGAAAAGAAAAATCCCAGCTTTAAAACACACATTATTTTACAGCAAGGGAGAGAACAGCAAGCACTCATCTGAGGTGATTGGTTAGGATGACAGCTCTGCAGTGAAATATATTTTCATTTCAGGAGCCCCACAGCTATTTTGAATTTAATTGCATGGAAGACCACCAGGATTTCTTTCTCAAACACAAACCCAAAGCCTATCAGCAAAGAAACAACTCTTACGTGCAGGAAACCAATCTTTCTGAAGCCTACCACCAAAGAAACAATTATTACGTGCAGGAAACCAATCTGAGATGTTGAAATGGGTTAAAAGGAACCAAAAAGGCAAAATAATGAAGGGAAGTGTGACTTTCAAGCATGCACCAAACCGGGGTAAAAGGAGAAGTTTTAAATTAATTTATTAGCAGGGGGACAGTTGTACAGGAATAATGTTCCCATATGGTCAGGGAGAGGTGGAACAATGGGAAAGGAGGGGTCTTCCCTTCTTTTTGTGTCCCTGAGGAGCAGAAATAAGATTTAAAACACCTCTGAAGGTGCCCAACATTGTCTTACCTTGCTGGAGGCGGGCTCAGGGACGTGGAGGGCACCAGGTTCAGAGAAACTTGCAGCTGCCAAGAGAGAGAGAAAATGGGAATTACATTTTGCAGGTAAATTGGGGCATGTTTCAAAGCAGAATAATGTACAAAAGACATGAGATTGTAAATTAATTCTGCAATGTCTAATGCAGAAAATGTTCCCCCTGCTGGGTCACGTTACAGGACGCTGAATATTTGATAATTTGGGAGCAGGGAATGGCTGGAGAAATGGGAAAGAGAGGGATAAAGGCAGGTAATGAAGGGTGGGGCTGCAGATAACCCACTCCAGAGAAAACGCGTGAAATTAGAATTGCTGAACTAGGGGGAAGGAAACACAAGTTACTAAATTGTGCTACTCTGACACTTCCCATTCTCAGAGAGCACATGAATCACGGAGAAGGCTGAATATTTGTCACAGCTGTGATTTCAGCATCAAAAAGAAATAATTTTAGCTCCGATTTTAGGGGAGTTTCCAGAAAATCTGTCAGTTCAGCCAACCGGATCCTAAACTTCTCCACGATCTTCTGCAAGGGGAACTTTCTTTGGGGTTGGACCCACAAAGGAACTTTAGAAACCACCATGGTGACCACACATGGTCAAGGGCCTTGGTGGCTTCGTGGACCACCCTGAGGTGTCACAAGCTGCATTTTGACGGCTTTGGGTGCTTTTAAACTGATGTGTTAGCTGAATATTTTTAATTTCAAAGACGAAGAACCGCCAGCAATACAAAAAAAATCAAAACGCTGAACCACAGCTTTTCGGTTTGGATGGTAAAAAATGATGCCCTTAAGTTTTCTTCTCTCCAAAGGAGTGGGGTTTTATTCTTGGCAGTGACAAAACTCCAGTTCCACCCGCAGTCCTGACTCACTGGGAGTGTTTGGGAGGGGAAGTGGCCTAGCTCCACAAGCCTGCACTAAGAGCTATAGCTGGCAGCAAAAAAGGAATGGTTTATATTCCAAAGGAAAAAAATAGGATTCTGGAGTAAACAAACTATTTGCAAGTTCAGATTGGATTTTATAGCAGAGCAGAGGAGATATGAAACTTGGAAAGTATTTAAAAGCTCAAAGCAAAATATTTTATGTGAAACAAAATGTTGCATTCAATTCAAAGTTAATAGTTTCTGCTGGGGAAAAAAATGCCAACAATTCTGATTTTATTTTTCAAAGAGAATTTCTCTATATTGCTCTTACAAACCCTGCCAAACACAGGCACACACATGAGTATATCCAAATTTTAACCCACATGAGTCCCGGCTGGCTTCCCACATTTATTGAAGCACGAGCTGATGCAAACACTTGTATTTTCCCAGATTCCTGCTACCACCCAAAATTTTATAGTGACCTAAAAATTGTTTTAGGTCACTATAAAATTTTAAGAAGGAGATTATGATGGGGGTTAAATGAGCCCAAGGTGAGCTGCAGTGGAAGGGAGGTGTCCTGCTGGCTCCCTCCTTTGCTGGGCTGCCCACACTCCGTTTCTCCTCTCCTGCCTTTGGCATCTGTCTCACTTTGTGGTGAATCAGTGCAGCAAACGAGGCAGCAAAGAACCAACTCTCCCAAAAAAAGCGAGTTGTTTGCTTTGAGTTGAGCTCCCTGAATCAGCTCCTCACAGGGCAAACGAGCTCCGGGATCACATGGCTTGGGCAGCAGGAGGAAAAAGAGACGATTCTGTGATATCTGTGTAATGTTTGTACATCAGCTGAGTTTGGAGCTGTCTTGTAGAGAATCTAAGACCTTACAGCACTCTCTGTTTCAGTTTTCTCCTTTCAGGTACAAATCATCTGGTTTTATGCCCATTGAGAGAAGGAAAAAATGCCCAAACCTTCCCACAATTTGAAAATTTCTCAAAAGCAATTACAAGGCAATTCATGCAGTTGTTTCTGGAATACAAAGGAGGCTAAGACTATTCTCAAATGTCTTTTTTGCAATAGCTCATAGGTTTTCCTTTTTTCTCTGTGAACCTTTATTATTGGAGTTCTCCTTCTCAGGCCCTGTGCAACCGGTGTTTTATGGATAAAGCCTCAGATTTTTGCTGCAGGCTCATGTTCCAGCCCCACTGGAGGCTCAGCTGGCACTGCAAGACATCCCCAGCTCTCATTCCCACAGCAAACTGCTCAGGGAACGGGATTAAAACTCCTAATATCCCCCAGGATGACTCTCAGGCACATCCTTGGGGACTGATCCGTCAGCTGCTTCACAGCTTGTGTTTAGCAAATGCATTTTTTCCTGTGGAAATCCTGCCTAACAGGTTAAAAGGGAATTTTCCTTCTTTTTTTTTTCACTCAATAACCCACAGCAAAAACTGAAGTGTGATGGTAGAAATAGCTAAAGCTGACCTGAGACCTCCCCCCCAGCCCTCCTTTTCATCCCCACCACCTTCCCTGCAGCATGGGGAACTCGGGATCAGACCAAGAGTTCCACTTTGGAAAGCTCAGCCTGAAAGGAGGAGAGAAAATCCCTGCTCAGCCTCATCCCTGAGCTGATCCACTGGATCCCCATCCCAGGGGAGGTGTGGGAGCGTGGGAGGAGGTGGGAGGACAGGTCTGGCCCCTTCCACACTTTCAGGAGCTGCAGGGAAGAGCTGGTCCGAGACAAGAATGTTCACAGGAAACCTTCCGCCTAAAATAGGCGTTGTTCTTCTACACCTCCCACTGAACAGTGGGTACAAGCCAGGAATACAGACTTTGGAAGCGGATTCCGAAGAGCTCTGAGGAATGCATCAAAAAAGTCCATATGGTTTTGCCAAATCAAGTGTGCAGAAACTGGGTAAATTTAGCTGAGCGCTGAGGAGCTAAAATTTGTCTCGTTTGACCCAAGTGGAAGGAACGGAGTCATGAGGCTCTTAGACACAGATCCATCTGACTGAATCAGCTCGGGGAGGGCAGAAATTGATGAGTAACACCTTATTTCATGTGTGGAAACAAAAGGACACCTCGGCTCCCAGAGGAGTGCCGAGGAACAGGAAAGCAATCCCCAGACAGGTCTAAATAATGCGACTTTCTCCAACATATTTAGGTGGTGAAATTCCGAGTGACAAGCGCTTGGCGCTCCGACAGCTGGGCCCACGGCTCCCAAGTTTTCCTGCTGTAGTTCCAAAGAGTGAAAGCTTTGTTTGAAATGGAGGTGGAAATTCTTACAATGAGACAGGAGGTGAAAGCTCTGAGGGGAGTGACGCGTTGCTCATTGTAAAAATCGCCCGTGCTCCGAAGAGTGAGGTGCCAAGAAAAGAAGGAAAGGCTTCCCAAGGCAGGCTCCCAACACCATCCTGTTTCCATCTGCACTGGGATAGTTCAGCCTGGCACTGCTCATCCATGCTCCTGGAACATCCTTCAGATTTCCCAGCCATATCCCAAGAACATCTCTCTGGAGTCTTTGGAGGCTGTGCTCGAGGTCAGGCTCAACTCCATGAAATTCCAGTGGCCGAAATTTTCCATGCACCAACTTACAGGAGTAAACCTTGACTAGGAGCTTCTCCCTCACCTCAGATCCTGGGCTCTTTTAGGCTTCTTATGACACGAAGGACATTGAGGGGCTGGAGTGTGTCCAGGGAAGGGAATGGAGCTGGGGAAGGGGCTGCAGCCCCAGAAGCAACTGAGGGAGCTGGGAATGGGCTCGGCCTGGAAAAAAGGAGGATCCAGAAAGAAAACTCTTCATCAAAGCCTTCCTGAGACTCTCCTCACTTTTTTTTCCCTCACGTTTTCTCCCACTTTTTGATTTTCCCCTCGTGGCAGGAGAGACCTTGAAGGGAACAGAGCTGGGAAAGGGCTGGAGAATTCCTGAGGAGCTGGGAAGGGGCTCGGCCTGGAGAAAAGGAGGATCCAGGAGAGAAAAACTCTGCAGCAGAGCCCTCCCGAAACTTCCCACACTTTTTTTTCCCCTCTCGTTTTCTCCCACTTTTTGACTTTCCCCTCATGGCAGGAGAGACCCTAAGGGGCTGGAGAAGGGCCAGGGAAGGGTGCGGAGCTGCAGGGCAGGGGCTGCAGAATCCCTGAGGGCACAGCCGGGCAGGGGCTGCAGAATCCCTGAGGGAGCCGGGCAGGGGCTGCAGAATCCCTGAGGGCACAGCCGGGCAGGGGCTGCAGAATCCCTGAGGGAGCCGGGCCGGGGCTGCAGAATCCCTGAGGGAGCCGGGCCGGGGCTGCAGAATCCCTGAGGGAGCCGGGCAGGGGCTGCAGAATCCCTGAGGGAGCCGGGCAGGGGCTGCAGAATCCCTGAGGGAGCCGGGCCGGGGCTGCAGAATCCCTGAGGGAGCCGGGCAGGGGCTGCAGAATCCCTGAGGGAGCCGGGCAGGGCTCACCTGGAGCACAGGAGGATCCCCAGGGATCTTTTCCCTCTCTGGAATTCCCTGCCAGGAGGGCACAGCCGGGGGGGTCGGGCTCTGCTCGCAGGGAACAGGGACAGGAGCAGAGGGAACGGCCTCAGGCTGGCCCAGGGCAGCTCAGGGGGGATTTTGGGGCAATTCCTGCAGGAAAAGGTGCTCAGGTGGAGTCCCCATCCCTGCAGGGATTTCACAGCCCCATGGATGTGGCACTTGGGGACATGGGGCAGTGCTGGCCTTGGCAGTGCTGGGGAATGGTTGGACTCAACAATGTTTGAGGGTTTGTCCAATATTTATGATTCTTTTATTCTCTGATTTCTGAACATTTCCTGGCTCCCTCCTCACCTACCCTCTGTGAGCAGAAGCTTCAGCAATATTTCCTTGAATTCCCCCTGGGAAACAGGCAGATTAGGATCCTACCAAAACCCCTATTTCTGACATTATTGCCATGTCAAAAGAGTGGAGAATAATCAACCACCACACACAACAAAGTGTCCCAAATTCACACAACAAGAAAAAGTGCAACCAGAAAAGGAAGAGCAAGTTCAACACCAATGATAATTTCAGTATAAGGCAATCATTTATAAAGTTAAAAACAAAACAGTGAAGGGCAGTGTTTGTGTAATGGGAAATACAGGTGTGAACACATCTACAGGAAAGAAACACATGAAAGTTGTTTGGTGATTGAACTTGTAGAGTTATCTAGAAGATATTCAAAGATTTAAAGCTCGTTTTTAGTCACACTAAGCCAGTCCTTTCCATGCACACAGAAATGTAGGAACCTGGTGATGGAACACCCAGGATGTTGTTGGGAGAGCAGTGAAATTCCAGCATCCATGACCTGCAGGTGAATCCTGGCACTAACAAGTTTTCCCATCCAAACCTGCACTTTTACAAATCCTCATATATCAAAAAATATGATTATGTTTTTCAAAAACATCAGCCCAAGGTTCTACAACTTTCACCCTCCTCTCTTCCCCCTCAAACCTTTAATTAAGTCTCCACTCTGCTTCCAAGCAGCAGCAGCAGCCTAATGGCTTCAGAATATTTCCTTACAAACTTCAAAACACCCAGACTTGCTGTGAGTTGCAGGCTTTGAACACGAGCTGCTTAAATAATCCCTTTTATTTTTATTTATTCTTGAAAATATCAGATTCTAATCCTCTCTAACCACTGCAATAAAAAAAAAAAAAAAAAACTGCACAGCTCTTTGGAATAGTTTCCTTTTTTGCCACTTTAGTGAGGAATCTATGTGTAACTATGCAGGATTTGTTACTTGAAAAGTGTTCACAGCTGCAAAAAAAGAAAAAGTATAAAAATGGTTTTCATCAGCAGATCTTAAGGAACTTTTACAAAACCCTGTTTCTAACAGATGGGGAACCTGAGACTCAGGCAGGAACTTCCCTAAGTCACCCAACAAGGTATTGCAAGCTGAGTTTCTGCTGTGTGAGCATTTTGCTCTTGTGGCCCTTTAGGACTACCCTAAGAGACCCCCAGGAAAGGTTTTAAAATAAAACCAGGTTTTATGGCATCAGATTGGGAGTTTTCTTTGGTGGGAGGGAAACACACCCTTAAAAACAGCACCTTGGGAGGATGAGTGGAGGAGAGAGCCTGGGGCAGTGTAAAAGTAAATCTGCCACTATGAGTTTTGAATTGTTTTGCACAATAAAACATTGAATTCCACAGTGGTTTGGGGTAGAAGGACCTTAAAACTCATCCCATCCTACCTCTGTCATGGGCAGGGACACCGTCCACCATCCCAGGCTGCTCCAACCTGGCCTTGGACACTCCAGGGATGTGGTGGCCATGGACAGACACCTGAATACAAAACAGGAATTTCTACAGCTGTAGGAATTTTCCTGTATTTTAAACAAAATTCGTATTTTTAAACAGAAATGCAGCAGAAGAAGTGAGCTTGGTGTTTCACATCACCACAAGCAAACATCACCTTCCAGTTTCAAGGTAAACTGGGTTTTGAGCAGCTGAAGGTTAATACATAAATCTGTATTTTTATTTACTGTTGTAGAACATTCACGGCAGTTTTCTAAAAACCTCCACTTATCCTGCCTGCAGTGCTGTGCTCCCCTCAGATTCCTCTGATGGATTAATAGAGCACAGCCTGCTGTGAATGCAAGACACATTTCCTCACAGATTTGTTTGAAATATAAACTCGGGGCTTAGTTTGCTAAACATTTGTTTTCTTCTCATTTTGATATTTGGAAAGAAAATAGATAGCTCATAATTAGTCAAACATTCACTGGAGAATGAAATAACCACCAGTCCCTTTAATCTGTTGTTCAGAATTCTGCAGGATCTGGAGCTCTATAAATAAATCCTTGCTTGCTCTTTTTTATATTTGTACCAGTGGAAAGAAATCCTTGACTCTAACTCGCTAACAAAGACTTTAGCACTGCATTCTGAGGTGTGAACCAACAAGGAAAGTTATTATTTTTTATGACTTGCCCGTTTAAACAGAAGGAGGCAAAGTCTAAGGCATTCAGATTTGGGACATCAAAGGAAGCGCTGCTCCTTGGCAGATATTTAATAAGGGATCTCAAGCCATTGCCCAGCTTTCCTGGTGGTCTGAGGTCACAGCTTTGTATTTCAAAGGCTGGGAGGGAGGAGATTTCCATCTGCACGTGTCTCCTGGCCTGAAAGGGATCTTTAACAGCTCTGGAGGTGGCAACTCCAACGTCCTGCCCACCTCAGCTTATGGGAGAAGCGGGAACACTTGCAGAGGGATTTCAGATGGGAATAACCCAACACTTCCAGGCTGAGCACACAGCCACTCAGCTGCACCATTCTTTTTATACATCTTGGTGGGATTTGTCCAGCTGGAAGTGTGCAGGAATTACAAGGCAGCTCCCAGCAGTTGCTAACTTGCAGCAGTGAAAATGGAAGGTTTGAAATAATTGCCCACTTTCCTCTGACACAAACCAATTCAGATGTTTTCAAAGTCCCAGTGACAGGCTGGAGTGCAACACTTCAAAATTGCTCTTCCAGCAAGTGGGAAACTGCTTTAATAAAATTTAGGAAACAATTGTGAGTTCAACAGAATAATCTTCTACTCTAGACCTACTTGAACACCTGAGAGGCAGAATAAATATTGAACCAACAGATCTGGGAACTGACTTGCTGGTACTTCATGTTCTGGGGGATGGGAAAGCTTGATGTTGTTCAGCATTAAGTTCTGTCCTCATTTCAAACACACTGAAGAAAAATTCTTGAAGTCTAATGAAGTTGATTATTTTTCAGCCCCTCTCAAGTTTGTAACTTCAGGGTGCCAAGAGGGTAGTGCTGTGGTGAAGGAAATGAAATTCCTGTGTTACACAAATACTGCAGAGCAGGAGAAAGGGGTGGGAGATTAGGCTGACCTAACTCATCTATCACAGAATCCCAGAATGATTTGGGTTGGAATAAACTCCAACATCACAATCCATCTCTGCCATGGGCAGGTACACCTTCCAGTATCACAGGCTGCTCCAAACCCATCCAGCCTGGCTTTGGGCACTTCCAGGGATTCAGGAACAGCCCCAGCTTCTCTGGGAACCTGTGCCAGGGCCTGGCCACCCTCACAGGGAAGAACTTCACACCAATACTTAATTAAAATACTTTTTCAGCTTAAAACCATTCCTCCTTGTCCTATCACTACCTGCCCATGTAAAAAGTCACTCTCCTCTAAGTCCCTTCCCATGCGCATCCCCTGTACCTGCCACCCAAACCACGTCACTAATTGAAAGATTATTTCTGGTCTGTAATAAACAGCAGACATTATCCCCATTCATTATTTTGCATAAAGAATGCAGGCCAGTTTGCATTATTTATGTGAAATTAGAACATTGGGGGTGTAAAGAGTCTTCAGACTGGAAATTTGTCCTTTTCCTCACTGAGTAATTTGGTGTTTGCATTAAGGACTTGCTAACGTTTCAATCAAGCAGAAGAGGTGATTACACGAGGTCTCTGCCAAAGAGGTTGAGTGGCTCCAAAACCTGAGGGCAGACAAAAGCCCAGGAAAACAAATAACCAAAGTGTGTTTTCCTCAAGGCAAAGAATTCCAGAAGCCAGGAGCCGGAGGGGTCACACTAAACCTGGCAGAGGGATGGCACTGAGCCCCTCCTGCCCGGGTCTGCAATACCAGGCTGGGACTGAGGCAATAAATAACCCCAGACAGGGACGGAACCAGGTCCATAAGGGATGACATTTGGGATTTGAGAGGTTTGGACACCTAGGGGAAATGCAGAGGGTTTCTTTCCTCTCGTCTCCATCATTAAAAACTTCCACAACTGCGTTCATTTGTGCAGGATCTTTGAAAAAATCTGATTTTCTTTAATATTTGTGGGATCAGACAAAGGTCAAGGCAGCTGTGCCCTTCAAAAATAGGTATTTTAGGATTATGAGGGCGCTCTCATCAGCTCTTCAAGGTACAGAACTTCTGGGCTGCAGGGCTGGTCTGAGAATGCCTTGGGAGGAATGCCCTGCGGTGATTTCCATCAGCCAGTTGATAAGTTTCCCACAAACACCATTCCCACAGGAAAAAGACCTTCTGAATCCCAAGCAATTTTGGAACATCACCCAGGAGAAAGTATCACACAGCGCAGATTCCAGAGCAGTAGTTTCAACCCCTGGGTTCTGTGAAAGAGAAATTTGTCTGTGGACAAATTGGGAAGAGCTTTTTCTTGCACTTTGGTGTGCATGATGAGGAGCTGGAACCATGAGAGGGAAACACATGGGAACAAAAACCACGGTGTGGACAACAGGGAGCAGGAGCAAACATCCATACCCATCTCTGCATGGTCAGGACCTCCACTTGTACCCAAAAGATCTTTACAGGGCACCCTGAGAGCGGTCTTCATCTCAAATCAGTTCAAAACAAACAAACAAACTGGAAAACATGGACACTCTGACACCTCCACCTCTTTTTGCAGCCTGGTCTCACCTGAGACACCCTGAGCCAGGCTGGCTCCGTGGCTTAGGACAGAACCCCCTGCCAGGACTAAAACATCCTGAAATTATTATTTCCCTGAGCTGAACCAACATTTACCAACCTTAAAGATGTTTCCCTGAAAGAGCACTGGGGTCTACCTTGTCCTGAAGCCTTGGGATACAGTGGGAATATCAAATGTAGCAGCACCAGGATATATCACAGTTGGATTTGGGATGGATTTGGGGTGTTCATCTGCACCCCTAGGCAAGGGGGTGGCACCAAACACCCCAAAAAGCAGAACACAAAGCACAGGGCAAGGGTTCAAGCCCACCTGCAGCTTCAGGCCAAGCTTTAGGTTCCACAGAAACTCCCAGGGGAAAAGCTGCAGCCATCTAATTCCTACAGCACTTCCACTCAGCTTTCAGGAGAAAAACTGAAGTGGGAGTAGCAGTAGTTTCACACATACAAAAAGAGCCCTATTTTTAAGAGAAAAAAAAAGGGGGGGGAAGAAAAGAGAAAAGGCTAAAGAAGCAGGAAGCGGAGGAGTAAATGACAGTGGTAGGGAGAAGAGATGTCTCCTTCCATTTAGACAAGCAGACATACTCTTGCAATTTAATGGATTAGAAGGACTCGGAGATATTTACTGTCTAGCCACGTAAGTACATTCCAGCTCTTGATTTGCTTTTAGCATCAAAACCAGTCATATATTACATCAGTGGGATTCTTGTTTGTTGAAATAAGTGAATAATTTCGGGAGTATATTCAATTCACTCTTTTTACATTCCCTTGTTTCATCTGGTCTCAATTTCCACAAGATGCTGTTTGGGAAACTGCAGCTGGGAGCACGTGGCCAGCGAGACAGGTTGGTCAAGGGCTGACATCTCCACTCATTTGCTGGGCTGCATGTTAAATTAATAATGTTAATGTTAAATTAATAACATGCAGGCTGAGCTGGAACGAGCTTGACATGCATCACTTTGGGGGGTTTCGTGTGCAGAGTTCAGGGACTCAGCTCAGCTGAGCCAATTTCATGGCTCATCTTTCATCCCCTCATTCTCAGCCTCCCCCACGTCCCCATTCCCCTCCTTCAAGATGAGCCACTTGGGGGGACTAAAATGGCACAAAAAGACATTTTTTTTTTCTTTTGGCCGTGTGGATTTTCTGCTGGTTTAGGGCTCTCAACTGGCTCCTGGAAAGGTCAAGAAGTCAGCACAGAAAATAAAGCCCAAGCCAGGAAAAGAGGAAGGAACAGATTGTTGTACCATCAACCCCACCATCAAAGTACCTGGCAACGGCTTCACACTTGTTCTTCTCATGGAAAAAAAAAAAAAAAGTAACAGTTCTGAAATAGGTAGGATCTTGTTTCTATTGCTAAAGCCTGCGACTTCTGAAGTGACAACCTTCTGATGTTCTGTGGAGCAACCACCACGGCAACTTCCCCTAAAAAAATCTTAACCCATCGTCCTTTTTCCTATTGCAGGGCTGAAAATTCAGCCCCTCAGAGATAGCCAGTAAAAACAGAAACATCAGCCATCTAAATTCCCATAATATTGACTTGAAACAAAATACACCAGTGTTTACTCTATTGCTTTGGCGTGGGTTGGTTTGTTTGCAGTCAAACCGTAATTTATACTGGCTCCTCACATATTGATATGTTGAGGAAATAAACAGTAAATACTATTTCCAATCCATCTGTTTAACTTGTTAGAAAAACAACAGTCAGAGGCTTTTGAGAATTGTAGTTTTTCTGTACAAATCCAAATTGGGAACTGGAGTTTTGTTTCGCTCCGAGTGCTCTGTGCGGGTTTGGATGGAGTGTGGCTCCAGCCTGAATTCCCAGCTCTCGCTCCAGGTCCTGGCAGAGCTGTGGGCAGTTTGCAGGGATTGTCTGGAGGGGACCCACCACATCTGGGAGCCTGGCTGGAGCCATCCCACTCCTCCCTGCTTCTCCTTGGCTGACACATGGCTGAGACTTTTAGGGAAAACCTCACCCACCAACAGGGAGCTTTCCATGAACTCGGCTCCTTCCTTGCTCTCCTGCTGGCTCTGGAGTGGAGACTCAGCTGGAGCATGAAAAATGGTTTTAATCTTCAGTTCTTCACTGAAAAATGAAGGTATTGTTGTAATGTTTGTTCTTGAAGCTCATCAAGCACTGAGCAGCTTTTGTGGGCTGCTCTGTCCTAGGGGCTGCCCTGCCCCGAGGGTTTCAGCTGGACAGGGACACCCAGGGACACTGCTGGACAAAGAGGTCTGGGAATTCATCCCCCTCCAGCCTCGTGGTGCTTAAAGAAGCCAGGATGGACAGGGCTGGTCTTGTGGAAAGTCTCAGGTTGGAAATCAAGGGGCTTTCAGGCTCCTTCCCACCCAAACCATGCTGGGATTCTGGTTTCTGTGAAAGGTGAGGCAAAGCAGCCTCACAGTGCCCTGCCTTGGCATTTAAATGTTAAATGCTTTAGCAAGTTGTCCAGCAGGGCACAGACACCAAAGAGGGAACTTGGGTGGCCTGTCAAGCTAATCCACCCTTTAAGCCAAAAAAAAATGATGAGAAGAAGGAAAAGGGAAAAGGGAAAGGGAAAGGGAAAGGGAAAGGAAAAGGAAAAGGAAAAGGAAAAGGAAAAGGAAAAGGAAAAGGAAAAGGAAAAGGAAAAGGAAAAGGAAAAGGAAAAGGAAAAGGAAAAGGAAAAGGAAAAGGAAAAGGAAAAGGAAAAGGAAAAGGAAAGGAAAAGCAAAGAAGAGAAGAGAAAAGAGAAGAGAGAAGAGAAGAGAAGAGAAGAGAAGAGAAGAGAAGAGAAGAGAAGAGAAGAGAAGAGAAGAGAAGAGAAGAGAAGAGAAGAGAAGAGAAGAGAAGAGAAGAGAAGAGAAGAGAAGAGAAGAGAAGAGAAGAGAAGAGAAGAGAAGAGAAGAGAAGAAAAAGAAAAGGAGGAGGAGAACAAGAATGAGGAGAATGAGGAGGACAAGGAAAAGAAAAATAAAAAGGGACAAAACAAGGCAAACAGCAGAGCTTATTGGAAGTAGCAGCTGGTTACCAGTAAGTGAAGGTGGGATGGTTTCGTGGTGGGATGGAGAGGAAAGGGTGAGATTTAAGGAAGAAGTTTTCCACAGTGAGAGTGGCAAAAGACTGGCACAGGATCCCAGAGCAGCTGTGGCTGCCCCTGGATCCCTGGAATGTCCCAGGCCAGGCTGGATGGGGCTTGGAGCTGCCTGGGACAGTGGAAGGTGTCCCTGCCATGGCAGGGGTGGCACTGGATGAGCTTTCAGATCCCTTCCAACCCAAACCAGGCTGGGATCCCCCTCTGGCCTCAGCCACCAAGCAAACAAGGCAGTGGAGTCCAGCTGCTTCCACCAGGATTGATGTTCTGCTGAAAGGTGGGGAACAAAACTCCTTCCCTGCAGCCTGCCAGAGCCTGAGCGTGAGTAAAGCACTGCCAGGGAAAAGGTGTTTGTTGACTCGTGTACAACAAGAGAGAACTATCAGCTTTTAAAGGCTCAATTAAGCTGCTTTCAAGATCTAGGCCAGCAAGTTAGTACTGTGCTTTAAATATTAAAACTGTGGAGATGGATCTGAGCCTTACACTCCAACCTCGAGGTAGGTAATTTAAACCATCTGCACTGCAGAGCCGCTGCTGGAGCCAATAAAATTATTTCATAATTACTTCTTGCTTCTTTTTTTCACCAGAATCAAATATCATCATTGTTAAAGGTCAGAAACATTCCACTTTTCAACACTTGGAGGAAAAATGCTTCTCTAGGTAGCCAGGAAAGGGTTTTCATAGCAGAAATATCCTCAGCTGTAGGCTATGAGCTTTGGAGGAGCAGGTTCCAGACACTCATCGGATTTCTGATACCAGGAGATATCCCAATCATTTCATTTTCTTTCTGTGATTTCGAGTGCTTTCCCCACAACACCCACTCAGAAGAATCCTCCAATGTATTTTAGGTTCACTCCATATAAGCTGAAATCCCATGATAAATTTTGCATTTCTTTTTGTAGCCTGTCTTGGTCAACTGCAGACCTTTTCTAAGAAAACAGAGTTTAAATGCCCTTAGCTTTCTGTGTGGTTTCCAGCTCTCTAACAATGGATTAAAATGCATAAACAGGCTACAGCTGCTCAGCCTTCCAAATTCTGACACCTCCTTCCCTCCATTTGGGACTCCAGCCTCAATTTCTTTTTGTCTTTGACTTTTTTGTGGACTGAAATCCAATCCTTTTGTCTGCATCTGCTGCTAAAAGCCATTTCTCCCCAGCCCCAGCCCCAGCCCCGTCCCCTTGTGTCCCATCAAGCACATTCACATTTGGCTCAGAAAATCCCAACCAGAGCAGTTCATGCCCAGCCACAGAGCCCTGACGAGAGCAGCTCTCTGCTCCTGCCTTCTGCAATGACACAGGCTGGGTAACCCATTATTTGGGGGAAGAATCAAACAGAATCTTATTTTAAAAATAAGGGAATTGGTCTTTGGAAGACTTTAAAAAATATGCTGGTGGTTTTCTAAAGTAGGCAAAAATTTAAACTGTGTTAGAATGAATATCAAAAGTGAAAATTTGCATTTATTTAGTGGGTTGGACATCTCAGTGAAGCTGCCAAAGCCCACCAGGAAGGATTCTCTCCTCAAGAAGTGTCAGGTTGGAAATAGAGGTGTTTTAAGGCCCTTTACCAAGGAGTGGCAGCCACTTGGTGCCACCAGCCTTCCCAAGGTGCCACCATCCCATTGGGAGCAGCAGGAATTCTGGATCACCACCATGCGATGAAATGCCATCCACCAGCTCTGGAGCAATCCCTTCCAGAACACAAAAATACAAAAAAAAAATAACAAACCACGGAGGAAGGGAGCTCTGAGGAGCCCAGCCCTGAGGATTTCCCCTGGACAAATGGGATCTTGGGATGCCAAACCAACAGGAGGAGCAAGCTGCAGGGCACAGGCACAGGATGCTCATCCCAAGGAGCAGCTTCCATGCCCTGGACTGTGCATCCCAGCTTCATTTCAGCAGCTCCAGGAAAAACGAGCAGCATCAGACTAATGTGGAGCTAATGAAGGAAGTCAGGGCTGTCCCCAGAGTGAATTGTCACATTTACCTTCACAGGAGCAGATGGGAGAAGCAGGCTCCTGGAAGCTCCTGCGGGAGTTTCCAGCCAACAGCTCAAGGACTTGGAGACCTTGAGCTTTCAAAACGTGGCAGAGAATGAGCAGCTCTGGGTGTCTCCAGCTGGCAGCTCTGAGCAGGCTCTGATTGCTGCACAGGCCCTGCCAGCAGTGTCACTCTGGGCACTGTCACAGTGCCAGCCACGCCAGGGGTCACCAAGGCACCAGGGAGGGCTCTCACCAGAACAGGGTGGGTGAGGATGGGCTCCAAGGCCTTGGGAATATCCCTAATCCAGCAGTGATGATGCTGATCCAGCTCCTGGGGCAGAATGAAATCGAGGAATGATTCACAGAATCACAGATTGGATGGGAAAGGACCTTTAAAAGTCACCTAGAGAAATTCCTCTGCCATGGCAGGGACATTTCCCACTGTCCAGGGTGCTCCAAGCCCCATCCAGCCTGGCCTTGGCACTTACAGGGATCCAGGGGCAGCCACAGCTGTGCCAGGGCCTCACTGCCCTCATGGTAAAAACTCCTTCCTGATATCTAATCTAAATTAAATATCAGCTTAAATCCTTCAGTTTAAATGCATTAACTCCTGTACTGTGGCCTTTAACAGGTCCTGATAAAATTCCTGCCACCTGAGCAGCTTCACTGGGCATTCTTCAGAGCTGGTGGATGGCATTTCATCACGTGGTGGTGAGCCAGAATTCCTGCTATTCCCAATGGAATTCTGGCACCTTGGGAGGGCTGATGGCACCAAGTGGCTGCCACTCCTTGGTAAAACCTTCCTGAGGAGATAAAATCCTTGGTAAAATCTTCCTGAGGTGATAATCCTTCCTGGTGGGCTTTAGCAGCTTCACAGAGATGTCCAACCCATTGAACAAATGCAAAATTTCATTTTCAGTTTAAATCTTTTGCCTACTTTAGAAAACCACCAATATATTTTTTTTAAGTTTTCCAAAGGGCAGTTCCCTTATTTTAAAGTAAGATTCTGTTTGATTTCCCCCAAATAATGGGTTACCCAGCCTGTGCCATTGCAGAAGGCAGGAGCAGAGAGCTGCTCTCATCAGGGCTCTGTGGCTGGGCATGAACTGCTCTGGTTGGGATTTTCTGAGCCAAATGTGAATGTGCTTGATGGGACACAAGGGAAGGGTCCCTTCCTTGCAGCCCCCCTTGAAGAGAGGCTTCAATGAGCCCTTCCCAGAGCCTCCTCTTCCCCTAAAATAACGTTTATGTTGCTTATACTGAACCAACCCTCCAACAAACATCATCCGTGATGTGAAAAACATGAGATCATTAAACAGCAGAGACTTTAAATGAGCATGATCTCAAGCACATCTGGCTCAGGAATATCCAGCAGCCCCAGCAAGGTCCTCCCAAGCCCAGCACAGCCTGGCACAGCCTCCTCCCTTCCCAGCCTGAAGAGGGCTCAGCTCAGCACTGTGGAACATTCTTCTCCACCCACATTTCATCCCAGACATTGGTACAGGCAGCAAATTCCTCAGCTGGGAGCAAGGGAGCAGCATGCAGCAGGGTGGGTGAGGAGCTGCCTGCCCCCAGCCAGCCAGGAGCTCCTGCTGGTGCTGCATCCATCAGCTCCCATGTGAGGGCGTTCACAGGGGTTCTTGGATGAGGGGAGACGAGGATCTGAATCCATGTTTCAGAAGGCTGATTTACTATTTTATTAAATATATTATGTTAAAACTGTACTAAAAGAATAGAAGAAAAGGTTTCATCAGAAGGCTGCTAAGAATAGAATAGCAAAGAATGATAACAAAGCTTCTGTCTCGGACGGAAAGTCTGAGCCAGCTGTCTGTGATTGGCCATTAATTAGAAACAACCACACGAGACCAATCACAGATCCACCTGCTGCATTCCACAGCAGCAGATAATCAATGTTTACATTTTGTTCCTGAGGCCTCTCAGCTTCTTAGGAGGAAAAATCCTAAGGAAAGGATTTTCCAGAAAATGTGTCTGCGACACACTCACCACCCCACTGCCCTGCCTCTCTTCTGGGCCAACCTTTGCTCTGGCCAGGAGGAAAACCAGGCATTCTTATCCCTCATTTTCTCCTTTCCCACCTTTACATAGGCACACAGAAGATGAGAACTCAGAAATAATAAATATTCAGAAAAGGTCAGATGCAAGAACCCCTTGACTTGTGTTTCTTTTAAACCCTTGTTCCAATTTCCTTTGTTTCCACTGTCCCCCTTCGCTGTCACCTCTGTAGAATCCCTAATGTGAAATTAGGGATTTCTGTGATAGAGAACATCACAGAAATCCCTAATTTCACACCCCCTGGAACCTCTTATCCAGCCTTTACTTCCTGTGGCAGACAAAAGTTGGAAGCACCAGTGCCTTTTTCTGGAGATCTTTGGAATCTCCTGTTCTAAAAAAAACACCTGTAACCTTCATCACAGGCATGCATACAACTCTCAGGCAGCAGAAATTATTGTGTCCACACTATTTAAATTAATGAAAACGCTGCAATAGAGTATTTCCAGCAGCAGAAGGAAAACTCTTCCCTCCCTTCTTTGACACAGACAGGGCAGGAGCTAAAGCAGGTGTTTGAGCCTGAGTTCCACTTCCTGAGCAGCTCCTCCAGCTGGGCCTGACTGGTGTGAATGAGAGTGTCTGGGAGAGGGTTTGAGTCCCTTTCCCTTCAAATGGCTTCGTCTCTGAACTGGAAAATGGAGAGAAGCAAAGGAGTGCTCTTAGGTCTGGCTTGCTGCAGAGAACTGAGCAGCACCAGCCCCAGAGCCCAGCTCTGCTCCAATCCCTTCTTCATTTCTTTCTTCTGCTCCATGCAGAAGTAAAAGGCTCCAAGAGGCTCCAAGATCAGTAAAAGGCAGGAGACTCCAAAATCTTCCAAGTTTGAAGTTGTGCTCGACCCTGCCTGGTGCAAATGTGACCCAGGAGCTCTGATGTGGCGCAGAGGGATCAAAATTCAGAGTAAATTCTCTGCCTGTAAAGTTCTCTTGGATAACCAAAAATATCACAAAGAATTTATAGACTTCCTCGGTCATTCCAGGTTTTTTCAGTGTTCACAAAGGTGCAGAATATTCAATGCACCTGGTGGGGACTTCACAGAAATTATTTCAATTTAATGCCAAATTATCCTCTGACATCTATAGGTGCTTGGTTTTAGACACAGAATTTTTTCCAAAAGTTCAGAGGAGGAAAAACTAAAGCTCCATGTCTAAAGCAGGACTAAATATTGCAATCACTTTTCATGCATTTTTTAAATGCTAATTTTGTTTGAAGTCCTTATACTATCTCCCCACACCTATGAATAAATAATCCCATACCTGGGCATATTTTATCTGTGTGCACAGGAAAAAATACAGCAATGAATCCTAATTCTTCCCTTCACCATCCAGCAGACAGGGCAAAAATGTGGGGTGGAATAAAGTTTACTTCTGAGAAAGAAAATTTTTGGAAAATCCAGGTGAAAGATCACTGAGGGCACCATTTTTAGAGGCTGCTCCCAAGTGGAATTTTTCTCTCCTGGGGGAGTTGATTAAACTTTTAAGAAAGTTACTGAAATTTTCCTCTCAGAGACATTCAGAAGAGGAAGAAGAAGCAAAAAGCTTCTCAAGGCAAGCAAAGTGAAGCTGGTAAAAGAAGAAAAATAGGAACCCTGTGGTCTCAATATTATATAAAAATGAGGAAAAGGAGCAGGGAACACTTTTCCTACTGGCTCTGGTGATCAAAGAGGGTTAGGAGCTATTTAAGGTCCATTGAGTGCTCTCTGTAATGGTGCTGCTTTTGCACAAAGCCAAACACTGAAAATTAAAGTCCAGTTTTCAAGGCCTTGAAGGAGAAAAGACTGAGGAAGAAATTGATGGACAAAATAAAATTCCAAGTGCCATTCTGGGCAAGCTGGGCCAGGGGAAGTGTCCCTGCCCATGGCAGGGTGGGATGAGCTGAGCTTTAGTCCCTCCCTCTAGCCCAAACCAGCCTGGGATTCCCAGATTCCACAATTCTATGATTTCTCTTAATTCCAGGTTTGAGAAACAGAACAAGCATTGTACCACCCAGCTTTGCTAGCACATCCTGAAACTCCTGGTCTCCCTAAAAATGAAGAGATTGGGCAATTCCCAGTGATGAGGCTCTGGGGATCCTTCCTCCCGGGTTTAATGGGTGCCAAGTGTCACCTCCTGTCCCATCACCTCGGTCCTGCCTCATTCCAGCCCAGCACAGGTGAGAACCAGAGAGCATTAAAACAGAGCAGGGGGGAAAAAATAGATTCAGAGCTGTCTGGGGCACAGATTAAATTTAGCAAGGAGGGAAACTGCACCAGTTGGACTGCTGATGCCTCTGCTCAATCTCTCTCATGCTGGCCATTTCTGCCTAATTCTTCCTGCAGGCATCGTTGGGGAAAGAATGAGTGGCAATATTTATAAAAGGCTGAGGGGGAGGATGAGGGAAGCACCAAATGTTGATTTACTGGGGGTGGGAGAGGCAGTCCTAACACCAGCACTGAATTCAAATTGAGAGGGAGTTGTTTTAGATGGGATATTGGGAAGAAATTCCTCCTTGTGAGGGTGGGCAGGCCCTGGAATAGAATTCCCAGAGCAGCTGTGGCTGCCCCTGGATCCCTGGAATGTCCAAGGCCAGGCTGGATGGGGTTTGGAGCAACCTGGGATAATGGAAGGTGTCCCTGCCCATGTTAGGCTTGGGACAAAATGACAAAATTAAGGTCCCTTCTAACCCAAACCATCCTGAAATTCTATTTTATTAGCATCTCCCAGTGCTTCACAAGTCCCAGGCCCCACCACCACTCAGACTACAGCACCTATTAAAAAATGTCCTAAATATGTAGCAGAGACTGGCTCGAAATGTCCCAGTCAGGCTGACATCAAGGACATGCTGCTACTGTTTCCAGTCCAGGAAGCCAGGTCATTTTGGGTTCCCATAAATAGAAAGTGGCAAGCCAGGGACAAAAAAAAAAAAAAAAAAAAAAAAAAAAACCACAAAAAAAAAAAAAAAAAAAAAAAAAAAAAAAAAAAACCAACCCAAAAAACACCACTCAAGATTCTTGTTGCAAAATTTTTCTCCTCCTGTTCTTGACTTGAAGCCAATGTAACCAAAGGATTGACCTACAAGAGCTCAGATTTCCTTCCTGTTTCTTCCCTCCCATGCCCAAGTCTCAGACTCCTGGCTGTGTTATCTGCAGTCCCTGCTGGAGCTCCCTACAATGCATCTGAACATTCTGGGGGTGAATTCTGGTAATTTCAGCACTTCCAGTCTGAGCCAGCCCCAGGTTCCATCAGCACAGCCTTGGCTTTTCTGCCAGCTCTGCTAAAGAAACAGCAGCTCCCAGGCTGCGCTCTGCTCTCCCTCTCCACCAAGGATGTGCTTGAACCCTTGGCCACTTTTAAGGAAAGGACAGGAATCTCCATGTCCTTAGGGAAGGGAAAGCAGAGATTCCCAAAGCAGAGCTCCAGCTCTGGGCATCAGATTCTGGTTTGGGGTGCTGAGATTCTTCAATCTCATCTGGAATTGCTTTTCATTCCATTTGTTTCAGAGCACATCACAAGTTTGACCTTATCCTGTGTTGCAGTATAGTCCTGGAAAGGACCAAAATTATTCAAGAGGTGCTTGTTTGGTTTCTCTCTGAAATGGAGTGGATTTAGGCTGGATATTGGGAAGGAATTTCTGGATTGGTATTGGATATTTCTGGTTGGATATTGGGAAGGAATTTCTGGCTGGGAGGTTCAACCACATTTAAGGAAAGGACAGGAATCTCCATGTCCTTAGGGAGGGTGGAAAGGAAAGCAGAGATTCCAAAAGCAGAGCTCCAGCTCTGGGCATCAGATTCAGGTTTGGGGTGCTGAGATCCTTAAATCTCATCTGGAATAGTTTTTGACTCCATTTGTTTGAGAGCAAGTCACGAGTGTGAGCTTATCCTGGAAAGGACCAAAATTATTCAAGAGGCGCTTGTTGGGTTTCTCTCTGAAACGCAGTGGATTCAGGTTGGATATAGGGAAGGAATTTCTGTATTGGATGTACTAGGATATTGGATATTTCTGGTGGGATATTGGGAAGGAATTTTTGGCTGGAACGGTGGGGAGCCCCAGAGCAGCTGTGGCTGCCCCTGGATCCCTGGCAGTGCCCAAGGCCAGGCTGGACAGGGCTGGGAGCAGCCTGGGACAGTGGGAGGTGTCCCTGGGCATAGCAGGGGTGGATGATCTTTAAGGTCCCTGGATGAACTTTGAGGTCCCTGGATGATCTTTGAGGTCCCTTCCAGCCCAAACCATTCCAGGATTCCATGATTCAGTGATTCTGGGATTGACTCAAGCTCCACAGCTCCTCGTACAGAGCATTAACAGGACTCCAATCCTCGAGCAGAGACTGCAGGGTGACCCTGCTGTGCCACGTCCTGGAGGAAAGGCTTCACCTGGAAACCCACACTGAGCTTCCTGACCAAGCCTTCCTCCCAAACCAAGACCCCAAACCCTCACACTCAGAGAGCTCCTTCACCCTGGCACCCCAAAGCCTCCCCCTGATTCAATCCTGAGTGTTTCCCATTCACACCCACCCCTGTGATCACACCCTTAGCAGGGGCAGAGCCCACCCTGGCAGCCCAGAGCTGTGATCATTCTGCTCTCTGACTCCTTCCCAAAGCCCCCGGAGAGGTTTGATTTCATCATTAGCTGCTAATGGCCAGCCCACACTGCAAACCCTTTATTATTCCTATTAGAGCCAGCACAACAAGCTGAGGTGACAGACAAGGACTGGGGAAAAAATAGCTAAAAGGTTTCAAAAAACATACATATGCTCCAAGTTGCTGAAAAACACGTTATGGGCAGGCAGATATTTTTAGGCTGCCATAAACTGACAGGTGCCTACATTATGCTACAAGTCTCTAATCTATAAAATTGGATTTACAGCCAGTGCTTGCAGAAGAATGAATGTGCCTAACAGCCACAAAGGCCCACATTCTCTGAGCACAAATTTAGGGCTCCCTCAGAACTGTAAAGAAGTGTGCACGTGCTCTTTTTTACATTTTCTCCAGGTTTTAATGGCCCCAGAGTAGAAGGAGCTCAGGGGGGGTGTTGGGGATTTTTTTTTATTATTGTTTTGGGTTGAGCTTTCACTTCATCAAAGCTATAACAGCAGGTAACTTTTTCCTTGGAAAGCTGGCCTGGAATCAGGCTCTTTAAATAGCAAACAGTTTGCTATTAACAGAATTTCCCACTAATGACTCCAGCTAAAGCCAGCCATTCCCAAAGGCTGCCCCAGCCAGTGCATCTGTTTTGACTGCAAAAACAAAAACTCACCAGCTGTACAGAAAGGATTTCTGCTCCAGTCTGCAAACAGAGCAGCTTATTTCACCACAAATGCTGTCAAGTCTTTGTCTGGCGGGCAGAAATCCGTCCCTGGTCGGATCTCCTCACCACTAACGAAGGCATTGGGGACCTTTGACTTACTGCAGAAAATATTTTGCTGTGTTAAATGACTTTAAATAATTATTGAGTTTGTACAACCCTGGGCACTCGGTTAGTGCTTCAGGATGAGCCTCAAAACCAAGTCTGGAGTGGAACCCAGGGCTTCATACCCAGTTTCCTCTGTATTCCAGACTGCCCAGCATCCTTTAGCATATGGATTTCTTTGTCCACACATTTCCAGCATAAATACCCACATACAACCCCTCTCAGGCCCCAAAACACACTCTTCCAACAGAGTGCTGATCCTGGTTATGTATTTGTAAATATTTCAAGGCCCAAAGAGCAGATTCCTTGTACTGACAGCAAAACAAGAGTTACTACAAGCACCGGGTGTTTTGAACACCTCTGATCAACCTCAGCAATCCTCGTGGGACAAAACACTTTAATTCACGTGGCTGCACCGATTCAGTTCCTGGATTTATTTTCACACTCCCAAAGAGTTTCTCCCAGTTAAAATTAACTCCTGGCCTTTCTACTCCAGCTGATGCTTCCACACATGGAATGCGCTGCAGGAAAACCTCGTTCCCTTCCCTCTCCCCGCAGGCCCTGGCATGGCTGAGGGTCAGAGCTCCAGCTGCCCACGGTGATCTCTGAGGATCCTGTGCTCCTGAGGGATCCTGGATGCACCATTTTTCCATTTTCCCTTGGATCAGCGCATTCCAATCATTCTTATTTTCTATAAGCACCACTTTGCCCTTTATCAATTTGATTTTGGTTGTAATCGAGGCCGTTTTTATGGCCTCACAAGTTACTGGAAGTGAGAAAATCGTTATATTTAAAGCAGGATATGAAACATTTCTTTTATACCTTCAGCAATGTAACTTGATTTCCCATTAATAACATCTAGATTTAATGTCTTACTGGTAAGTCTGCTTCAAAATAGGGAAGCTGAGTCACTCCAAAGTTGAATAGCTGGCCTGGAAAAATTCATCAAATTAGATTCCCAGCCCAGATTCCAACCACTACAATGCCCTGTCCTCCAAATGTTTCTCCAGGAAAATTCTCTCACTGCTATGGATTAATAAACTCTGCAGGCCCTGCTCCTCAAATGCCAATGGGGAACAAAAGAAGAAATTACAAGTTCTGTAATAAACTTGGCAAACTCCTCCATGGAATCAGTGCCTCCTGTCTGACCTTAACTATCCCTGAACTTGAAGGACAGCAGGATTTGGTAATTTAGAAAATAAATATTTCTGCTTTAAAGTTAATCCTGCAGAAGCATCTACCTTTTCTGTCCTTTAAGGGACTGGTTACTTATCCTCCAGGAAGTGAGCAATGAATATCAATTGTGCAATTCTAAGCAGTGAAAAGGAAATGTTGGTTTGGTTTTAGTAGGAGACAGGAGTAACTATGAGAGCAAATCATTAAGACAAATCAGTTCCTTATTCCATATCTGTGGAATGGAAGGGATGCATCCTTCAGCAGATTCATCTGAACACTGAAAAGAGGGAAAATAAAAACCCTCGGAGCCAAGGAGGTCCCAAATCTCAGTGACAGGAAAAGATTAGTGTCAGAGCAGTGAGAACCAATATCCCAATTAAGGGTGTGTAGCTCCTTTAAAATCCTACTTCTTTATTTTAAAATTCTACAGGACAACAAGTGGCAAAGAGAGAAAGGAATTCCTGAAATCCAGGAAATTTCTGGCGGCCTGGTTCCTCCCAGGAGCATTCCCAAACTCCAGGACACGGCTCTCAGTGTGGAGTCAGAGGTCAGCCCCAAGGAGGAGCAGGAATTCCCTCCAGGAATGGTGATGTCAGCCCCAAACACGAGATGGAAAGGATCCAGGAGCAAACATTTCGCTCAGGCACTGGCAGGGAGAGCAGCGTGGCACGGGCAGGGCAGCTCTGTGTAGGGCCAGAGCTGGGATGGCATCAGAAATCCAGGGAGCAGATCCTGCCCTGCCCGTTCCTCCTGCTGCTCCACCCAGCCCAGAGCATTTGCATCCACCAGAAATCCGGATTTTGCATCCCCTTTTGGAGGCTGGAGGCATCCACACTCCCTCACCCAGCAGCTGAGATGCTTGGAGCACACAGAAGTGGTGGGGAGTCAGTGGCTTCCAGGGAATTCCTTCTCCCTCCCATGGAATTCCTTCTCCCTTTCATGGAATTCCTTCTCCCTTCCATGGGATCCCTGCTCCCTTCCATGGGATCCCTGGAACACAGAACCCACGAGGTTCTGAGCCTGCCATGCTCTGGTGCTCCCTTTGCACCAGAGTCGGGCTGGAAGAACCGGTTTTGGACGCCCACTAATTTCCACCTCCTGCTTTTGGAATTTTTAATGCCCACAAGAGCAGGGCTGAAGGGCTCTCCTGTGAGCAGGGAACAGCTGATCCTCAGTTCATGAAACCACAGCCCCAGCTTCCCTCACACAATGAAAATTCCAGCTCCCTCAGCCTCATTTGTCTCCTGTGCAACCATTTTACAGCTGCCTTAGCAATTGTTCTTTTCTGGAATTTCTGCATCAACAACTATAAATCCCTTTTTTGCTTGAAATTCCCAGATATTTATGAAATGTTTCTTCTTTCCCTGCAGTTGTAATAGAAAAAATCTGACATTTTAGCAAGCACTTGTCCATGGCTGGCCCAAGGTGCAGGACCCATCCCAGATGGTTTGGAGAGAATGAGCTTAAGTAAATCACAGAATCCTGGAATCACAGGAGGGATTGGGTTGGAAAGGACCTCAAAGCTCATCCAATTCCATGGGCAGGGACAACTCCCACTGTCCCAGGGTGCTCCAAGCCTTGTCCAACCTGGTCTTGGGCACTTCCAGGGATGCAGGGGCAGCCACAGCTTCTCTGGGCACCCTGCAAAGCCAGGAATTTTTCCATAAGAAATGTCCTCCTATGCAATAGAATTCAGATGGAGAATGGGATTTGAGCCCTGATTTACAGAACTGAAAATCAGAACAGGAAGGAACCACACTGGTCTGGGAACTCACAGGATGCCACCAACTTTCCCTACAACATTCCCACCTGCTATTCCCTGCCAGTCACTTCCTCTTCCCTCTCCTTTATTCCGTGCTTTGCTGTTTGTTCTGCTGCCAATTATTTCCATATTTTCCTTCTGTGGGTTCCTTCTCCCCCAGATATCTTGATGTCTGAGGAGCCACAAGGTTTTGCCATCCCAGATGAACCTTTCAGATAATTCCAGGTTTCCAGTAGCATTCTCCACTCCCAAATGTGCTCAGTGTGCATCAGGTTAGATCTGGGAGGTGTTTGTAGTACTGATGTGGTATTTATATCCATGTGCAAGCACAGGGGTGCTCTATCCCAAATACCTATCCCAAATAAATCCTGGAGCTGTGTCCTGTGAGTGCAACCAGATTCCGGGGACTGGAATACAGGGATATCCAGAACAGAGTGCTCTGTTCTTCAGGGATAATGAAATTTACTTCCCTACCCTTCAGAATTCAATGAGCCTGTGTGGCAACACAAGCTCTTTGTGTTAAGAAAAAACATTTCTATATTTTTAGAAGACTGGCCTTCAATAGTGCATTATCTCCATTGCAACGATTTTCTAACCAGAAAACCTCTTCTGAGTCATAATAAAACACATTTATGCAGCACTTGGAGCAAATTGGCCCAAAACTCCCTGAACAACGAGCACCAATCTTGAATTTAAGGAGGGAAGAGGACCTGGTAACAAGCTCCATCCTAGCTCAAGAGCAAACTGAATATAAAACTGGTGTCTTCGCAATTTCAGGGGAAGTGTTGCCCTTCTGCAGGGCTGAGAGCTTCACACTGTGCTGAGAATAAACTTGCAGACAGCAATGACAGCTGTGGGAAGGATGCCACGGAGGAAAATGTTCCAACCTTCCTCACAGCTGACAACAGGAGCAGTCACCCCCCAGAGCATCGCCCCGCTCAGGTACAGGGCCTCAGGCAAGGCTGGGGCTTGGAAGCAAAACAAAGCCAAGGTTGTTACAGAGAAGCCAGAGGAAGGGTGCTCAAAAATCAGATTGAACTGAGAAATTACCAAATTCTACATCGAGGTAATTTGCTGAATCTATAGCAGTCTTGTATCTCACCAGGGAGAGTGGGGAGATCCAAAGCGATCTCTGGGAATGGTCAATAGGAGGGGGATAAATATATTTCAGGCATCTCCTGTCCCCATCACTGATAAATGGCAAATATCTGCACTGAGTCGTGATGTTGGAACTAAAAAATTAAAAATTAGCATCTAAGATCCATAATTGTTGGTGCTTATTCCGTGGAAGTGTTCTAGGTCAGGCTGGATGGGGTTTGGGGCAGCCTGGTTCAGTGCCCATGGGAAGGGGTGGAATGGGATGGGCTTTAAGCTTCAAATTCCATCCCAAACCATCCTGGGATTCTGTGATAAACTTCTCACTAATTTCCTTAAAATCCTGTTATAGATCCTGCCCTGTGACAGCCCCGGGACTCCTTCTCACCATCCAACATGGAAATTGCTGGTTTGTAATAGGATCAGAGACAGAAAGGGGAGAAAGCCCCATTTGGAATTCTTGGTTTGTGTATCATTGCTTGGATGGAAGGGCTTGGAGTCTCAGCAAGGCACAGAGGTAGAAAACATCCAGAAGGTGTGGCAGGAAGCTGTGGCCTGGTGCAGGAGAAAGTTCCTTGTCAAGCCCTGGAGATTCCAGACAAAAGCACTCAAACCCAAGCCCCATCCATGAGAACGGGAGCTCTCTGTCCTGGAAGTTCAGACATTCTGGAGTGAAGCCACTCAACCAGGGGAGAACCTTCCCCTCTCTCCTGGCTCTGGGATCTCCTGGACATCTGCAAGCCTCCTGCAGGATCCCAGCCCTCTCCAAGGCAGCAATCCAAGCAGAAAAGGAGTTGTTTTGCCCCAGATCACACTGCAGCCCCCTCTGCCTGCCCCTGCCATCCAAGGGCAGAGCAAGGTTTGCATACAGAGCAGGGAATTCCTTCTCCCATCCTGGATCCAGCCTCTGCTGCCCTTCTGAGGCCTGGAGGCTGCTCAGGTTGGATTCAGCCTTTTTCTGACCCAGAGATGGGGCAACTGAGAGGTGTTTCAGAATCTTTTATTCCATTTCCAGTCTCACGTGAAGGGTGACACCACATAGATGGTATAATTCACACCATCACAAGCAGAAGCCTATATAAACCTTTAAGAATTCTCTCCAGATCCATTTCAAACAAACAAGAAACCAAAAAAAAAAAAAAAAAAAAAAACCAAAAAAAAACCAAAACAAAACAAAAACAAAAAAAAACCCCCAAAAAACAAACAAATAAAAAACAAAACAAAAATACCAAAAAACACCAAAATAACCCCAAAACCTCCCCACAAAAAAACCACAAAACAAAACAAAAAACCAAAACAAAACCACCAACACCCCCCCCCCCAAAAAAAAAAAAAAAAAAAAAAAAAGACAGGCTTCTTTTCATATCCCCCATTCAAAATCTAGCTCAGGCTCCATTTTCTTGGGATAAAGGAATGTTTCCTTAATGGGAATTATGCAAATAAAAACACTCCTAATTCATTGCATGCAGCTCCCCGTATCTCCCCCATGATCTATTCCTGAGTGCCTGCTCTGCAGAACAAAGAGATGGAAATTGTGGAGCCAGTTCTCCAAGCCCAGCGCATGAAGAGGCACCAGCAGAACGGGATCCACCAGGAGCAGCCTCAGCATGAGGGAGTTCCCTCACCAGGCTGTCCCTGAGCCAACGGAGCAGCTCCGCAAAGCTTCTTCCTTGGGACCAGGGCAGGAGGAGCTCCAAGACATTCCTGATCTTTCCAGGGGCAGAATGAGCCCTTCTGGCTCCCACAGCTCTGCCTCAGCAAGATCCAAAATCCAACAGAACCATGGAATGGTTTGGCTTGGGAGGGACCTTCAGAGGATCCTCGGTTGGACCTTCAGAGGTCCAACTCCAATTTCCAGGCTGGAGGCATCTCTTCTCACTGGATAAACAGAACAAACCCAGCCTGGGCTCTGTAGGTGCCACCAAAAGCCTCACAAAAATCAGAATGTTTCAAGGTTGGGATTGTTGTTCCTCAAAAAGAAGGAGCTCTGTTGGTCCACCAAAACCTTCACAAAAAAGCCTGAATATTTTCAAGTTGGGATTGTTGTTCCTCAAAAAGAAGGAGCATATTTTGTAGGGTAAAAAAGCCTCCTGTTCTCCTTTCCCCTTTCTCTGTCAACAAAACCTGTTTTCTGCTGTGTTTGCTGATCCCTAATTACAATTAATACAAGGTTTTTTCATTGTGGTAGCAGATGAATCTCTGTATCTGGTGCAACTCAAGAGCAGCTGCCCTCAGCTGTTTAACCCCTCTGGCTCCCACAGCTCTGCACCCTCTGCCTGAATGAGATCCAAGATCCAACAGAACCATGGAATGGTTTGGCTTGGAAAGGACCTTCAGAGGATCCTCAGTTGGACCTTCAGAGCTCCAACTCCAATTTCCAGGCTGGAGGCATCTCCTCCTCACTGGATAAACAGAACAAACCCAGCCTGAACTCTGTTGGTGCCACAAAAATTTTCACAAAAAATCAGAATATTTCCAAGCTGGGGTTGCTGTTCCTCAAAAAGAAGGAGCATATTTTGTAGGGTTAAAAAGCCTCCTGTTCTGCTACAATTAATACAAGATTTTTTCATTGTGTGAGCAGATAAATCTCTGTTATCTGGTGCAACCCAAGAGCAGCTGCCCTCAGCTGTTTAACTTTAAACCCCAGTTTCTCATTGCAAGCTTCCCAGTTGCTCCATATCCAGCATTTTCCTCCCTGAGCTGACATCAGAAATTTGTCCCTGGTTTACAAGGCTCCAGCAGGAATTTTTAGATGTATTCCTTAAATGTCATTTACAGAGGTTACTGCCTTGGAATATCTAAAAGCAACTGCAGCTGTATCTCCCTAAAAAAAGAAAACGAGTTCCATTTATATTGTATTCACGACACCAGAACCAAAAGCATCCATGGATTCCAAATTATTGAAGGATGTGCCTATTTTTGGTCCCACTATAATTGTGAGGAAAATAACCAACCCAAAAAAAAAGAAAAAAAAAAAAGGAAAAAAAAATAAAGGAGTGACATATTTCATAACAAGCAGTAGGGTTTGAAACCCCCATCCTGCTTCTTGTTGATATTTCAGCAGGATTTTTCAAAACACAAAGATATTGGAGAATCATGGAATGGTTGAGGTTGGAAAAGATCTCCAAGATCATCCAGTCCAAGCTGAGCCCAGTCCCCACCTTGTTCCCAGCTCAGAGCCCCGAGTGCCACATCCAGGAATTCCTGGAGTTATTACATCCACTCACTGTGCCTTTATAAATTCAGATTATTTTGGAAATAAGTCGCGAAGATAAAATTCCAGTTTAAATCTTAACCTGTTGGACAATCAGTTTCCCTCTAATTCAGGGTAAAGACAAAATAATTCTAATTTTACAGCCAACACTTGGGATTTAGATCAACATTTATCTCTCGTATCATTGATGGAACCTCATCTATTTCAAACCAAATTGGTCCAAAATATTGGATTTTTTTATTTTTCCTACATTCCACAACGATCTGTGGTGATTTTACTGTTTGGATTCTAAGGTTGACTTTGGTAATATTTAATGTGTTTTATTCATTTTTGCCATGATTATATTTCAAAAAAAGGACTATTTATAGACAGAAAACCAATTTTTCCCAAGATCATGTGTGATTTCCACATCCAAGGATTTTTCTCATGACAGTATTTGTCCAGTCAAGTGTTGAAATATAATTTTAAACCCAGCGCCATACCCAGCTCCTATGGTGGTAACTACCACAATTTGGCCCAGGAAAGCAGGAAAAATGGGAAACTTCCCAAAGGAAAATGAGGGAAATTTCCTGGGAGAGGAGTGGAACAAGAGTGAGTGACCAAGGCTCTGAGAGCACCCAGCAAAGGCACACAGAGCAAAAGAGAAAAGGAATGTTAAATAATGGGAATATTAAAGCTTTGCTGGGCTGAGGGAGAGGATTCCAGGATGTTTGGGATGGTACTAAGGGCAGAACCCGGCCTTGACATGGGATGTGGCTTTGGGATGACTGCTGGATATTCCTGTTACACATCCAGGGGGAAATCTGTGGGATTTTCACTCACCTCCTGCTTAATGCTGAAGTGTTGATTAGATTTTTCTTTCTGACTTAGAGATGGGGTAACTGAGAGGGATTTTAAAAAATTCCATTCCATTTTCAGTCTCATGAGAAGGGTGAGACAATACAGATGTTAGAATTCACGCCATCACAATCAGAACCCAAATATTTCCTAATTAAAATACATTATAATTGCTTCTTGGCCTATCAGCTTTTGCCACACCGTGCTGCAAATGCCTTAAAACCAATAATCTAAAATTACTTCTTGGGGGACCTACTACAATGCATCTTTCATAATTCTATTCCTCCAAAGTATCCAGTCTTATTCGCATTTGTAGAATTTGTACAATTTCTAGAATTTGTAGAATTTGTAGAATCAGTGCAATTTGTAGAGTTTTTAGAATTTGTAGAATTTGAAGAATTCTCTACAAATCCATTTCCCACACTGAATGAATAAGCTCTAATTGGAGCTAATTCTGGGCTGAGGCAGGAGGTGAAGCCTGATCTCGCTGAGAATTTCGCTGCAGACAAGGGATGGGAGATAAGGAATGGAGGAACAGCAGAATCAGGGATTAACAAACCACCCAACATTGCACCTACAGCACACAGGAGACCCTGGCATCTCCTCAGCATTAGGGGACAGCCCAAGCTGGGAGGAGAATCCCAGTCCAACCTTCCTCCCAAAACCCACCCCAACTTCCTCGGAGTCAAAACCAGCAACGCCCTGAAAACCTCCGAGGCACCACCCCAACACTTCTGAGCGATTCTTCCCCGGCTTGGCTGTCTAATGAGGCAGAGGGATATTTTTAAATGCCCATGACACCATTAGCCAAGTTTAGCTTGGCTTTGGGTAAATAAACAGAACAAGCAAATCATTTGCAATGAGTTAATAGACAGATCCCCGAACGCACGGGAACACCACCTACGGATCCATAGAGCATATGGAACTTGTTGGGAGAGGAGATTGCATCTCCATCCTCCACAACAACAGTCAATAGCAGCTATAAATACCCCGGGGTTTGTCACATATTTGGGTTTTTTTGTCATTTGGAAGGTGGGAGAGCCCAAACAAGTGTGGCTGCAGCGGGGAAGTCGCTGCTCGCCGCGATTTCCAGGCACAATTATGCAGATTTGTTCACACAGCCTGCACAGATTTCTCACTGCTGCCCCTGACCCCAGCTCGGATAATCTATATTTTAGTGCTGCAAACCAGACTGGGAGGCTTTTTCCTTGCTGACTGTGCTGAAAATCCAGCTCCAGGCTGCTCACAAGCAGCTTTTAATTGCTGTGAAGTCCCCCCCAGTCTTCCATAAAGACAACAACCAACAAACTCAGTGCTCTGGGAGAAGCAGGAGACACAGATTTCTCCACTGGACATTGAAATAGTGGAATAATGGTGGCAATAAACTGTCAACAACTGCAATCCAGATAAATAAAGGGGGTTTAATTTTCTTCTTGCAGCCCCAGCTCCCATCCCAAGCAGGGGGCAGCTCCTACCCGCAGCTCCCTGCACACATGAGCAGCTACTCAAAGGTCCAGCTCCCCATGGAATTCTCTTTGCTCCGGCCTTTAATGTCCTTTTTGCACCTGCACTCACCCCCACTGCACACTGAACAACCTTACTCCTTCCTTTGATATTTATATTTCAATATATTTCCTCCCACAGTTCCACAGAGCAGGCCCCACACTCTGTTTATCACTTGGTTTACAAACAACAATTTTTGCTACAAATAATTGGAAAAAAAGGGGGAAACCAGGTAGATTTGGTGGGAATATATTTTGGCAATGCTTCTGCAGGGATCACATTCCACAAGACACAGCCCCTTCCACCAACCTGGCCCGAAAGTCCGGCAGGGTATTTCCCTCCAGAAATCCAATTAGCATTAATTGGAGCCACATCCACATTTTGAAAGAGAAACACAGGCTAAGAAGTGCCTGATCAGAGGGGGATTAGTTACCTATCCAACCACCAAAATGTGATAAACACCAGGCAGAATTCCATGCTGAGATTATTCCCTGCTCAATTCCCTGTGCTCAGGGATGGGAGCCATCAGAAGCTGCTCTTGCCCTTGAAATGATCTCTTTACAGAAAAACTTTCTTCAGTCATCATCAGATTTTCTTGTCATTTCTCTAATCAGCACATGCTGCTGGAAAACTAATTTGGGGGAAAATACATATATATATATCCACAGACATTAAAATCCACCTGCTGACTATATATAGATATACTTAACATTTCAAAGTAAATGATACAGCCACACAGAAGAATCTCTCCATGGCTTTCAGACCCTTTTTGCTAATAAATCACTAATTCCCAAACTTTATTCATGAAAAACAGAAGGGGAGAGAAAATGAGTCTGGTTTATTTTAGGAAATGCAAAGGGAAGGATGTAACAATGGCTCTGGGATGTCTCCCTGCATTTCCAGAAGGGTTTAATTCAGGATTTGTTGGAAAATATTCCAGCACAGCTTGAAACTGGGCTTTGTGGAAGTGGCTGGGGTGAGCTAATATTAATTTTGGAATTTTTAAAGTTGATTGTTGTTAGAAAACTCTTCATAGGGCAGGTAAACCAGGCATGCAAAACATTGGATGTTTATTTTTAAACACTGAGAGGACAAAACTATATGAAAAAAATACCCTAAAATACCTACACTGATGTCCCTTCTTAAAAACGATATTCAGAAATTAGTCCAGAGACCTTAAGTGAAGTTAAAATTTAAAAGAAGTAACAGAAACTAGTTAATTTAACAGAAATCAGTTAACTGTAATTATATATATATATATATATATATATATATGTAGGATAAAGATAGGATGAAGATGGAGAACAGAAATTTTTTCACAAACCATAAAACAAGAACAGGAAATCTATGAAAAAAAAAACCTGGAAAAAATCTGTTCCAACTGCAGCCTACTGATGGGAAATTCCCGAGCAGCAGAAAGCTAAAGATGGCAAATTCTGAATTTTAAGGAATTTCTTGCTCAGCCTTCACAGGGAAAAACCAAAAAGGCCCTGAATGTAAGTGCTAAATGCAGAGTCATCCTGAGATTGTCAGGGACTGCAATAAATAGATTTTCACACCTGTTTTGAGCCCCACATCCAAAGCTTCAATAATGAAATAATTGACAATAACCAAACCTTATAAAACTCCCCCTCCTTCCAAGTGGTGCCACAAACAAAAGGGAGACAAAGAATTCTGGGGAGAAGCATTTCAGCATTTTTATCTCCCATGAGAAAGAGGAAAACTGACTCCAAACTCATTTTAGCTGAGTTTTTCGAGGCACAGGGCTCTTCCCAAGACTTTCTGTCCAGGTAGAATCAGCAATTCCTCCTAGCAAAGAATTTTTCAACTAAAAATCCTTTCTCAATAAATATTTAAGGGGGTAGGATCAGAAACAGAAATTTATTTTTTAAACTAAAACACACTCCCAAACACAGGGAGTGTTTCAGACCCAGATTTTATAGCAGAGTTAAATTAAAAATTCTGGAGGTTTATAATGGAAATGCTGACAGCCCCTAAAATACAGTGACACCAGTGTGTGTCACTATAATAAAGTGGCATTTAGGACTTTTTTTTTTCTTTTGCTAGACTTTGATTCCTGCAAAGGTCACATTTGAATAAAACTATCAGTAAACCTCATTAAAAGTATCAGCTCTGCCAGAAAGGCCTTCTTTTTATTATTTCCTTTTTTTTTTTTTCTAACCTAACTCGCACAGTTTTAAAGAACAAATTGTTTTTTCTCCAATTTTTTTCTCCAGGTAAAGAATACATTGTTTTTTCACCAATTTTTTCTCCTGCATCACTCTGGATGGAGACCCACAAAGGAGAGGAGGATGCAGGATTTCCCTGGAGCTGAATTCCCAGAGGATGAACAAATTGTTTTTTCTAAAATTTTTTCTCCAGTTAAGGAAAAATTTGTTTTTTCTCCCATTTTTTCTCCTGCATCACTCTGGATGGAGAGCCACAAAGGGGAGGGGGATGCAGGATTTCCCTGGAGCTGAATTCCCAGAGGATGAACAAATTGTTTTTTCTCCCATTTTTTCTCCAGTTAAGGAAAAAATTGTTTTTTCTCTATTTTTTTCTCCAGTTAAAGAATAAATTGTTTTTTCTCCAATTTTTTCTCCTGCATCCCTCTGGATGGAGACCCACAAAGGAGAGGAGGATGCAGGATTTCCCTGGAGCTGAATTCCCAGAGGATGAACAAATTGTTTTTTCTAAAATTTTTTTCTCCACTTAAAGAAGAAGTTGTTTTTTCTCCAATTTTTTCTCCAGGTAAAGAATACATTGTTTTTTCACCAATTTTTTTCTCCTGCATCACTCTGGATGGAGAGCCACAAAGGAGAGGAGGATGCAGGATTTCCCTGGAGCTGAATTCCCAGAGGGTGAACAAATTGTTTTTTCTCCAATTTTTTTCTCCAGTTAAAGAATAAATTGGTTTTTCTCCCGTTTTTTCTCCTGCATCGCTCTGGATGGAGACCCACAAAGGGCAGAGGAGGATGCAGGATTTCCCTGGAGCTGAATTCCCAGAGGATGGAGCCAGGCAAACCCTCTTGGCTCTGGCCCAAGCCTCTTTTCTCCCTGATTATATTATTTTCTCCCCCATGGGGTGCTTAGGGAGCTTAAACACCGCATGGGATTTTCCAGCAGAGGAAAGGAGTGCCAGAGGTCCCACCACCAAAATTCACCATTAGCTCTGCACTGAAAGGGAGCAGATTTCAGGGCTCACACACACACACACCTGCCTTTCTTTGCTTTGCTACCCTCCCACCAGAATTCCATTTATCGTGGAAAAATTGCTAAGAGTTTGTTTTAACCATAGGAAGGGCTGGAAGTTCTGCCTAAAATTCAGTTTGTGGAGTGCTCTCCGCTGGAAAATTCAGTAGAATTTATGATTTAAAATTTAGAATTTAAAATTCAGGATTTAGGAGTTGAAATTTAGGATTCAGAATTGCAAATCCAGGCATTAGGACACCAACAGATTTCCTTCTCCTAACAGGTTTTTATTACTTTGGGATTTAACACAGATTTAAAGGTGGAGATGTGGGGCTGCTGACATGAACACCCGTTTTAGGATATTCAGGGATAAATCCACAGCCCTCAGCTCCTTCACCACCTAAAGGAGAAGACAAATATCAGGGAAGGATTCCCAGGAGTTGGGTGGAATATCCCAGAGCTTCAGAGGAGTTAAAAATCAAACCAAACAAAAAAAAAAATCCACACATATAAAACAACTGCTACAAATTCTGGTGACTGTGTGGCTTCTTCTTCTTCTTTGGGTTTAATATCTATACCAGTTTAAAATATCCTGTTTTCATACTGGAAATTATGGAAACTGCACAAAATGCATCTCCTCCTACCACTGCTCCATGTGCCCCTTCCACAGTGCATCCTGCCAAGTGGGAAAGCTGGAAAAGAAGGATTCACAAATGCCAAAGTAGATTTATGGATCAGGGGTGGAAAAAAGTCCTGCCTATGTATGTTGAACTCAGGTATGTGGTGTACAACATTCTTAGAAAGTGGAGGAGAGTAATTTTTAATTTTGTATAAATTACCTGAATCCAAAAGGAAATGTCTGTCCTTATCTGACTTTTATTGCAATTATCAGCAATTCCCACCCCTGGCAGTGCCCAAGGCCAGGCTTGGATCACCCTGGGATAGGGAAAGGTGTCCCTGCCATGGCATGGGTGGGATTGGGTGATCTTTAAGGTCCCTTCCAGCCCAAACCATTCCAGGACTGTGGGATCCCATTTTCCCACAGCTCTGTCCCTCCCTGAAGGGCCCTAAAGGATCATTTTAGACTTGGCACATGGCAGCCCAGGCTGAGCCCCGCTCCCTGTGCAAACCCTTGGCTCTGTGGGCTCTGAGGGGCCCAGGAAAGGCTCCCAAGAAGAGAAATCAGAGATCACAAGTCTCCCAAGACAAACCCAAAGTCGTGGGACGATCCCTTTGATTGATGAAGGAGCACACGGAGGCTCTGCCTCCCACATCAGTGGCTGCTGCTGGGTTTGCAGATTCTGCAGGGTCCTTTTGTCCTTCCCTGCTGTCCCCAGGCAGGGATTGCTCCGTGCTGGGCTCTCACCCACTTCCTCTGCCATGGGGAGCAGCTTTTTCCACGCTCCCCAAGGGAAACCTGCTGCCCAAATCACAGGGACAGCTTCATCTTCCTGCCTCTGCCACCACCACACAGGGGTGAGAGGTGGAGGCACTGCAGGAAAAGGAGCAGAGGTTCCTGATGGTATCAGAGCAGCCCCAGAGAGCCCTGTGGGCAGAGCCAGGAGACTCCTGCAACTGGGAAACCAGGAGGAGATGCCTGTGGTCACTGGGAAACCAGGAGCTCACTGGTGATTCTCAGACTCTTCTAAAATGAGGGTCACAAATCACCACAAGCCCCAGATGGACAATTCTCCTCCACTGTGGTACAGCTGGGAAAAGAGGTGGATGCTCCATCCCTGGAAGTGGCCAAGGCCAGGCTGGGCAGGGCTTGGAGCAGCCTGGGACAGTGGAAGGTGTCCCTGCCCACGGCAGGGGTGGAATGGAATGGGCTTTGAGGTCCCTTCCTGACAATTCAGGTTTATCTTTTCAGCAAAGTGTTTCAGACTTTGCTGCTTCAGTGTGCAGCTCTGAGCTTCACATCCAGCGTTGCTGAGCTCTGTGCACAGAGCAGGGAGACAAAACAATTCCTGCTCCAGCTGGGCACCAAGGACAAATGACCCAAATCTCAGCCCAGGAGCACAAACCCCGTGGGCTGGAGAGAGAAAAACAAGCAGGGTGGGACTGCAGGGGCTGAAGCTGGAATGGGACAATGAACTGCAAGGGGCAAATGGAGCAGAGCTGATCCCAGGGACAGACCCCGGCAGCGCTCGTGCATTTTGGGGCCATTTTGGTTCATCTTGGGTGCAGCCCTGGCTGGGCTCTGGTGCTGCCCAAGGTGGATCCATGGAGGAGATGCTGTGAATGAATCCCTGCTTTATTCTGGGGCTCTGCCCAGCCCCTGCTCCAGGGCAGGCTTCTCCAGGCATCATTCCAACCCAAACCAGTCTGGGATTTTGGGATCCCATCTCATTCCCTTCAGTAGCTACACTCAACTTAGTACTGGTGGGGTTTTTTAACCCCCACATTTGTGTTTAAGTTCAGCACTATTTCTAAATTTTATCTGCAGGATCTGTAAGTCATTTCAAGACAAAGATAATTAACAGTTCTCCCAGAACATGTATCCTTTCCTTCACAAAAACTTTCTGCATGTATTTTTCCCCTAATATCGCTCTTAGAAGTTCTCTTTCACAAGTGGATTCCATCTGCATTAGGCTATTTTTTCTTTAATATTTTTAATTAACAAACACTTGTCCACAAGGTGAGTGTCCTCATTTTGTTATTTCTTGCTTTTCTTTCAATCTGTACCATTTCCTGCTCACTTTCTGCCTCTCCTATGCCAATTGCTGAGACCTGGTAATCAACTTTGGGATTGGTTCTCGTCGAGACAGAGGGAGCAGAGTCAGCATTCCAGACCATCAATAAATCTGGGAGAGGAGGCAGCTGAGACCAGCTCAGGGTGTCCAGATAAGATGTCTCATGTTGTGCTGGGATGAGATACAGGAATCCCACATCCCAGAAAGAATCACCAGGATTCCTCCCTGGAGTTCCACACAGGACAGAATGCTCCTCACATGGACACTCCTGGAGAACCAGGGAATTGTGGAATGGTTTGGAAAGTGCCTGAAAGTTTTTATTGTCCCGTTTCTCCCATGGGCAGGGACACCTCCCACTGTCCCAGATTGCTCCAAGCCTAATCCAGCCTGGCCTTGGACATTCCAAGGATCCAGTGGCAGCCACAGCTGCTCTGGGAATTCCATCCCAACATCCCACCTAAACCTCCTCCCTTCCCCACACTCCCAGCACACATGCCTTGGGTTTCCCTGCTTCTCCAAGTGCAGACAATCGCTGCCATCCCATAATCCCTCCCACTCCCCCAAGTGGAACTCAGCTATTCCATTAAAAGTGCACATCCTTGTAAATGTTTCCGGATTGCTGCTGCAAGGGAGCTTTTAATAAATCCGCTCCCAATAGCTGTGAATGCTAATAGAAATAATCAATTCAGCACTTAACACTTCAATCACAAGACATATTTTTAGCCTATTACTGATAGCCATGTTATAAAAACAGAAGTCTGTTCTGTTCCGTGCTTTTCTGGTGGAAACAGTGCCAGAAATAAGCAAAGAATATTTAAGCTTTTTCATCTTATTTACTTGCTGTATCTAAAATAATAACACAGAAGCTCCACTTTGGCTCCACTGTTGTCTTGGTGAGGGTTTAGAACTTCAGGCTGGCAACAAGGTAAATATTTAGTGATTACTTGGATTCTCTTCAGCACTGATATCCTCTGAATTTAATTTTTTGGGTGATATTTGAAACCATTTCAAATCCAGATTGAAGTTTTATTCCCTCATGTCTCACTATTTTGTTTTGTTTTCCTTCTTGGAAAACTTGTTTTCTGGTGGTTTCTTAACTCATTTTTTTTTCACACATAAATACATATGTGAATATGTCATTTAAATTAGGAGAGCTTAACATTCAGGGCAGCTCAATTGCCTTGCTGAAGGAAATGACTCTTGCAGCAATCACTGATTCTCTCTGCAGCCCCATCCACATCTTGATCCCAGCCATGAATTAATGACAAACACGTGCCTTGCTGCACTGGAGATCTGGACAATCCACAGTTTGTCCAAGCACAGAGCTCAAGGCAATCTGGGGTGTTCAGGTTTCATGTAAGGGTTTTACACAGATTTGGCAGTGTCTGGAGTGAGTTCCCACTGATTTGAGATGTCTTTGTGCCAAAGTGATGGCCCAGCTGAGCAAGGCACACCCAGCCCCCAGAGCAGAGTGGAAACTCAGGAGCTCAGGGAGGAAAACCTCCTCAGGAAGGAGAAATCCTACAGTCAGAACTGCAATTCCAACGAGGCCCAGTTATCCAAGCAAGATGAAAAGCAATTCACACTTTTGGTTTGAAATTTGCCATCAGAAAAATGCGAACGATCACGTTTAGTCAAATTTGGCTTTTCTTGAAGGGGACTTGGAAAGAGATGGAGAAGGACTTTTTACATGGGCAGACAGGGACAGAACAAGGGGGAATGGGTTCAAACTTGAATAGTGGGAAGGAATCTTTGGCTGTGAGGGTGCTGAAGGGCTGGGCTGGGATTCCCAGAGCAGCTGAGGCTGCCCCTGGCTCCCTGGCAGTGCCCAAGGCCAGGCTGGGATGGTAGAATGTGTCCCTGCCATGGCAGGGGTGGGATGGGATGAGGTTTAAGGTCCCTGCAGACCCAGCCTTGCCTGTGGCTCCATGAATGATCAGGAGTTCCATGGCATCACTTCTGTCACATTCCCTCTGCACAGGGAGCCCAGCCCCTCCTGAGACAGGGACACACTCCATGTGCACTGGGATGGAGGCCAAAACCCACAGCCTTTGGAGAAAGAATCAGGATTAATTATTCCAGGGATGCTGCCTTCCTCATCTCCGATGCATTTTTATTGATCACTCTGAGTGAACATCTACAAACAACTGATACCCAGATTTTAACCACCAATAAACTCAACTGCGGGGTGGGGGGGGAAATAAATTTAAACAACCTCCAGCTAGAAAACCCCCTTTTTTTTTTTAATTTTTTTATTATTGTTTTTTTTAAATTTGTGCTGAAGCAATAGCTGTGAGTGCAGCAGAAGGCCCAGAGCTTGTGAGGCTGAATTACACCCAAGGCATAAATGCATTGCCACTCTCGCCGTGCCTGGTGGCGTCAGGAGTCTGAGTCAGAGCCCTTAAGTGCAGAGAGGTCAATGCCAGCCCTCAGCAGAACGTTCAGCCACTCTCCCAGACATTTTAATGTATCTATTAAATTTCTGCTTTATTAACCTTAGCTCAAAGCCCGCAGTAATAACCCCGCATCAATTAAAGCGGTTCCACAATTCCTAGACAAAGCTGGGAAGGAGGAAAGAAGGGGAGGGGGGTGAAAAATAAAAGGAGAAAGAAAGAAAAAAAAAAAAGGAATGCATTTTCTTATTTTCCAGTCTGAGCAAGGAGTGAGGAGAGTGGGACTGACATTTATTCCTTTGGGAATGCAGGGATTCAGGCTGCAGGGTGATGCTTGCCCTGTCCCACACCCAGCAAACGTCACCTGAGGAAACACCTCAGGAAATATCCTTAATTTCTGCCACAGGCAGCCCCACTCCAGCATGGCAATAACAACCCCCACAGGCAAAGCTCCTGAGCAAACCATGGAGTGAGGGGCAAGGAGGGAAAACAAACGAAGGAAAACGAGGGACATTTCCTGTGGTTAAACCCAGAAAACTCTGCCTGGCCCAGGTTTGTCCCTTCAGGCTCACAGGAGGGGTTGCACCATTGCCCTTTTCCCAGCCTGGAGAGGAAACTGGAGATGATTTTAGAAGGAGGAAACAGAAAAGGGAATTTTTGTTTGGAGGCCTTTGGGGGCAGTGATGGGAAGATGTCCATGAAAGCCAAAAACTTACTGAAATCTACTAAATCTACTAATCTTACTGAACTTATTAAAATCATGAGTTTGAGTTTCATTTCCAGGTTGGGAAAAAGGCAGAAGCATGAGACAGGTATTGATCAGCAGAATTGATCTGGGCATTGATCTGGTACTGATCAGCAGCAATGATCTGGTATTGGTATTGATATTGATCAGCAGTATTGATCTGGTATTGATCAGCAGCACTGGGTGTCTGCTCATTGGGATTTTCCCCTCTCCTGTCCCCATACCAGGAGCAGCTCCAGCCTAACTCTGGTAGATTTTTACCCACTGAATCCCCAATTCCACACTTTTCCATGCCCCAGTTCCACACCTTTCCATGCTCCAATTCCACACTTTTGCTGCTGGTTGGAGCTAAAGGCCCAGCCCAGGGCTGAAGGGCTGAGCTGGGCACAGCCACATTCCCAGTTTGTCCCAGAAAAGCAGAGCTGCTGGAGGATCTCAGCCTGCTTAGCCCCTTTTATAAAGGGGGTTTTCCCTAGGGAAAACCTTCCACAAAGGGCAAAAAGTCAGGAAAATGAACGTTTTCTTCTTGTCCTGGTTGACCAAAATACCATCCCAAATTAAAAAGCATCAGGAATGGGGAATCATTTTATCAAACTCCCATTTGACACAAAACTCTGGGGATGTTTCTTCTCCTTGTCACCTTTTTCGGTGGAAATTTCACCTTTTGCAATTGCTACTCTGGCTAAAATAGAATTTGGACCTGAAAACTCTTTATCAAAGGATTATAAAGAATTTGTCTTGTCAAATCATTATAATTATTCTTTGAGCATGAGATTTACTCAACAGAACATTGCAAAAAAAAAAAAAATCACTCTGCTCCTGAATATTTTCCTCCCAGAATCACAGAACCAGAGAATTCTTGATTAATTTGGGTTGGAAGGGATCTTAAAGCTCAGCCCATTCTAACTCCTGCCATGAAGGGAAAAAAGGATTAAAGGACAAGAGTTTGACATGGACAATATCCCATCCATGAACGTGCAAAGAGACCCTGAGATGTTGAAATGTTGCCCTTTCCAATATAATTGCAGTTTAATATCTGGACCATCTGGATTTATTTATTTAGGCATCGTATTTGTTGCTGTTGCTATTTAAAGAACCTATCTGTAAGTTCAGGAAATGCTGCACATATGCAAAGGTCCCCTAAAAATACAAGGAAATCACTTTTCAGATTTCTGGGAAGCTTTCCTGCTGATTTTCCAGCCCCAGAGGAGCACTGGATTTCTGTTTCACCCAATTCCTTTGCCAGCAGTCAATATCCCATTCTCTGTGACTTGTCCAATAATTCCAGTGTGGTTTCATAAGTGATTTACAAACTGCAAAGGGCACTGCAAGGAAGATCTGGGTGTACTTGGAATTGTTGCATAACCAAGCCTGAAAAATCAAGAGCTTTTCATTAATTTCGTGTAAAGGAGCTACTTCTAAGAATGAACATGAAAAATCAGAAATGTGGAAGGGGATGGTAACTCTGGGGCCTCTTTCAGCTCAGGAAGGGACTTTATGGATCATTTAAATGCATCTGTTTGCTGGGCAAGCACTCAAAGAAAGAGTAAAAAATAATAAAAAAAATAGAAAATTCCTGAAGTAAATGCAAAAATAAATTATGCCTTGTATGACACAAAAACTTGGCTAAAACATTTCTCAGTCCTCCTCTGGTCAAACTCCTTCTCCCTCTCACACACTGAATTTAATTGTGAGTTAAAAATAAGATATAGAGATTATCAATGTATTTTAATTTTTTATTTTAATTTTTTCTTAAAATCATTGGGACAAACGACTGGTTTAAGAGACAACAGAATTTGTGTGTTCCACTCCATGGTCAGCAGGAACTGGGGCTCTGTGCAGCAAAAAACAATTCCTGACCTTAGAGAGATGCATTGAAACCACAAACTCCTCCAGACAACGCTCAGCCCAAGACCAAACCCTAATTTGAGGAGCTATTAAAAACTAAATGAAATAAAAAATATCCTGGTGCTATCACTGCATACCTGAGCCAAAAGTACAGATGACAAAAAAAAAACCCACCACTTTTTTTTTTTGTTTTAAATTAACAAGTGAATCAGAAACAGTCAGACTCAGCACTCTAATTTCCTCATTTCCTATAATTAACTGAGCTTTCAACACCTCTTCTAATTTACTGATGATTATCTTTTTATTCACCAATCTAGATTAGAACATAACTGACATTCTTTGCTACCCACTGGCTCAGATGTTCTCGTCTTTCTGCCTCAAAAGATAACAAGGAGCTGCTCCTTGCTGGATTTATTTCCCTTCCCTTCTCCCATTCCAGATTTCCACATGCATCCTGGACACCAGAAATCCTCCAAAACCCCCAAAATTTGCTTTTTTCTGATCATTACACATTGATTTTTCCCAGAATCAGCTCTTTCCTCATCTCCATCTAAATCAGATTTAATTTTGCAGAGGGGTTTGATCAACCTGTTGCTCCTCTCTCCTGCACTAATGGAGCAAATTCTTCATGCTTTGACACAGTAATTTATAAATCTACTACAAAAAATGAGTCATGCACCAGGACTGGAGTTATCCAGGTAATTCCCACAGCTCTTATTGATGGGAAGAATGGGGAAAAGAATAACAACATTGTGGGAATCAGAAAAACAGAAATCTTCACAAACTCAAAAAAGTTTAATTTACAGCCTCAGAAGAAACCTAGATTAATATAAGAACAAAATACACAAACATTAAACAAAAAAATCACAAACTTATGTTTCTATAAGTAAAAATATAACTTAAGTAAGAAACTGTGATAAAAAGATAAAGAATTTTATAGTGTAGTAATAATGTAATTGTATGGAATAAACTGTATAGAATGTATACATAAATTGTATGGAATAAAGAATTAGATAAAAAGATAATGAATTTTATAATGTAGTATTGTAATTGTATGGAATAAACTAAGAGTGATATAATGTATAGTATATATATATAGTATATATATATATATATATATATACACTAAGAGTATAAAAGTATATGTGTGACAACACATTAGACAAATATGTCCACATTACAGTAAAAATAAATAAAAGTAGTAAGTCAAAAAACCCAAAATAAACTCTGTATCATCAATTTATTAAATCAGAAAGTTATATATTACATATATTATGAATTACTACTACTACACAATGTAAGAAATTAATATTAAAGATGGAAAACAAACATTTCTTAGGATTAGTCAAATGTTTTGATTTGTTTTTTAAGCATAACAGATATTATCTGATTTTTTTTTCCCTCTGTTTGAAAACCCCACAGGATTGGGTTTATCCCCATTTCTTTATCCTCATTTTCCAGTGGCACTATCCAGAACCCCCCAGACTGGGAATGGTTTTGTTTCCCTGCTGCCCAGCAGCCTCAGCTCCCTGAACTGCTGCTAATCTCCCGGGACCATCGATGGCAAACCAAGAAAATCTGGTCCCACCAGCTCCTGGCCCAGCCCTCCCTCTCCCGAAGGACAATTCCCACCTCTGCTTTCCCCCCTGCTATTTTTGTCTGCAGGATGGCTGCAAGCATTGATCCCCAAATGTTTTTGAAGCAGCAGAAACCACCTGAGAACATTGGATGAGTTTTGTGCGATGCAGGATTTGATTCTGAGGAATTACAAGCAGCTTTAATCGGGAATTTCTGGGAGCAAGAGCAGGTGGTTTTCCCAAGTTTTAGGGACAACTTTCCAAGCACTTTGTCAAAACTGAAGGGTGAGCAGGTGTGACATTCCTGGAGCTCAGATTTGCTTTTGGCAAGGCTGGGATTTCTCCTGTCCATGCCCACAGCAGGGACCGCATGGATTTTGGAGCACACGGAGCCTCCCCAAGTCCCTGCTCCACCCAGGGAATATCTGAACCTGATCCCAGTCCTATCTCCAGCCCCATCTCCCCATGAATCAGATCATTTCCTGGGCTTTCTCACCTGGTTTCACCCATTCTGCTCTCCAGGCTGTAATTACAGCTTTATTGCCACACACTCATTCCCTGAGCAATCCACGTGTGCTTTGTAGGAATTGCTGACAGCCAGGGAAGAGCTCTGGGGTCCCCTCTGTCCCCTCCCCACAGTGCTGATGTGTCCCCACAGCACTGTGGTGTATTTTTGGTGTATTAATGAGTCACAGATTGATTTCTTTCCCAGCTCACCAATCCCAGAATCCAGCCTCTCTTCCCCCAGAGATCTCCTTGGGAACAGAGAGGAGCAAATTCCAGGTGCTGTACGTGGGGAATGAGCACTCCACAGGCTCTGAGCCTCAGCCAGTATCAATGTTCTAATGGATGGCATCATTAATATTAATCACTTTTAGAGCCTTCACACCCTGACTGGGTTGAGAGGCTCTTTCTGCATAAAATCCCTGCAGTTGTGGATCCCTGGGGCTTTGCTCAGCTCGTCCCCATGGCCACCCTCACCCATCAACTCCCCTGCCACACATTCCTCCTAAAAGGAACCAAATTTTTCCTCAGAGCAACCCAGCATCTCCCTCTGTCCCCAAACCTCTCTCTGCTGTCTCCAAGACTGATTTCACCTCAGCACAGCCCATGAGCCAGGCTCTGTCTGCCTTTCCACTGCTCAAATATGCATTTTATATTTCCTCTGCTGCTGCTCCTCACACGTGGAAATTATTTCCTGCTCAAGGTACCCAGTTGCCCTCTTTCAAACCCTGCTTGGGGATTTTCCTTTGGCTGTTACCTGTTCCAAAAATGATATTTTGCTTAAGGCCCTGCCTGCCAGGTGGATCCATTCCACCCCACTGCTGCCAGGGGCTGCCCTTTCTTAGTGGCTTTGTGCTTAAACCATCTCTTAAAACTGAATTGCCATGTCTAGGGGACACTTTTAATTCAAAATCTGAACAAAACATTGCAGAGCAGCCCATGTTCTGTAACTTCAATTCCCAGGCACTGCAGTTACAGAAACAGTAAAAAATGTGTTTGGGTATTGGGGGGGGGGGGGGATGTTGGCAGTTTTCTAAGCAGAAATGCAAATTTAACAAGAAGATAAAATTACTTTCAGTATCAGAAACAGATTACAACTAAAGCCATGCAATGGGTGAGAGAATTCAATTTGTGTTTCTTGATATTCACAGAATGGTTTGGGTTAGAAGGGACAGCACAGCTCACCCAGTGCCACCCCTGCCATGGAAGGGACACCTTCCATGATCCCAGGGTGCTCCAGCCTGGCCTGGGCACTGCCAGGGATCCAGGGGCAGCCACAGCTGCTCTGGGAATTCCCAGTTCCCAGTGTCCCATCCATCCCTGCCCTCTGGCACTGGGAGCCATTCCCTGGCTCCTGTCCCTCCATCCCTTGTCCCCAGTCCCTCTCAGCTCTCCTGGAGCCCCTTCAGGCCCTGCCAGGGGCTCTGAGCTCTGCCTGGAGCCTTCCCTGCTCCAGGGGAGCATTCCCAGCTCTCCCAGCCTGGCTCCAGAGGGGCTCCAGCCCTGCAGCAGCTCCAGGGAACCCTCTGGGCTCTCCCCAGCAGCTCCAGGTTCTCCTTACACTGATGTGTTTGTGTTTCCCCAGATTTTTACAGATTTATTCCTAGGACAGCTACAGCAGCTCCTTAGAGTGACCTGGCTGGGATCCTCCTTCCTCACCAGCTCTGCAGCGAATCTCTCCAGCCAGTAAATCACAGCAGTAAATTGGGAATATCCAATATTCCATTGCCCACCCATGCAAACCCCAGAGTGGATAATGGCCCTGGTGTGGACCCCAGAGCCCCACACCAGTGCTGAGTTTGCCAGTGCCCTCTTGGGGGGATATTTTCAGGTTTTTTGGGGATCTGTGGTGCAGGTCCAGCTCTGCTCTGGGTGGTTTGCAATGCCAGCCCCTGGGGTGTGTGCAAACTGCAGGAACAATAACCAAACAATGTCTCTGCGTTTATGACTGAAGGGAATTCTTGGCACAGGCAGCTCTGTGCTGTATTTACTGATTTTACAGTGTAAACACATATGTTGCAAGACAGATGGACCTTTCCCCCCAGCTTTCAGCAATGGGTGTCTCATCAGGGAAGGGATTAAGGAGATCTTAAAAATCTTTAAACAAGGTTTCTGCAGGCCTGCAGAAAGGCCAGGATTATGGGACACAAAGGGCTGTGCTCCCAGGGAGCAGCCAGGCCACACTAAACAGATCCCTCAGCAGTGTTTTAATTATATTACACAAAAGGGGTTCACCGTGGATTTGGCTATCAACTGCAGCCAGGTGGCTTTGCAGGACAAAATTTTGGCTTTTCAGTCCACGTCCCTGCTCTGATCAGCAGTGGGGTGTGATTTTATGGAAAACACTCTTGTGTGAAACTTCCTGCGCCACACAGCCACGCTATCAAACTGTCTTGGACACATTTTGTAGGAAAATTGAGTGGATTTTGTAAAAACACAATCCCTGGGTTTGGGGCTGAAACAAAATCCATATCAAGGCACTTAGAAATTTGACAGAAAATAAAGTTTTAGCCTCAATATTTGTTTGATCAAAGATCTATCGTGATATTTGCAAAGTCCACCTTATAAAAATCGACTTTCTTTTTTAACTGGGGAGATCTCTGATGGGGCAGAACGAACTCACTCTATGAACAAGAGGCTGATAAACCCCTGAACCTTATCTGGGATCAGTTTTTCTTCCAAAGACTTGCAGGAATCACCATAATTCTTACTTCTTCTTAAAGGTTTTAACCAGCAAGAACATATTTTTCTGTGTTTAGCTAAAGGCACCACAGAGCCTCACCATCACCAGGTCCCTCTCTTCATCACTGGCTCTGGGAGAGAATTACATCCAGAATTTTTATTCCTCTTTTGTGTTTTCTTTTGAGGGGTATTTTTGCTACTTTCAGAGACAGAGGCTTTAAAATTACGTATGGTAGAACTAAAAAATCTTCTGTTTTAATGAAGTTACAAAGATTTGCCTCAAGTAGCTACATCTTTCCAAAGCAAAAAAACCACCAGCAGCAAAGTAATGAAATGACTGGAGAGATGAAGGGCATAAGACTTTTGACTCATATTTGAGAAGTTATTTGAGAAGTTATTTGAGAAGTTATTTGATTTCTATTTGAGAAGTTATTAATTATTTTTTTTCTGCATATAATAATTAAGTTACTATTAATTTTTTTTCTGCAAGGCTGGGTTAGGGGAGGAATAAGAATGGGTGTGGAAATAGGTGGGAGCAAGGATGGCCAAGAGGAAGAGAGAAGCATGGAGGGCAATACAAAAAAAAATCTATTAAAAAATATGTTTTCTAGCAAAAAAAGCTGATGATATGAAGAAATGGGTGATTTCCTGCAGGAGAAGCAGCTGCCCTGCTCAGTTTGGGTGGGGGGATCAGCTGAGCTCTGTTGGCTGGGATGCTGCACATCCCTCCCGTGACCCTGCACAGCAACTGCAGCGCCTGCAATCACTCCCTGCTCCCATCCCAGCCCCAAACCTGCCTGGAATTCCCTGTGGAGAGGCTGGGCTGCCACAGGGACACACAGCTCTGCCCCATCCCACCTCCTCTCCTCCCTGATTCACCAATTCTCCTCTCCTCCAACCTTTGCCAGCAGAGCCCTCCTGCAATCAAATCTCATTTTTCAGCGCAGGAACCCTCAAAGCAGCAAACCTCGTGGAGCAGGGGGTGCTAAGAGCTGACTGGAATTCTCATATGTTATGGATGAACACACTCCCCTAATGCTACTTAAAAGATTTAACGTCTGATATTCTCCTAATGGGATTAAGGGGACAAAGAATTGAAAACAAGGGATGTTTACAATTACTGGCACCTGAGGAGCAGTGATGTCACATGGAAAAAAATGAAGTTTTCCACCAGAGATGCATTTCCTGGGCAACCCGAGCGTGTTCAGCTCTTGTTTGTCTGCTTGTTTCAGTGCTGGAGTGGAGAAGAGAAATTAATTCAACAGCAGGGTCAATCATCAGCAATTAGAAGACGAGCATATTTAAATGACAGCAGAAATCCAAGTGTAGCTGGGAAGCAAAGGAGGAAATTACCATCAGGAGCATGCCATGCTCACCCTTCTCACCCCTCAGGCACATCAGAGCTCACAGAATGACATTTTCTGTGCCTCTGGGCTGCACTGCTGCTCCCTGACACCCCAAAACCTCCCGTCCCCACTGGAGCCAGCAAACCTGCCAGATCTGAGAGGCCACATCTCCCACCTTCCTCCCTCAAACCCCCTCTTTTCTTTTACTGTGCTGTTTTCAAAACACAAGCTTTGAAATGGGAGGACATTTCAAATTTCCTGAGTGACAGGTAAAGGAGCAATAGAGTTTAAAAAAAAAGCATTACAAAACTCAAGGGAAAAGTTGGGTAAACATTTTTATGTTATTTCTGTTCACTCTGTCATGTCCCAGAGCTTTACTCAGAGGTGAAGCCCTGCCAATGTTCTGAGAGCATGAAAATGGGCCCTGCATCTGAAAGCTGTAAATTACTGAGTTAGGAAGGAACCCCTCCAACAAACCCCTTATTTATTTGTGGAGTTGTGATCCATGCAGTGCTTATTCTTGAAAAACCTCTTATCAGCTTCAAGGAGGTAAAATACTGTGATAAGATATGCAGATCTCATTAAACTCATTTTTATCTAATGCCATTTTAATCTAATTTTTATCTATGCTTTTAATAGAGAATGCAGTAAAAATACTGAAGGAGAGGCATCTCCTTTCCTTTCTTGTAGATTTTTTTTTTTAAGTCAGGGAGTTTCGAGGTCATATTTGGAGGTTTCTCTGGGGTTCTGTTTGCACAGCAAACAGCAGTGTTTTATTCTTCAGAGGTTAAGACAGACTGCCAAAGTAAAATTTACTTCTGACCCTGGTTTTTAATAAAAATACTGCACTAGAGATACAGAGCTTGGCAAGTGTGACAAACAAAAACAAGCACACAAGAAAATTACACCTTTCCCAAAGGGCCAAGCTAGAACTGAATCTCCTGGAAATACAAAAACTGCTCTCAAAAGCAGTTTTCCAACTGCTCCCTAAACCAGCCTGTCAGTGTCTTAACACACATTTTACCTGCCAGGTTTAAATATCTGCTCCACTGATTATATGGAAATGAAAGAGCTCAAACCTTTAAATTAGTCACACCAAGCTTCCACCTGTGAGCAACCTGTCACAGCACAATTCCCTCAAACTGAAACCATGGAATGGTTTGGGTTGGGAGGAACATGAAATGTCATCTTGTTCCATCCCTTTGCCATGAGCAGGGACACTTCCACCATCCCAGGGTGCTCCAGCCTGGCCTGGGACATTCCAGGGATGCAGGGGCAGCCACAGCAAATCTGGGAATTCCCAGTGTCCCATCCATCCCTGCCCTCTGGCACTGGGAGCCATTCCCTGGCTCCTGTCCCTCCATCCCTTGTCCCCAGTCCCTCTCAGCTCTCCTGGAGCCCCTTCAGGCCCTGCCAGGGGCTCTGAGCTCTGCCTGGAGCCTTCCCTGCTCCAGGGGAACATTCCCAGCTCTCCCAGCCTGGCTCCAGAGGGGCTCCAGCCCTGCAGCAGCTCCATGGAACCCTCTGGGCTCTCCCCAGCAGCTCCAGGTCCCTCCTTACACTGATGTGTTTGTGTTTCCCCAGCTTTTAACAGATTTATTCCTAGGACAGCTACAGCATCTCCCTCCTGGCACCTGACTTGAAGTGATCTGGCTGGGATTCTCCTTCCCTACCAGCTCTGCAGTGAATCTCTCCAGTCTGTAAATCACAGCAGTAAAAGTAGAATTGGGAATATCCAATGTCCTCTGGGCTCTCCCCAGCAGCTCCAGGTGCTGCTGATGTTGAACCCCAAGGCTGGGTCTCACCTGAGGGGGCAGAGGGGCACAATCCCAATCCCTTTCCTGCTGCCCAAGCCATGGGACCAGCCCAGGGCACTGGAGGGTGCCAGGGAACACAGCTGGGACAGGCCCAGCTCCTCCTCAGCCAGGCCTGCTCTCCATCCCCAGGCCTGCTCTCCATCCCCTGCTCACCCAGCCTGGATTTGTGCTGGGATTCCTGGCCAGCTCCAGGAGCAGCCCTTGGCCTTGCAGGACTCCACAAGGATCTCTGGTCCCACCTCTGATCCCTCCCAGGTCCCTCTGGGTGCTCCATCCCCTCCCTCTGGCCCTGCCCTCACACAGCGGGGTTTGGGCTCTCTGGGCCTGGCCTGTGGCCACCAAGTCCCCTCATTCTCACAGGGGTTTGTGCAGCACCCAGGCATAAAAATCTCCTTCCTAAAGACATTTTCCACAGAGCACAGAGCCCCCAGCTGCAAACATAAAATGGGAGATGCTGCTCAAAGTTCAGAGCTGCCATCCCACCACTTGGCCTTTCCCTGCTCCGGCGCAGTCAGGACCTCTCACTGCGTTAATGTTTTCTCTCCAGAATCATTATAATGAACAACCTTTATAAATAATGCATTTCCTCTGCTCCCTTTTGTTCTGTGGGGACAATTCCTCCTCATAATACACCACAGATGACAGAACAGAATCAGGATTTGAAAAGATTTAGAAGCGTTCGAGCATCAGATAGAGGTTTTTTTCATCTAATCATGTATATTTTTTTTTTATTTAGTTTAAATACTTAGTATAATGCTATTTTGTTATAAAACACCCATGCTGTACATATTAAAAAATTACTGGTCTCGAGCTCATCTCTTATGTTCTTTCTGTCAACAACCAGACACATTCTGCCTCTTCTTTCACAAAGCCATTTCAAGAAATGTCATTATTCTCCAGTCATAGCCCACAACTTCATTATCCTTGTCAGCCTTGAATATTTATCTCTGGAATTTTCTTTCACTTCAGTGGTACAGAGGGACTTGGAGGGGTGAGGATGAAACACAGACTTTTCTGTCACCTTTTTTATATTGTGAGGGGTTCATTTGCAGATACCCCCAATGCACAAAGACACAAACAGTCCTTGAAAAGTTTAAAATTATCTAAATCCATGTTTACTGAAGTTTATGAATCATTATTTCTGCTCCAGTTACTTGAAAAGACGCCGCGCCTGTTTACAACTTGTTTGAAACACACTGATCTATATCCAAGATTTTTTTCCTCAAAACAAAACCCCATAAATTCCAGCAGCAGGGATTGAGCTGTATTTTTTGGGAATAAACACACAGACACAGGGCTGTGCTCCTTGCAAGGGGGACAGGATGTCACTGTCACCATCACAAATAGGGACAGCGCCAGAAACTGAGACAAGAAGTATTTCCATATGGAAATTCCGGTAGGGAAAATATTTTAGAAATTGAGATTGCTGTTCAAGAGAACAAAGTGGGGTCTGCTACAAGTTACAGGTGAACTCAAGTTACATCATAGCAAAGATGTACTTTCACCCATTCATGGTCTGATATCTATAAACCATGTCTGTGTTCCCACTTGGATTTTGACAGAATTAAGAGAAATAAAAGTGAAAAAAAATCATTAAAAATGGAACTAATGATCAGAGAAGCTGCCCATGGATCCATGGAAATGTCCCAGTCCAGGTGGGATAAAGCTTGGAGCAGCCTGGTACAGTGGAACGTGTCCCTGCCATGGCAGGGGTGGGATGGGATGAGATTCAAGGTCCCTTCCATCCCAAACATTCTGGGAATCTCTGTTCCCATTAACTGCAATAAATACAGATATTCCCATTCCAGCTTCACCCCACTCAGGTTAACAACTGCAAACCAGGCTGCAGCAGAGTGATTTAATAATATATTTAGTAATTGGTGACAAATAAAACTTATTCCTAAATAGAGTTATGTGTATGTTTCTGGAGCCATCTGCCATATATAAAGAGCTGGGTGTGTTTGGAGCATTTTCCCAGAGCAATCTCATCTGTCTTGTTGTCTGCAGCCTTAAAGAGTTGGATGACTAAAACCGAAATCTATAAATAAAGATTTTGTACAGTTTTTAAATTTATACTCTGGAGCTTTTCATATAATACAGCTTTTCTGTATTCTGCATCTTCCTACATTCTGCTTTCATGCTCCACACGAATTCTACCACACAGCTCCTCTGGAATCTGAATCCCTTTGGGGCAGGAATGAGAATGAGAGGAGACTCATGGAAGCACAGAATCCCGGAATGGGTTGGGAGGGAGCTGAAATTGAGATTCCATCAGTTCCACCCATGCCATGGGCAGGGACACCTTCCCCTATGCCAGGGCAGAGAAATCCTGCTGTGCATGAGGGACACTGAAGAGTCCTGTAATTTTATGGATAAAAGGAGAGTCCAGGGGGCACAGCCTGAGGGGTTTTTCTCTCTCCAGGTTCCTTTAATCCCGGGTTCCCAGCCACTCACTGCCCTCTCCCCTTCCCCACTGGCGGAGGCAGGGGAAGGTGCAGCCTTCCCAAAGTGTCTGTCCCACATCTCCCCGGGGTTTTACCCCAAAGTTCAGCAGCTGGGGCTGTGCAGACCAAACATGGCAGTTCCAGGAGCTGAGCTGTCTGGGCTGGGTGACAAAGCCACTGCCCAAAGTTGGTGTGGACATCGAACCCCGTTCCAGAGCCATTAACTGCCATCCCTTCATCCGTGGAATTGTTTGTAAGGACATCAGTGCTCCTTCCCTCTCACCAGGCTGCTCCCAGCCCCATCCAGCCTGGCCTTGGGCACTGCCAGGGATCCAGGGACAGCCACAGCTGCTCTGGGAATGCCATCCCAAGGCCTCACACCCTCCCAGGCAGGAATTCCCAATTCCCAATGTCCCATCCATCCCTGTCCTCTGGCAGTGGGAGACATTCCCTGCATGCTGACCTGCAGCTCCTCTGGGATTCCCTTCTGTGAAAAACGCCAATCACTTAATTTTTTAAAAGTCTAAAAGTTTAATAGTAATAAAATGGTTATAAAAATAGTAATACAATTAGAGTAATAATAATTTGGACAATTTGAATTAGGACAATATCAGACAACGAAAACAAAGAGTTATGGATGGCTGGGTACCTTTTTCTGGGCAGCATAAGCCTGAAAAAGGCACACATTAACAGAGGATTAACCCTTAAAAACAATAACCTGTTGCATGTTCATATGCCTCATCCATGATGCATAAATTCCATTCAAACACAGGATTCTGTCTGGGCAGTGTCAGCTTCTTCCTCTGCATCCTAACAGCACCTTCAAGGCAGGAAGAAGTTCATTTCTCCTGATAATGGAGCAATAAATTCTCTTTCTCTGAAAGATTCAGGTGTCCTGTGGCTGCTATCACAGTGAGTCCTTTCTTTAAAAGAAGTATCCTCCATAGCATAGTTTCTATTTTAACATTATGTTATACCCTAAAACTATATTTAACACACTACTTAAGAGAAATAATACAGCATCACTTTCTAACACAACACATGTAATATTCATTTTAATATTTGCACTAAGCCAATCATAAAATGCGCATTTTTCACATCTTCCCAACCAGTTCCTGATGGATTTCTCTACTCACACCACTCCAAGGAGCCCTGGATTGCTTCTCTAAACTCTCTAGTATATAAGTAAGACTTTTTTCAACACTAAAGAAAGGCTTTTATTCAAATGCTGGCATTAGGGATGATTGCAGAAAAACTAATCAAAATTATTCATCAATAATTGATTTGATTGATTGATCCAATCAATATTGATATTATTGATGACAGACAATGGATTGTGCAGAATCCGTGGGTGGAATCACTCCAGAAAAACACAGAGGCATCATCCTCAACAAACCTGGAGTGGCTGCAGGTTTCTCTGTTTATTTATTTATATATTATTGAATAGCACGTATTTTGGGAACACCTCTGGATTAATGCATCCCGAAATGAAATGAAGTTTTCCTCTCAGATTTCACACACAGGCTCAGCCTACTTCCATAATAACTCCAGGAGCCTGTCTGCTCACTTTGTGCTAGATCAAAGCACAAAGGCAGGATTCAAACCCACGATTTTATTTAGTTTATTCCAAGAGCTCCACTAAATTGCCAAAGAAAAAACACCCAATAACAAACAACAAAATGCCAAAGAAATAACACAGAAAATATCCCTTTCCCCCCGCCTCAAATCCTGAAATTAATCCGTAATTAAAGAAATATGTGAGAATAAGCAGTCGATATTTTTATTTTATATTTACAGTGTGTTTGCATTCTGTCCTATTTTATATTTACAGTGTGTTTACATTCTGTCCCTTTGGCTACAACTGAAGCTCATGTTAAGCTCTATTTTTGGAATAGTGGGCAAACTTATCACTGTTTTAGTGATAAAGCACTAATATATCAATATAACATTATTATTAAGTTCCTATAACTTCCTCTGCGTGCAACCTGCTGGCACAGAGTAATAGAAACATAATATTTGATTTTTAAAAGGCAACTCCCAGGAAAACAAACAAGACCAACCTTGCAGTGTTTAGAAAGGTCATGGATGAGAGCAGTAAAATTGCCAGGAGTAATTCTGGGGCTTGGAAGGAGGAAAATTGTTCTCCTTCCTTTGCATATGAATAATAATGGTTTCTTTTTTACATAAAACATAAGAGTAAAGGCACCACAACAATCACTTGAAGCTGTTCTGGAATTCCACAGCAACACCACTTCTCACCACTCTGCAGAGCTTAAAATTAATTTATAATTTTGTGTATTGCACTGTAACACAAAACTTTCTGTCTCACCTATGTGAGGCTGGGTAAAAAAAACCTCAGTCACATTTTGATATACAAAATTCTACACATCCTGACACCACCCCCACCAGCACATCCCATTGCCCATCCCTGTTCTGTAAAACCTTTCCAAGACGCAGCAACAAAAATTCTGCGCATAATTCCATGAGTGAAATTTTCAAGAGAAAAATTTAAAGTTTGTATCATAGAAATAGAAAATTGAAATAGAAATGTAAAAAAAAGGAATTGTCATTGATTATTTAAAAAAAAAATCTGTGATGGTTTGAAAACTTTATTGTGGATTTTAGTCCTTAATAACTCCCTCCCCTGGCAGTGAAGCTTTGCTAGAGAAATATTAAAAGTTTTTCCTACTAAAAGGGGCATGAAGAGAAGAAAGCAACAAATTCTAGTGTGAACAAATTTTCTCTGTTTCCTATGAGAAAATATAACTAAAATCTGACTCTGGACCAGGAAAATTGTCCACCCTGTGAATTGAATCTGATTTAAACATCACCCCCTATCCAGCATCAGTAAAATATTCAGAATTACCATTATTTAACAAATAAAAATTCTCAATTTCCAACTGCAGACCAAATATCACAATTCCACACAAGTTTCCTGAACAGATTTATTCAGAAATAAATCTTAAAAGCATGACTGAAATTTTATAGTCTGTAACTTGCATTAGGGAGGGGAATTCATAACTTCAAAAAATAGTGCCAAAAATAGGAAGTTCAGTAATCTGGGTTTAGCCAAAATAAGAAAATATTCCATATGTTGATGAGATACTCATTAAGAACTTCCCAAATACAGCTCTAAATAACTTTAATGTTTATTATTTATCTAATAATATATTTATAATTTTATTATTAATAAATAATAGTGTATATTTATTATTAATTTTATATATAATGTATTGTATATATTAGTTTTTATTATTACCATTATTAATATTATTATCAATATATCGATTCTATCCAAAACCATCCAAAAGTTCTTGCTGGAAAATCCTTCATATGTTCAATTCTGGCTGCTCAATAAACAATTCCTGGAGAAACTGATGCTCCTTGGGCTCTGAGCAGCCCTGAATTTGTTGCTGCTTCTGTGACTACTCAGCTATGATAAATATGCTGCAATTAAATCCAAGAATGTCCCGAGACCTTCTCGGATAATTTTAATTGTAGCCACCAGAAAAAGGCAGTTTTAGTGCATGATTCTCATTAACAGGACATAGTGAGCTCTCAAATGTCACTGACAGCTTGTGCTGTTTTATTTGGGTTCCCTGGGGAAGCCCAGGGATGATGATATTATTATTATTATTATTATTATTATTATTGTTGTTGTTGTTGTTGTTGTTGTTGTTGTTGTTGTTGTTGTTGCTGTTGTTACTGTTATTGTTGTTGTTGCTATTGTTATTATTATATATATATTAAACCCTACTAAACAAACAAGGGTTTGGGGTTTTTTTCCTCTTTTATTAGGTCATGAAATGGAGAGTAACTTGTGGCTAGGGGTGGATTTTATCGTCCAAGTTACGAGTTCAGGTGAAACAAATAAAGAATAAATTTGCACAGCTGCTGGAATTTCTGGCACGTTTGACCAAGAAAATTAACTTGGCCACGGTGCCCAAAATGAAAGGGGCTCAGAGAGTTATGAGGGAAAAATGTGGGAAACAAACTTCATCCATCCCTTAAGTCACTCCAGAAGTGATTTCTTTTTGATACTCAGGTTGAAACACTTCTCAGTTTGAAAGCAAAACCACTAACAATTACTTTATTTGATGTTTCCAAGGTTTAAAAGTGTTTATTTCACCAAAATAATTTGTTCTAATTTCATAAGTGAAGTTTCAAGCAGTGCTAATGAGCCTAATTCTTCTCTTTAAAGTTTCAGTGCAAATGCACACCCAGGTTTCTATCTTTTTAATGAGTTTATAGGATTTTATGAGGACTCTTTGAGCCTCCTTAGTCCAGGGAGAAAACTTCAGCTGAGTGCAGTGAGAGCAAACCATGGGCAGGAAGCTCCCACCTCTCCTAAGGACCTGCTTTTACTGGGATTGCTGGGAGAAACAGAAACAAGATGAGAAAAATGATTCCTCTCCATGCCAAGAAATCTTCTTCGTTTACAACTATTCCAAATGACTTTTCAAAGTGAGTTTTCCTGCTTTCTCCCCTCACTTTGGAGGCTCCCAGCCCTGCACTTTGGAGGCCCCAGCAGTGGCAAGCTGGGCTTGCTGTTTAATCCCAGTTGGTCAAGCTTCAGGCTAAACCCCCCTGGAAAACTGCTGTGCCCGACTTAGAGCCCAGACCAAGTGTGTGAGCGGGGCCTAAGAGGATTCTGCCCTGAAGCCCAGGGGAATAAGGCTCTCTAATGCACAGAAAGCCTCCTAATGGGCTCTGGGGTCACCCCTCAGTCCCCAGCAGCACCCAGAGCTACCTGGGCAGCTCACAGTGCTCCAACCTGCCCTTCCAATGCTGATTAATAACCTCAATTATCCTCTCTTAGTCATTAAAGTACCAGACAGCAACATCCCAATTGGAACTGCTGCTTCCCATCTTCCCATCTTCCCCCAGAAGTGTTGGCTCCTGAAATTTGGATTTCAGGATGGCTCGGGGGCTCCTGTGCTGCAGGTTCCCAAAAATCACACATTTTATTTAATGCCTGACTCTTTGGTAATTGCTGCTATTCAGTCTCACACCAGCTTGAATGATTTCAGCTTTTAATGTGCCTCATCTCATTCTGAGGCACATCAATCCGGGAGGAGATCGCAGCACCTTGAAATACTAATGCTTGTCACACTCTTTAATCTCCTCTAAAAGGTCTTGTTCCTTGTGTGCTTAAATCTCTTAATAGCTTTTCCCTCTCCTCAGGTTTTTACTTTTGTGCAACCCATTCTAGTTAGGCTGGAGTTTGTTTAATTTTCATTTCAGTGAAGAGCAGGAGCAATAATCTAAAAGCCTGGATTATTGCTGTATTAGTAAAAAAGGTAAAAGTGCTTTTTTGTAAAAAATTACTTTTTTTTTTCTCCCCAAGCATGAAACTCTCTTTAAAATGCATCTGTAGGAATAAAATAAACTTTTTAGAATGTAAAAAACCTGCAAGAATTTACACTTGGTTATATGTGAGGATCACTTGGAGCACAGCTGGATCTCACAGCTAAATTTCTGACGTTTTGGAACAGTGGGAATGATTGACACTGTGCTGCTAAACACCTCTTACAATAATGAGATTATTCCTTTTATTCCCGACTCCTTTTTATTCTGTTGCCCATTTAGAAATGCTTACCTGGTGCTGTTTTATCTCCTTGCACCATTCCTGCTCTGGCCAGGCTGCTGAGGTTCCTACAATGCACTCACAGTGGGAGGGGATCCTTACAAATTCAGCTCCAGCAGAACTGATTTTTGCCATTTCCCTTCCAATATTCCAGCACAAATCTAATTCACAAGGATTGCTCCATGGAGCAAACCTGCAGGACTCCCCAAACCCCCCTGGAGACCAGCCACACTCCTTGGGACAGCATTTTAAGGCTAAATTAACACCAGCTGCACAAGAGCAACAGTTGTTAAAATCATGGTTCTCTGGAAAGTTAAAATTATGGTTCTCCGGAAAGCTGCTGCTGTCACATACAGACTTTTTAAATCCTTTACTCATTGCTCAATCCACTGAAGTGTTTCAGATTCATCAGTGTTCACTCAGACCTTCAGCTATCTCCGGGATACACAAACACCTGTGCCACTCAGTATTGGGCACCTGCTCTGTGATACATAAAAAATCCCAAAAATTAAATTTAAAATACATTAAAATATATAAAATACATTGTAACCCCAATATGAAAATCTTACACAATCTTTAAAGTTTGGGGCTTTTTTTCCCTATCATTGTTATCCAAAATGCTTAATGATAATTGTTCCCAGTTTTTGAGACAGCTGCAGTTCAGCCTTTATTTGAAGGCAGTGATGCTTGGTGCCTTGAAGAGCTCTCACACAGAGCTTTAGCAACAACCAGGGATGGGGCAGGGCTAAAATATTGTCTTGTTTTAGCCAGTCAAAATACTCCTGGAAAGGAACACATCTGACCTATGACAATATTGCTGTGAGGTGTCTGCTGAGCACTCAGGCACAGAACTGATCAAATGGAGCCATTCAGCTCAGGAGCAGAGATCCAGCAGCATTCCTGCAGCTTTTGGTTCTGCCCTCAACCCTCCACCTTGCTCTGTATCTGTTACTCTATTCTAAAACCCCAAACTCTGAGTTTCCCACCCTGTGCTATCACACACTTCTATCCAAACCCCACACCCACAATCCCAGTTCCATCATTCCATTCTGGAAGCTTCTCCACAGCCTCAGATCAGTGCAGTGTTCTCCTGGGGGTCAGTGCCTGCCAGCACAGAAATCTGAAATTCCCAGCACAGAAAATCTGAAACTCTCAGCACAGAAAGTCTGAAATTCCCAGCACAGAAAATCTGAAACTCTCAGCACAGAAAGTCTCAAATTCTCATCCAGAACTCCAACACCTTCCCACTTTGCTCTCCAGGAAAACCTGCCCCTTGTCCCTCCAAAACACAGCACAGGGCTGGCCCTGCACTTCTCCACAGCTCTTCCTGTTTTCTTTCAAAGCTCTGAGGCAAAGGAGATTAAAATCAATACCTGGGGTGTTTATGAAATCTCACCTGGGCAGTGCAGGAATCCCACTCTGTTCCATCAAAGGTGAGACTCCATTTCTCTGTCAAAATAATTACCCAAAAAAGGATCCTCTGTCAAGGTTATCCCATTTTGTGAGAATTTCCAAACAGTTTTTCAGCTGGGACACAGGGGTTTTTTCAAAGAATTCCAGATTGGTTTGGGTTGGAAGGGACCTTAAATCCCATCCTGGAAGGCAGGGACACCTTCCACTATCCCAGGGCGCTCCAAGCCCCATCCAGCCTGGCCTTGGACATTCCAGGGATCCAGGGGCAGCCACAGCTTCCCCGTGAATTCCATTCCAGGGCCTCCTCACCATCCCAGCCAGGAATTCCTTCCCAAAATCCCATCCATCACTCCCTCTGGCAGTGGATGCCATTCCCTGTATCCTGCCACTGCCTGCCTGTGTTAAAAATCATTCTCCCACTTTTCTGCAAGCCCTCTTGAAGTCCTGAAAGACAAAGACAAGGTCTCCCAGAGCCTTCTCTGCCCGTTTGACCTCTGCACACCACTCCTGTAATTAAGACCTCACCAAACAACCAGGAGCAGCTCAACAACCACCTCCATGCTGAGCCTGAGCTCAGGTGACACCTGAACTCCCACATTCTTCCTCCCAAACCCAAAGAAACTCAGTTCTGGAGCAAAACTTCTATTTTCTGTCAAAACTTTCCAGATTTTGTGGGAAGGAAGGGAAGTCCTGAGTGTTCCATACCCAGGATTTCTCTTCTCCTCTCACTGTTGCAGTGGAGCAGGGGCAATTCCAGAGCCTCAGGAAGAAGCTGTCAGTGGCAGGGGACAGGAGTGTTTATTCCCCCTGAGTGTGTGGGATTTCAGCAGAGCCACGCTCAGGGGACCAGAGCAGTGTCACGTGTGTCCCCAAGCAGGGCTGGCTGCCAGGACCTGAACCTGTGGTTCCAGAGAGTCTACATGTCCGTCTGGGAAACCCAACCTGCTGCCTGGAGCATGAAACCATCCCCACTTTAAACCTGCCAGCCTTATTCCTCTGGAATGTCCCTGTGCATGAGTGGAATAGCCAACCCTGCTGGATAGCCAACATGAACTGGATGCTTTGCCTAAAATGATCAGAAGTAAAATAACTCTGCTGGCATTTAAATCACCAGAATTCCCTGCAAAGGCAGCCCTGAGAGGAGCAGGAACATGGATTATTCCATGTGCTCCCAACCCCATTGCAGGTCACCTGCAATGAAAAAGTTCTCACATGGACACATGGCCATGATAAACCTGGATGGGATTCCATATATTCTGTAACAATTGATTGGGAATGTTGCACCCACAGAGCTGCCTGAGCAGAAAAAGAACAATCTCAAACAGTTTTAACAATTGCTAAGTGTTGATTTTTGCCATGATCAACTGTCATTGACAATATTTTATTCATTTTCCCAACTACCAGCTGCTGGTTCCTTCGTTTTTGTTTTTTGTTTTGCTTGGGTCAGGGTTGGGATTGAAAGTGTTCAAGATGGTATTTCATGCTCAGATTTAGATGTTTATTATTTCTTATCTATGTCACAGTCTTACAAGCTGTGAGTTCCATAGCATCTTATTAACAAGCTACAAAATGTCCCTGTATTTATTTCTACAGGGTCTTTTGAGGAAAAACTATTTAATTAAGAAATGACATCTAAATTATTTTTACTTTTAATCTAATAATTAATTACTTACGTCTTGTAATGTGGACTTTTCTGCCTAATTACAAAATGCTACCCAAACTCATGAAGAAGGTGAAGAAGGACTAGCTACTGTTCTGAAACCTCTTGGTTTTATATTTATTTCTATATTCTAAAACCTTAAACTCTAAGTTTCCACCATGTGATATTACACACTTTTATTTAAATGATACACTTATAATCTTAGTTCTATTAATTAATTCTGGAAGCTTTCTCTATGGCTTCAGGTCAAATGTAGTGTTTTCTTGAGGGTTTGTGCCTTTCAGCACAGAAAGTTCAAAACTCTTTGTATTTAGGGTTCTAACTGCCAAGTGCTTTTAAATATCTTTCAATCACTGGTGATTAACAGCTGCAATAACCATAATTGGGTCACTGCAGCTTTAATCCCCACTTTCACACCTAAACCTAAACAACTGAAAATGAAATCAGAAGCAAAGCAGCAAAACACACCTTTAATTTCTGCAGCAGAAGCACTGCTCCAACCCTCCAGAGGTAATTATCATCCTTAATAACTCCAGATATGATTGAGGCTTTTAACAAAAGGAATGCTGCCTTGGAAGCCTCTGCCACGACTCAGAATGTGACTGCTGTGAGGAGTTGTCAGCTGAGGAATAAATGTGCTTTATTAATGATGGGTACGTGAGGGGATGTGCAAACCCTGCCCAGGAGGAGCTGGGAAAGGTGACATTTTTTGACTTTTGCAGGGAGGAAGTTGCACAAGAGGCCCCAGGCAAGGCTGAAGGGAAGGGCTTGGAGCCACGACCCCAAAATCAACAGGTTTGGCAAGGAGGGTTTGGGTCGGGGTTGTTTGTGGGTAGGAATGGGTTTCCTAAATATCGAGCAGCAATGTTTCTAAATATTATTGTTTAAACAACAGCTCTTTCCACATCCAGTGTTGGTGGATGCTGCAACCAACAACCAAACTATTAACCCACAGTTTTGAGGTTGGAATGAGTCAAATCAGGCCCAGTTCATCAGGTAAGATGATAATTCCATTTTTGTACACTATCAGTTCCCACATTTCCTGTTTAATAACTCATAAACCATTTTTATTTCAGCCCTGGGAAGGACACTGCTGGTGTTGAGTTTGAAAAATCAGGGATGTTAATAAATGCCTGAAATAAAGGAGCTGTTCTTTGTGAGTTTTCCCCAAAGGATTTTGTGTAACTCAGCATCAGGCTGCTCTTCTGTGTTTAAGACATGGAGCAATCCAAAATCACCCACTCAGAAATGAAACAATATTGCAAAAAATTACACGAAATTATGTTATTTCCAGACAGTAGCACAGTACACCTGTAAGGATGTGATCAAAAATTAGGAATATCCACATCTCCAAGTAACAGTCCCAAAAAGAAAATTCCCCTGATCCTGAGAGATGCTCTGCAAATCGCTTTGTATTTTGAATTTCTAAAGCAAATACCAAAGCAGTGATTATGATCTGCTAATGACTTTTCCACCTACTCCTTGAAACTGTTTAACAACCTCGAGCTAAAAGTTTGAACAGAAACCATTCGTTTGCCTGGGATACTTTCTCTGGAATGTTTAAAGACGCATTTTTTTTATTTTTTTTTTTTAAGAGGAAGATTATAGTGAATAATAAAAACTCTGAAAGTTAACCTTGCAAAACATTCCTGCTGGAAACTCCTCCTGCAGGCTGAGGCTGTGCCAAGGCCAGCGGTGGGGATTGCTCCCAGGGGATTCATCAGCTGCAGGGCTGGAGCTCCACAATCTCCCCTTGCCCTGCAATGGTGTCCACAAGTGTGCAACCTGCAGGGGAAACACAGATGGATTTGTGGAGGAGGAAGGAGTATTGTGCAATTATTTATGGTGTTACAATGTTTTTCACTTTTTTGTAATATTCCTGACCAGTGCTGCTCACTGGAATGAAAGCTGTGCCTTGGCTTCTGCCCACCATTGCCTTCCTGACATTTACATATTTGCAATAATTATTCCTAAATACTATAACAGGTACTATAGAAAACCCTTTCTGTTTCTCTCTGTTGTGTAAAAGCCATAAATTTTATTTTTTTTAAATATAAAGGAAGCCTATGACAAACTAGGAAAGGAACATGTATTTCCTGAATCTGTCAAGCACTTTCCAGAAATTATCTCAAATTCACCTTTTCCATAAGAAGAAAGGAAAGTTGTTTGACAAACAAAATCCAGGATGACACAATCCTGGAATGATTTGGATTGGAAAGGATATTAAAGCCCATCCTGCTGTGTGCAGGGACACCATCCACTGTCCCAGGGTGCTGGCCTGGGACACTGCCAGGGATGGGACAAATCTCAGAAATATCAGATGGATCAGAAGTCACCATCCACCAGAAAAAGGGATTGTAAGAATGTGAGGACAGAAGAAAATTAGAGAAGAGGGGGCAGAACGTGCAGAGATAGCAGCAAAGTTGTGCAAGAAGTGAAAACAAAGGACCTCAATGCAGCATTGACTGAGGGGAGAATTCCTCTGGGAATGATCATCACATTATTAAGGAAATTCTGACAGAGCTGACTGAGTCCATATCCCAGACAATCTGTATTGTACATACACCAGGTACAGCAGCACAGCTCGCAATTATGCTGTTCACCCACAGAATGGGCTAAAACTCCACGAAACAAAACCTAATTTTATATTCAAAATCCACAAACCTCAGTGATTGTTGTGCCTTGAGCAAGTGGTCAGGGTGAATTCTCAGAAATTCTCCCAGTCTCACTCTTCCAGCACTCTCTGCTCCACTACAAATTGTGTGATTATAAAAAGTGAGCTCAGAAGTTTTCTGTCAGGGGCTTTTTCTTCCAGCAGAGAAGCACCAGCAGTCACCAAGCTTTTCCATGAAGAGTTCAGCACAAATCAAGATAGATCTCAACTTTGACACTAAAAAAGTGCAGGGAAACAGATTAGCTGGCAGCTTTTTAAGCAGCTGGCAGGGAATAGCTATAAATTCACTTCTCCCACTGGCTCCCAAGGAAATTTGCTTTCCTGATTACTGGAAAGAGACTCATGGGGGAGGTTGGTGCAATCAGAACATTCTGTGGTGCAGCAGCACTTCAGAGCTTCACAAATCCTTGCACTGAGGTTCAAACCACGTGGACACAACTTTATTGTGTAATTATCCCTTTGAAACTTTGCATGGAGTTGTTTCAAAAGGAATAAACTTATGTCCCCGCCTTTATTTGGTCCCACCTTTGTGGTTTTTAGTGAAATCTTTTCCCCATTCTCTGTAGCAGCCACATGGGTGGGGGTTTGCGGTTCCTGGCCGCAAGACACGAGGGCAAATAGTTTCATTTTAACTCACAGCTCATCATTTTAAATTTTGTGTCATTTTAACTCCACATCCCACCTATTTCCAAGGAAATAAACAAGGCAGGGAGACGCTGCCACTCCTAATCCCCCTGCTGGTGCCAAGGTCACCGAGGGAACGCCGGGTCAGTGCATTAAGTGCTGAGTGCCAGTAATAGCTGCTCTTGCTTGGAGATGTCACTTTGCATTTGTCTGGAGAAGCCAGCACAGGAGTTCAAGCTGCCCTGATGGAGGTGATGGGCAGAGTGTGCTGTTTTTAATCAGTAAATTGGTTTACAGGAGCAAAACTTTCTGTTCAATTGGCTCGCAGCGTTAGAGCAACGTGCAAGAAATTTCGTTTTACCTCAGGATTGTTCTTGCCTCATGCAGGTTCTTTTTGTATATTCCTAAAACAAATCCAGGCTCTGGGCTTTATCTCAGATGTGAGGTGATAGAAAAACACCACAACTGCAGTTAAACAGGGAAGGTAAGAGCCAGGCTAACCCATCCCTTCTCCAGTCTCCCAAAAAGGGCAATGCTTATAGCTCCTTTTCCTATGAATATCCAATATAATTCAGATATTTAAATGTCTTAGGCTCCTTTAAATCGCAGCATTATTAGAAGGCTTCAAAATATGTCTTAATAAAGTAAATTTTTTGTCTGTTTGGGTTTGCTGGGGATTTTTTTAATCATCCTTGTTGTGCAATGTGGCGAATCATCTGAATTCCCAGCATTTCTTCTGGAGTATCCTCTTCCTGGGGAGGAACACAAGAGGTGAAAGAATGGGAAGAGCTGTAGGATCTCTGCTCACTGTGTGCTCTGAAGGCCTCAGGAGTGCACATGCTGACTAGAACCAGATGGCTGCTGAAATATTCCCATCTCCAGCACTGCCAATACTGCAGTGACTCCTGCTTTTCCTGCTCTGTGCCCCTGCTTTTGTCAAGTGTCCCATACAAAGCTGCACAGTGACATCCAACCTTTCCAAACCCTTCTGCCTTTCACACCTCACCCCCACATCCCCAGCTGTGCCCCAATTCCGGCTTTCCCCACACTTGGTTACAAACATTCTCATAGTTTTGACTTAATTAAGTCATCCTCTTAATGAGCAAACCCAGCCCAGCAATGTCAGGATTCAAAAATGATCTGCACAGCTTTAAACACAGAATCTTTTATAACTCAGAGCACAGCCAGAGATGTTAGGAGAGTTCTAACAGATTTAATGTATTTAATAATTTATCTAACACATGGATTTAATAAATAACTGTCTCAGGTTGAAAGGTGTAGCTGGGTGTGTATTCTATCACCATCTGTTAGAGGTGGGGCAGTTATCCTCTGTTCATGGGGCAGTTTTTCTTTATCTCTCCTACAGCCAATCCTTCCTCCAGGAGATCTCTGCTGTTCATGGGCCATTAATTATTAATTATCTTCTGTTCATGGCCAGTGAGTGTCCCTGCATGGCTGATCCAATTCCATCATCCCATGGGGAGATGCTGTGCCCAGGGGAGGAGCCAAGCATTCCTACCTGGATCCAATCTGAGGTTTGGGACAGCACAGCAGCCTCTGCCCCCTGCACTCCCAGAGGAGCAGCTTTGTGCTCCCTGCATTGCCAGAGGAGCAGCTTTGTGCTCCCTGCATTCCCAGAGGAGCAGCTTTGTGCTCCCTGCACTCCCAGAGGAGCAGCTTTGTGCCCCCTGCATTGCCAGAGGAGCAGCTTTGTGCCCCCTGCATTCCCAGAGGAGCAGCTTTGTGCTGCCCTGCATTCCCAGAGGAGCAGCTTTGTGCTCCCTGCACTCCCAGAGGAGCAGCTTTGTGCTGCCCTGCATTCCCAGAGGAGCAGCTTTGTGCTGCCCTGCATTCCCAGAGGAGCAGCTTTGTGCTGCCCTGCATTCCCAGAGGAGCAGCTTTGTGCTCCCTGCATTGCCAGAGGAGCAGCTTTGTGCTGCCTGCATTCCCAGAGGAGCCCAGGCCCATCTCCAGCAGCCCTGGAGCTGCAGAGGAAAACTCCCCCCTTGTGCAGGATCCCTGCTGCAGCAGAGCCACAGCTGGCACTGCAGGAGGGCTGAGCCCCCATGGGATGGGGCTGGGACACCACCCTGGCACACAGGGTTCTGTTCTGACTCTGGCAGTAGTTAATTTTCTTTTTTTTTTATTATTATTGCATTTATTTGTTTAAAATTTTCCTAGTAAAGAACTGTTATTCCTATTCCCATATCTTTGCCCGAGAGGATATTAAAAGGTTGTGATGTCCAACATGCAAAGGCAGACCTACGATGAAACCCCAGTGTCCCAGTGCCTCACCCTGCTCCATTGCACCCAAATTCCTGCTCCCCACACCTCCTGCACCCCTTCCAGCCAGCCCCACTCCTGGTGCACCCGAGCACCTCTGGATCCACCTCCTCAGCTGGGTCTCAGATCCCTCTGCCACTTCCCCTCCTCATTTCCCATCTATTTCAAATTCTTTCCAAGCTTCCAGGCCCCACACTGGGCAGAAGTTTCCTGGGAGTTTGGTCACTTTTGGAGATAAATAGAAGTCACTCTTAGAGTACAATCACACTGATAAATAATAGTTTGCAAGGTCACATGAGTTTGTCACACCCTGGCTGAAGGAATTACTCATTGCAGAGGACAAATTGTGTGTGAGAGCCTCATTTATCCAACACCAGTTCCATGGGACAATCCATGACAGGTCTCAGCCTCCTCTGGAAGGTGGAAATCATCCCATTCCAGCCAGTTGAAAGGGACTGAATCATTTCTCTGATTGCCCACACCTCCCACAGAAAATATTGGGCAGAAAAGATGAATAGCATTCCAGTTAACAGAGCCCAAAGCTATTAGTAATAAATCCATTTGAACTTTTAATTAAAACCCCAAAACTCGTCAGGCAAAATCCAGCCCATACAATAAAATAAATTTATAATATCAGTAATAATTAGCAATGCATCCTGTAGGATTAAAAATCATTAAAATAATTACATTTTGAAGTATTTTTAAATAGGTAATAGACTGCTTCAAAGACACTAATAAAATTATATTCAGAACCTGTAGGCTACTGTCCAGGCAGGATATACTCTGAGTGTAGTCTAAAATAATCAACTTTCAAGTAATTAACAAGTAGCAGGCGCTGGATAATTATTTTTAATGATCTTGCCTTCCTTCTTGAAGATAACAAAGATTTGGGGCCTCTTTGAGCAAAATCTGGAGACAGTCACAATTTGTGTGTTGCCCAACATCCAAAAAGAAACAGGCTCTAAATAAATACTCCAAGATTACAGGGGCACACAAATAGTCTGGAGCCCAAAATTCCTATTGAGGAAAACCAAAAGTCAATTCAAATATCAGTTGTCCAGGGTGATAAGAACTGGTTTTACCTGCAATTGCCAAAATTCAAGTTGTGTTATAAAAAGGCTCAATGGACTTGGTCAATATTAGTCTGAAACCAGAGGGAAAATGAGTCTGCAGGATGAATTCCCGAGCTGGCTGGAAGTTTGGGGGATTTTCCTTTTCTCTGCTTCCAGGATTTTTGCAGGAAATATGGAAAAGCCTGAAGGAAAGGAAGAGAATGATACAAATTCCATGAAATAAAAGGTATGGGGACAGAGCTCCACATTTCCAAAGCAGCTCCACTCCATTCTTCTCCTTCCCAACCCTGAGCTGAGCAGGATTTCTGGAAGCTCCTGGGATCTGAACTGCCCCACCCAGCCCCAATCTGCCAAACTGGTTCATAAACAACTCCAGACAGAGATGGATGGAGCTGCAGGACAGCCCCAGCCTGAAAACTCCCAGTAGGAAACAACTTCCTGGGAAAATGATCAGGTGCAGAGGAGTGGAGGTAGCTTGTCAAAATTAAAGCTTGATTAAAATATGAGGAACAGAACAACATTAAATGGACAAGCTGGACCTTTAGCACAGCTTAGATGAAGTGACACCACTTTAAAAAGCTCTTTGTACAGCGCTAAATCTCCAAAATTCAAAGCCCAGAAGCAATGCTTTACTTTGCCCAAAATAAAGATTTGTCTCAAGATTCAATTTGAGGTTGAAAGGGAGATACTAATTTTTAAATTTCTATTAAAAAATCCAGAATAGTGCAACAGCACTGCCAAACAGCACTGAGCATGGTCAAGCGTTCTCAGGTGTTTATCAACATCCCCTTATCATTTAGATTATCTGGAGGCAGAACACCAGGTGAGATTGGCAGATGTTTGGAGCTGAGGTGCTGACAACAGCTCAAAAATGCACAGCCAGAATTGTCCTCAACAAGGAGAATTTGGGAAATAAAGCACCTGAAAGGCATCAGCAGGTGGCTCCTCCTCCCCTGGTTAATTTTATCAATGGGAATTTGCCTTTTCCTGAAGATATTTGTCTGATTAAAGCTTTTTTTTTAAATCCCAGAATCATGGAATTGTTTGGGACACTTTCCACTGTCCCAGGGTGCTCCAAGCCCAACTTACCTGGCCTTGGACACTTCCAGGGCTCCAGGAGCAGCCCCAGCTTCTCTGGAAGCCTGTGCATCACCTTCCAGCTCTTCCTTCCCAATTTTTGGCCAACTGGGCCAAAAATTAATTTTTTTTCCACACCATCCACTGGTGTTTCCTGGATATCCATCCAATACCAAGGCTGCACATCCACACAGAGACTGAAAATCACCACGCAGTGCTAATAAGCAGAATGTAAAACAGTCATTAAAGGCAAAAGTAATGAACTGTTAAGTCTAGACTATTCCACAAAGACTGGCAATAGGCTGGATTTTGAGCTCTTTTATGATGTGTTCTGGAAGAAAAAGTAACCAACATGAAAATGAAGTCTAAGGAAAAAAAAAACTCCCTCAGAAGATGTTGCAGTTTTAAGGAAGAATGATAAAAATTGTTTTAAAGAGGAATAAGAGAGAAAGCAAATTGATACAACAGGATAAAAAAAAATAAAACAAACCTAAAAAGAAATTTATCTGAAATGTTTCTTCATGAGAAAAATAAAATAAATAAACCCAGTCATCAAGGTAGTGGTGAAGAGCAGCTCTGTGAGTGAGAACTGAGCTTGGCAGGAAAATAAAACTGAAGTGATACAAACTTGCATATGCTGAGAGCCCAACTGAGAATTGTCATTACCACAAAGATTCAAATTAATGACAGGAGACTCGTGGAAGAATAATAAAAAATTTAAGTGAGCAGGGACAAATGAGAAATCATTAAAACTTTGAAAAAAACCTCAGATGTAGAAAGCATAGCTTAACACAACTCTGAAAAATTGGGGGAAAATGAGTCCTGCCTATTCATTTTTCAATGGGATAAATACTAGTGCTGCAATTGTATTTCACTCCCTGGAGTTCTGTCGTTGGCTTTATGGGGCAATGACTTGACTTAGAAGCAGGAAGGGAAAAATTTAAGGTACAAGCAGAAAGCAGCTTCAAGTTTGACTTGTTAAATCAGTTGGCAGTGGGGTACTTTGACCTGAAAAGGCAATGTAAAGGAAATTGTGGAGTTCCAGCCAGCCTGGAAATCAGCCTGGCAAAGCCATGGCAGGTGCAGTCCTGCCCTGTCAGCTGGGCTCAGTGCTCTCAGCAAACCTCTGGGGCTGGGAAATCCTCCAGTTCTCTGCACTAAAGTTCAATGGATTGAACTTGAATGGATTGAATAGATTGAAATTTTTTTCTGCAAAGTTCAATAGATTGTCCAGAGCCAATGTTGGTACCCACCAGCACTAATTCTGAAATTGATCCCAGCCCACCACAGGCTCTGTGCCCTTGTCCATCCCTTCTCTGTACCCCTCTGGCTCTGAGTTCAGGTGGTTTCCATCTCCTCCTGGTTGGGATTGAGCTGGAATGAGACAGCAGCACTCTTAATCACACTACACACTTGTAATCTCAGGGCTATTTTTCAATTTTGGAAGCTTTCTCTACTGCCTCATGTCAAATATAATATTCTCTTGTGGGTCTGTGCCTTTCAGAGCAGAAAGTTTAAAATTCTCAGCACCCAGGGTTCCAACACCTGGGACAAAGTGATGGAAACTTGTGGGTTCTGCAGAGAGCTCTGTAAGATCCCAGCCTTTTGTTGGGACATCACAGCAGAGAATCACAGAATCGTTGGAACAGAACTCCAAGATCATGGAGTCCAAGGTGTGACAATGCCCACCTTGTCACCCAGCCCAGAGCACTGAGTGCCAGATCCTGTTGAACTCATGGTGCACAGGCCTGCAGGGGAATAATGACCAAATTCCTGTCCTTAATTATTCCTTTTCAACAGAGAAGTTCATTTAGAAAGTGAGATATCTGTGATGGTGTTGGGTATGAATGTGCTGTCACCCCAAAATGAGCAGCAGAGCCCTCCTCAAGCCCCAGTCCCTGATTGCAATGGGTCAGAGGTCTCACAGGAGCACCTCCCAAAAATCCAGCCTGGACACCACTGCAATGGTCCAGAGATGGAAAGACTCCCCTGGGCCCCAGAGGATGTAAGCAGAGGGAAAGCAGCACTGCAGAGGCAAACTGGGCACGACTGGGCCCAACTGGGAGCTTTGGAGGGGCCTCAAGCACTCAGGCCCAAAGCTGGAAGTGTTCCCCTGACAAACACAGCCTAGGCCCAAATCTGGAATGTTCCCCTGACAAACACAGCCTAGGCCCAAAGCTGGAAGTGTTCCCCTGACAAACACAGCCTAGGCCCAAAGGTAGAAGTGTTCTCCTGACAAACACAGCCTAGGCCCAAAGCTGCAATGTTCCCCTGACAAACACAGCCTAGGCCCAAAGCTGGAATGTTCCCCTGACAAACACAGCCTGGGCCCGAAGCTGGAATGTTCCCCTGACAAACACAGCCTAGGCCCAAAGGTAGAAGTGTTCCCCTGACAAACACAGCCTAGGCCCAAAGGTAGAAGTGTTCCCCTGACAAACACAGCCTAGGCCCTGAGCTGGAAGTGACAAACACAGCCTAGGCCCAAAGCTGGAATGTTCCCCTGACAAACACAGCCTAGGCCCAAAGGTAGAAGTGTTCCCCTAACAAACACAGCCTAGGCCCTGAGCTGGAAGCGACAAACACAGCCTAGGCCTGAAGCTGCAATGTTCCCCTGACAAACACAGCCTAGGCCCAAATCTGGAATGTTCCCCTGACAAACACAGCCTAGGCCCAAAGGTAGAAGTGTTCCCCTGACAAACACAGCCTAGGCCCAAAGGTAGAAGTGTTCCCCTGACAAACACAGCCTAGGCCCAAAGGTAGAAGTGTTCCCCTGACAAACACAGCCTAGGCCCAAAGCTGGAAGTGACAAACACAGCCAGATCTCAGCCCTGCAGAGCTGTCACCATGTGCAGAGCTCCAGGATGTTTCCTAAGCACAGTAATTCCTGTACCCAGCCACTCCTGCCCTTGGATCAAGTCTGGCTGCTTGAGGGACTGGAGAAAAACAGGCAGTAATCGAGCTCAGGCTGGGATTTTTGCACTTAAAGCAGAATTATATGGACTTACATCACCTCTGCACCTGAAGCAGGCTCATATTTACCAGGGTGGTGTGAAAGACCCCTGGCCATCTGGGATTTTTATTGAAAGAAGAGCCCAAGGCTAAGAAGCAGCTAATACTCACTGCAGCAGCTGTGCTCTGTCTCCAAGGAGAATTATGGGGCAGGCCCTGCATGCGTGGCATTGCTCTGGGAGGAGCTGATTAGACACACTTTGCTGAGGAGAAAAACGCTCTCCATCAAATAAACAGTTGGAGAAGGCAATTCTGGATGCACCCTCACACGTTTTCTTCTGTAGCGCGTACAGGGCGATTCCAGAAACTCCTTTGTTGGTTTTTGTAGAAGTAATTAATTCTGGCTATGGAATAGGCAGTGGAGCTAATTACAGATGGAAAGTATCTATAAAATGAATTAAAATTCACAAGCATACTTTGCTGAAGGAGTTGACCATTTATTTTTAATGCTTTTAGGAGCATCTATACTTGCAATGAGGAGCACAACAGCATCCAGCAAAAACTTCTCTTTTGAAGAATATAATTTTTAAAAGTGAAATACTCAGTGTGAGTGCATTTAAGATGTTATCTTACACGTTCTCAAGTGACTCCTGACACATATGGTACAAATTCTGTTGTCTTTGAAGTCATAAGCTGACTGTGACACTGGAAATATACTGATGATTTAGTTAAATTCTGCCTCTACCTACATAAAGTTGTAGAAAATACCAATTACTTCTGAATTTCGTTAATTATTTATATCTATCTAAGCTGTCTGAACTGAAAATAAATAAATTCTGTTGCTGGAATACAATTCTCAATTTCTGTTAACTCCTGCACAAATACTGCAGCTCTAAAATTGTGTTACACCCCTTGTGATACATCTGAAAATCCCAGTTATTGAATGTCTGACACAATCTCCACATTCTAAATTTCTATAATGCACAAAACCCTTTTCTGATGTAATATTTTAAACACCTGTAAAACTTAATATATGGACCCCATACATTGTGCATAAATCCTCATTCCTTTCTGTTAACAGAAGGAAAAGATTTTTCTGTGGGATTGATTCTCCAAGTTTTTGGGAGCTGCTCTAACACACAGATCCCAGCATGGAAGAATTAAGGATGCCAAGGTTTGTTGTTTTAATCCCAACAGAAATGAGAAAAATAATAGCAATTCTCATTTATATAATTCCTTTGTACATGAGGGTGCCTGGTGCTTACAAATTACCTTGGATGGTGGTTTTTGTTCACGTGGCACTTTTCTAAAACTGAAGAATGAACAAATGGGAACAAACAACCTGCAATAAACAAGTGGCCATTCTTTTCTTCCAAAGATTTTATACATCAGTGGCTTGAAATAATATGGATGCTATTTCCAGCCACTTAAAAATAACTCCTAGTGCAGGATTTTCTTGTTACTATTGAGGGTGGGAGCAAGAATAGCTTTCCAAAAGAATATTTGGCATAGGAGCAGTGTGCTATATTTTTTTTAATAAAAGATCTCATGACACAAAGGCATCTGAGACTCAAGGACACGGAAATTCAGCAGGAGCCCTCACATGAAAAATGCACCTCATATCCCCCAAAATTCTTGATTTGTAAAGAATTATTACAAATAATGATGTGGGATTGGAAATATTAAATGGACTGCAACAAGTTGATTTATGGTAGCAAATAAAAACATACTCACAGGCTATTAACACACTACTCAGTGTAGTGTTTACTACACGAGTGTAAATAAATTTCTTCCAGTAGATCTTTATTGGGACCTGCCAGTCTATTTCCACTTGAGACTCAGCTGGTTAGATCCTGAACCCTGGTGCAAAATAAAATAATTGACAGGATTTCTTTATAGTGAACTTAAGAATTAAAAATAAACCAAACCGCACTGGCATTAATTCCTTTGTTGATGATTAATTAAGAAGTGCTTTCTGCCACTCTTCATTCCCAGGCAGCACTTGATTCTTCCCAGGAATGTCAGCAAGTGCCTGCTGAGCCCTCTGATCCCCCCCAAAGCTAAAAGTGTTCTGCAGGGTTTCCAGGATGCCTGCAGGGACCCTGGGCTCAGCAGCACCCAGCAGTGGCTCCGTGAGGACAGCCCGGCTTAAAAAAGAGCCCCAAAGAAATAGGAAACTGCAGCAAACCCCAAAAGGCTGCAATGACCTCACCCCGCGTTTCAGGAGCCTCCGCACGAGCAGCAAAGAGAATATTGGGACTATTTTGGCCCCAGCTATGCACGGGGGGTTGGTTTGCTGTCTGCAGGGAAAGCTGGGCTGTGGGGATGGCTTTGGAGTGAGCCAGTGCCACAAGGAGCAGCTACAGAGCTCAGGGGGCTCAGGGAGTGGGACAGGAGCAGGGGAACCTCCCAAAATCCCACCTGGAGACCGTTGCAATGGGTCAGAAATCCCACAGGAGCACCTCCGAAAATCCAGCCTGAAGACCCAACCTGGAGACCATTGCAATGGGTCAGAGATCCCACAGGAGAACCTCCTAAAATCCAGCCTGGAGATCATTGCAATGGGTCAGAGATCCCACAGGAGCACCTCCCAAAATCCCACCTGGAGATTCTTGCAATGGGTCAGAGATCCCCCACAGGAAAACCTCCTAAAATCCAGCCTGGAGACCGTTGCAATGGTCCAGAGATCCCACAGGAGAACCTCCTAAAATCCAGCCTGGAGATCATTGCAATGGTCCAGAGATCCCACAGGAGCACCTCCTAAAATCCCACCTGGAGATCATTGTATGAAACCACCGAAAGGTTTAAAATACAACGAAGCAGCTCTGGAGACCATTGCAATGGGTCAGAGGTCTCACAGGAGCACCTCCTAAAATCCAGCCTGGAGATCATTGCAATGGTTCTGAGATTTCACAGGAGAAGCTCACTTGGAGATCATTGCAATGATTCAGAGATCTCACAGGAGAACCTCACCTGGAGATCACTGGTTCAGAGATCCCACAGGAGCACCTCCAAAATCTCACCTGGAGACCATTGCAATAGTTCAGAGGTCTCGCAGGAGCGCTTCCCAAAATCCAGCCTGGAGATCATTGCAATGGGTCAGAGATCTCACAGGAGCACCTCCCAAAATCCAACCTGGAGATCATTGCAATGGGTCAGAGATCCCACAGAACCTCCCAAAATCCAACCTGGAGATCATTGCAATGAGTCAGAGACTCCACAGGAGCACCTCCAACAATCCAAAATGGAGATCATTGCAATGGTTCAGAGATCTCACAGGAGCACCTCCCAAAATCCCACCTGGAGATCATTGTATGAAACCACCAAAAGGTTTAAAATGCAACGAAGCAGCTCTGGCTGCCGCTCCCCACTCTGCCCCATACACACCCATTTGTCATTTCAGCACATCACCAGGTGCCATTTCTCACGGAATTCCTGCATCCAGCTACATTTCAGCACAAAAACTGTGAAATGTTCAATTTGTACCTGTGCTGGGAGCCAGCTGAGTGGGACTGGTGGAGCTGAGTGGGATGGAGGCAGGAAAGAAACACTTCCATTACTTTGTCAAGGTGAATCCCATTGGAACTCTGATTCAGGGGGCTCCAAGGTGGAATCATGGAATTGTTAAGGTTGGGAAACACCTGAGAGATCAGCTCCAACCATCACCAGTGTCCACCACAACCCATCTCCTCAAATGCCACATCCGGACATTTTCTGATCACTTCCAGGGATGGGGATTCCAACACCTCCCTGAGCTGTTCCAGTGTTTAGAGCCCTTTCCTTGAAGGAATTTTTCTTAATATCCAATTTAAACCTTCCCTGACACAACTTGAGGCCATTTCCTCAATTATTATCATTGGAAAATTTTACTTTGGAAAAAAAAATTGCTTTGGAAACAAAATTGATGTTGTGGATTTTTATTATCTTTTATCAAAATACAGCTCTTGACTTCATATTCTATTCTTAAGCCTCATTTTATAATCCAGAATATTTATATTATTAAATAGTTATTCATAACAATCATGCTGACTCTCAATGATTCAAAGGCATTTTCCTATTTAACTATTTGCATTCTTTATCTAATAATTATTGATTTCAGTGATCCTAAATACCTCATTAAAAAACAACTGGACAGAAATTGTATGGAAGAGAACATAAATTACATCAACTGATAGAATTCAGACTGAAGAGACAGATTTTGGGGCCCTTCCTCAGGAGCAAAAGTGCCATAGAACTTTTTATAGTGCTACGAGTGTGTTTTTCTGATTTATGGTATTTTAGATGAGATTTTGAACTGTAAATGTTGATAACTCACTTGCCAGGTATGACAATATCTGCTGTAAAGAGATAAAAGGGGAGGGCAAAACTGGGATCTCACTGTGATTAGTGAAGTACCACAGGGAGCAAACCCCTAGCAGATGGAAAAGTTCCCGTGCTAAGAAGTTTGGAAGTAACCAAAAATGTGGACAGGCAGGAAAATTGAAATTCAGATCTCCCAGCTTTGAATTCAACATTGTATCAATGGACCTGGATTGATTATTCAGACACAGCAGCCAAAAATCACTTAGCAGGGAAGAGAATCTACTGCAAGATTCCTGCAGCAGCCTTTGGAATCTTTATCTCCATGGACCAAAAAAAAATTCAATTTCAAGAGCTCATGAGAAAGACAGTGGGCCACTATTCTATTTTCTTAAGTTTTAGAATAATGAGCCTTAATTTCTTGCCTAGAAGCAAAGAAAGGGAATTTTTATGGCAAATCATTTGACGTAATTCTGTATGAAAAAAGCAGGTTTTTCATTGAATTTGGGTTGGCAGCAGAAGCCCAGGGATATATCAAAACCTCTCCTCAAAAGCAGGGATTTTAATCCTGATTTATAGGATTCCTCAAGGCACAAAGCCTTGATAATTTTTTTTAATATCCCAAAAAATGGAGAATTCTTGTGAAATACATGTGATGGAGTGTGTGGACACAGCAAACATGAGTTCAGCCACCACCCTTAACCTACAAGGCTCAGACACAAGAAAGAAATTAAGACATGAAGCAAATGTTTCTGTCAATCCATGCCCAGGGTGGATCCTGAAGGATATTGATATCAGCAACAGAAGTACATAAAGCAACAGAAAAAATACTGAATTTACCACAAATTTTAAACAAAACTGGAACTTTTTTGTACAATTATTAATAATCAGGGGGTGTAGAGAGTTATGGATTACCAAACTCCCACCAGCCAAGCAAGGGCAGATTTCAGCATTAATGGATGGAGAGAAAGGATTCCCCAGTGATTTCAGGGGCAGCAGAACCTCAGCTTGAACTGCCACCCAACCTCTGCTCTCAGTGCTGAACTTCAGCATCCCCAGAGTGAGTCAGAGTTTGCTCAAGCAGGAAAACTCTCAGGATGAAAAGGAGTGGGCAAGTCATCCCCAGCACCACGAGTGCTCCAGGGCTGGAACTGCATGGAAGAATTCCCTCTTACTGAAAAAACAAAGGATGCCTGTGGAACATTTGGCTCCACATCCCAGCTCTCCCTCCACCTGTTATCTCTGTTATTTTTGGCAGCAGTGCTGGGGGGGGGGGTCCAGTTGAAGTGTGGATTTCACTGCTCAACCTGTTGGCAAATTCCATCAAGGGGGGTTTCTCCATGCCTGGTGTCATGGCAGGGAAGAAAACAGGAAAATCAGAGGTGTGAGCCCCTGTGGTGGCATTCCCTCCCAGGATATCATGGAACTGGGAGAAGGAAGCCACAGGATGAATTCTGCAGTGCTCTTTGTGTCTCTCCCAGTTTGCTGCTGCTGCTCTGGGGTCATTTCCCTTTGGATGCTGTTGAGATGGCTTAAAATGAGAATAAAACCCCTGAGCTGAAGACCAAGGTAGATTTTTTTTTTTTTTGCACTATGGACTGATATCAACAAAATTCAATTTCTAAATGGTTCTAGTGATGCCAGCAAAGGGAAACCATGAAGTGAATGTGGCCCTGACAAAATCCCTAATTGGGGCTGAATAATGTTCATCACCTCATTCTCCTGGCTGGGGATGGCACCAAGGCCTGTAACACCTCCAGCTCCTGCAATCAGCCCTTTAGGATCTTCCTGAGCAGGAGTCTGTACCCTGAGCAGTGGTTTTGTGTGTGTGTTCGGGGTTTTTGTTTCACTTCAATAGCCACTGATGGTGATTTAAAAATCTATTCATGCTTTTGGCCTCCGCAATCTCCTGCGGCAGCGCATTCCAAAATTTAATTCCGTGCTATTTAAGAACACTCCACGTTTGCATACTGCCTGGTTCTTGTGTATGAAAAAGGATGAAAAATGATGTTCTGTGCACCTTTCCCACACTATTCATGAATTCAGAGGCTCCCCCCATAACTCTGCATTTCGTGTTCTCGTTGCAGAGTGGAAAAATCCTAAAGAATTCAATCTCTCCTCACAGAGCAGTTGCTCCATAATTTTGATCGCTGTGTGCGCTCACTGTGACATCTCAAGTTACTGTCTAAGCTTTGCAAGACCACGGGGCTGGTTTAAATAAACCACAGCTTTGCTGGAAATCAGAGTTACAGTTAAAAAGCAAATTATAATCACAGCTAAAAACATGGTTAAAAGTTGTCCCTTTTGTAAATACAGGGCAAAGGCAACACTCACAAGTGACTAACAGTGCTGTCATGTGAAATGTTGGTCCAAAGGTCTCTCATAAAATAGTCTAAGTTGTAAAAAGATGGTATATAAAGTCATAAAAATATTCTGTCTCATGCATGAGAAGGATGCTGCCCTATCTGTAACTAAGGAAAAGCAGCAGCTCCAGACAGGTAAACTCTGGGCAGTGGGAGGGTACAAATTCCCAGTGGAGAAATGCCCCAGGGAGCACAGGGGGCAGTAAATCAGCCCCTGGGCTGAGGAGATCTCACACAGGCAAAAAGCAGCAAGCTGGAACAGCTGGGCCCCAGGAAATGCAGAACAAATGGATTTGCCACCTCCTGACTCCAGGCATCCCAATACCTCTGGAGAGAACAGCAGGGCCAAGCAGGGAAATTGGGAATTGTAATTGGATTTGCTAAACAACTTAGAGACACCCAAATTGCTGCTTCATTTCAGTGCTAAATGTGTTTTCCTCAGAAAGGAGGGTAAAGATGACTGAAATCAACAGAGCTCTGAACTGGGCTGTGTTTCACACAGGTGTCCCAGACCTGGCACTGACCATTCCCAGCAAAACCCATAGGATTTGCCTTTCCATACTTTTATTTACCCCAAAGCACAGAGGGACACCCCAGACTCTGATGGGTTCTGGTTTTGTGTGACACAGAGAGCAGAGAAGGTGCTCAGAGGAACCCAAACCAGCGCCAAATAAACTTTGATTTACCCCAAAGCACAGAGGGACACCCCAGACTCTGATGAGGTCCTGCTTTAGTGTGACACAGAGAGCAGGGCAGGTCCTTAAGGCTGTGCAGCTGCTCAGAGGAACCCAAACCAGCCCAAATAAATTTATATTTACCCCAAAGCTCAGAGTGAGCTCAGAGGGACACCTCAGACTCTGATGGATCCTGGTTTTGTGTGACACAGAGAGCAGGGCAGGTCCTTAAGGATGTGCAGCTGCTCAGAGGAACCCAAACCAGCCCCAAATAAACTTTTATTTACCCCAAAGCTCAGAGTGAGCTCAGAGGGACACCTCAGACTCTGATGGATCCTGGTTTTGTGTGACACAGAGAGCAGGGCAGGTCCTTAAGGCTGTGCAGCCGCTCAGAGGAACCCAAACCAGCCCAAATAAATTTATATTTACCCCAAAGCACACAGTGAGCTCAGAGGGACACCCCAGACTCTGAAGAGCGACACAGAGAGCAGGGCAGGTCCTTAATGCTTTGCAGCTGCTCTGAGGAACACAAACTGGCCCAAATAAACTTTTATTTACCCCAAAGCACAGAGTGAGCTCAGAGGGACACCCCAGACTGATGGATCCTGCTTTAGTGTGACACAGAGAGCAGGGCAGGTCCTTAAGGCTGTGCAGCTGCTCAGAGGAACACAAACCAGCCGAAATAAACTTTTATTTACCCCAAAGCTCAGAGTGAGCTCAGAGGGACACTCTGATGGGTCCTGGTTTTGTGTGACACAGAGAGCAGGGCAGGTCCTTAATGCTGTGCAGCTGCTCTGAGGAACACAAACAGCCCCAGAGAAACAGCAGGACCCCGTGCAGCCATGGAAAAGTGCCCAGGGACAGGGAAAGGGGGGAATCACCATCTCTGGATGAGCCAGCAATGACTGCACAAGGCAGCTGCTGGAAATGGGGGTGATGCCAGGCTGGACTCGATGCTCTGGGGGTTCTTTCCCAAGCTGGATGTTCTGGGGTGCTGCTGCCAGGGTGGAGTGTGGGTCTGGGCAGGTCAGTGGGGCACTGCAGTGTCTGCCCTCAGACATCCTCTGCTCCCAGGGTCTCTGCAAAATGAAACGGATAGGATGGGTCTTAAAAAAAAATAAAATAGGGTTTTTAGCAAGGAGATGGAAGGTGAGAGGGGCTGAGCAGAACAATCCTACGGGGGTGGTGACCTGACCATGGCCAGTGCACACCCAGGGCAAATTCCACTGGAACTGTGCTGGGAGCAGAGCGGGGGTGAGAATTCAGATTGCCCAAATTACAGCCCATAATAAGATATATTTTTGGGTTCAGCTGACTGACTGGATTAAAAGATCACTGCCTGGCTGGAGGTGTCTGCATGGCCACCTTTATTGTCCCCAAAACCTGTCACAGCCTCTCTGTCCCATGATTTCCAGGTAAATGGTCTCTGATCCACCCCTAGCACAAAGATCCAAGTTCCCATGAATGATATCAATTCTATTATTGGGAATTGTATCAATGATATAATCAATCAATGCACTTCCAATATGTCAATAATTCACTTTAACCTCAGCCATTTGACAGAACTGTATTAAGAAACTCTATGTGAAACTTTGTCACGAGTTTTTTAGTTGTTAATGTCTCCTGTATAACTCAAGGCCAAAACTGGCAATTTGTTTTTTGTTAAATTAGAACTTCTTTTCATTCCAAAGAAAATTTTTCTTGAAAAGCTTTCTTAAAGTTAGAAAAAAAATTAAATTGTGTTTTTAAATCCTGACGTGAAAAATTCAAAAATCCCTGAACAGTTCAAACTCATAAACTGAAGTAAACTTTGAAAATGCACAGAGGGGTTTATTCCAGATTGGCACATATGTTAGAGGAAATTAAGATTTATTTATGATAATGAAATTAATAAAAAAAAAAAAAGCAAGAGAAAGAGAAGGGAATCAGTACTAAATTTACTGACATTTGACTATAATCTTTTTCAAAGTGTTCTCACAGAAATATCCAGTTCCAATCAATTTTACTGCAACTGTTTTCATGAAGGATGTTTGATGAGTGTAAGTACATTTAGACACCAAAATTAATTATTTTCATGTTTATCAAAACCAATATTGAGGATTTAACAAGTCTCCAAAATAGTAGAGTCAGTTAAGTAATAAAATTGATCATAAAAGTTTATTAATTTGCAGTTGTGATCAGGAAATGGGATTCAAATGACCCAGCTTAAATTAATTTCAAAGTCTTCTCTTGCCCAACCATTAAATAAATTTTTAATGTGTCTAAAAGACTGTAAGTATTAAGATATGGCAAAAAAATTCAAGCTGAGCATTTCTGCCTACCAGCAGTACATACTTCAGAATTGAAATTCTCCTTTCCTCTTCCATCCACCCATTTTAAACAGAAATCACAGCTGAAAACAGCTGAGTCAAATGTATTTTATTTGGTCTGTAATGAGCATTTTTCAATGCTTCCCTGACTGTTCCCAATAAATTACTTTGTAATTAGACCACTGAATTTGGAGTTGGTTTGCCAATATCTGTGTGGATCACGGGACATCGTGTTTTTTATCAAAATTGCCTGAGATAAGGAGCACAGCAGGTTTCTGTTGCTGTGTCTTCTGAATTCAGGTGAGGTGGAATCCTTAAACGTTATCAAAGCACTCCCAGTTTGCTTTGAAATCCAAGCAACCTAAAAATAGGCTGAAAGTGTTTCTGCAAGAAGGAAAGCGTGGAGTAAACTTATTTCAAAACAGACTTTTCCCAGCAGAACAAATAATCTCCAAGGCAGGAGATGAGTGATGTGGAAAAGGATGATGTGCCATTAAAAAATTTTTATTTTATACTAAACAAGGTGCCTTGTAAAAGTATCCTTTTTTTCTTATAAAAGACACAAGGGTTGAAAATAATCAGTTCTGCCAATGATAACCTATTCTTAAATTCTATTTACTTGCTGTGTATGCTATCATTGTTTGCTTGAAGTGGCTGATAAAGATGCCTGACAAAAAAAATAGCATTATAATATTAAATTAGTCATTGATCAGCAGATACATGGGATTTTCTTTTCCTCACATTGCCACCGACTTTGAACCAGATGAAGTTGTGCTGGATTTATTACAGGAAAGATTATGGGAACTCTGAGGTTCCAGAAAAGTCCCAATATGGGGAATTCAGTGTCCCATGTCCCAGAACTGCTGGGTGCATCCGTTTTGTGCTTCCATTCTCCTCCATGTGAGTTCAGTGGGATACTGAGATGACCCCATCCCATTAATTCCACTTGCTCTTCCTCATTTTTGGGGTGAGGATGATTGCTGTGCTTCCCAGGCAGTGCTAATAGTCCCTTCCTAAATAATCCCACGGAGGCAGACGAGGAGAAGAGAAGCAGCATTAATCAGAGGGAGCTGAAATGAGTAGAATTAGCACAAAATAGTCCAAAATAGAAAAGCTCTAGACCACAAGATGAGACTTGTTTCATTAGCTATAAGTAGCACCATGTGTAGGAGCATATAAAGTGTGGCTACATTTCAAATATAAAAATATTACCATGAGGCTTCTCCCTCCCACTCTATTATACTCTCCAAGAGAAAAGAGAGTAGGTAGACAATGAAATTCTTAGTTCACTGCCAAGAATTCCAGTGCAAACAAATTATCAAGAGAATCAGGTAAGAATAATGATGTGATATTGATAGAGAAAGCAGGAGCTCCGTATAAATTCAAGTTTAAAATAAACTGTAGGAATGACAGAAGGAAAAGGTAAAAAGGCAGGCAGAGAGAAAGCTCAGTATTTTGGCAGAGGGCAGGGATGGACACAGTGCAGGCTCTTTCCTCCTTGGATAACAGGAGCAGCAGCAACAAAATGTCATAGACACGTTTTTTGGAAAATTCTTTCATTAGGATTTTTCCTCCTGAGAAGCTGGGAGGCCTCAGGAACAAAATGCAAGCAATGGTTATCTGCTGCTGTGGGATGCAACAGGTGCATCTGGGATTGGGCTCATGTGGTTGTTTCTAATTAATGGCCAATCACAGTCAGCTGTCCAAGCCACAAACCTTTGTTATCATTCTTTCCTTTTCTATTAAATTCTGATTAAATCCTTCCTTCTATTCTTTTAGTACAGTTTTAATGTAATATATGTCATAAAATAATCAATCAGCCTTCTGGAACAGGGAGCCAGATCCTCATCTCTTCCCTCACCTTCAGACCCCTGCGAACACCATCACAACCCAAGCCTCTCCTCGTGGAAAAAAATCAGGAATTTCAGCAGAAAGCAGCTCCTGATTGCCAAAATTGGCCTTTTGGAAAGGAGACTCCACTATTAACTTCACCAAGCAGTGGGGAGCAGAGGTGACTGCGCTGTTTCTGAGGAAGTTTGGGGTTTGAGCAGCTCAGTCCATTTCCATGGGGAATATTCCCGTTGGCTCCTGAGCTGAGCACACCAGCTGAGGTATTTTTACCCTGCCTGGCTTACTTTCCTTGCCAAGGTTACCCAGTGTGAAGTGATCAGGGCTGAAATCCCAATTCTGCTCCTTGAGCAGTCTCAGGGATCGTTGGCTCTGACCTACTTTTCCTTCCTGGGCTGGGTGGGATCTAAATCCCCAGGGAATTCCCAGGAAATGCAGCTCCTCTCAGCCACCAAGATTTCCCTCTTCTGCTGGAAACCTGTCTAGGAATAAACTCGATCCTGCTCACAAAGATAAAGGCAAAATCTGCCAAATTATAAATTATGGGATGATTTTGTTTGATCACAAATTCAGATTTCATCAGTTCACTGAATTTGTAAAAGTGTTGGACAAAACCACATTAAATCCATTTAATGCCAATTGGATCAGGAGGCCCAAGGAATTCCAAAGAATCATTGTTGAAAGTGAAAATAATGACAAGAAAGTGAAAAAATTAAGGAAGAATGTATTTACCAACACACTGAATGTGCTCCCACTTAAAGATGCTCCAAGATGAAAAGTCAAGCACTTGAATAAAAAATTTCCCCTCAAACCCCTGAAGATGTGAACAGAACTGATACAAATATTTTATATTATTTTCCCACACAAAAGAAAAGTCTGCCTGTAGAAATGTTCTGCTTTCCAGCTCTTCAGATGGTTTTTCACACAGAGAAAAGTAAAATTGTAAAATAAAAGCAAAATTTAAAAAAGCAAAAGTTTAGCACTGGCCTTCATTCTTATCAAGAGGAATGACTGGAAGTGAAGTTGAGCTGTTAATATGAATAATTCTTAAAGGAAATAAAAGGGAAAAAATTTTAAAAATGGTTTTATGTATGTGTAATGTATGGGTCTATATGTACGTGAAATTAATTACATGTAGATTTAAGAATAACCAGATGAAAAAATGTACTAAAATTCTGAAGACTTCCACATTTTACACACCTTAACATGATTATATAGAAATCAGTAGCTCACAAAACCAAAATTTCTCTTATTCAAAGAAGACCTGAGCAAGATTTCATAAAACCAGGAGGGTTTTCCTCAAGATTTCTTCCCTCTGTTTTATTTTGCATATGTCATTTCATTGCGCATTGGGGCAGCATAACTGTTTCTCAAATAAAACAAAACTAAAGATTAAAATGCTTTCATCCCCTGTGTCAGCAGTCAAAAATTTCAATAATTTGGAGAGAAATGTCTTAGAACTCATGGAAATTAATGCTATAAAGAGTAGAAATAAATAAATAAATAAATAGTGTATATATATATATATATATATAGATAGATAGATAGATATAAAGAGTATATACATCTATATAAGAATGCCAAGCAGAGACTGCACAATAATAAAGTCACATAGATTTGTCTGAATGGATCCTTGAGCATTTAGCACGTAATTACCCTTTTCCAAATAAAAATGTATCCCGTTATTAATGGTTTACACCTCTGTCCCACCATGCAATTAGAGAGCACTGCAAGACTGCACAGGATTTATTGAAGAGCCCCAGAATTGGGATTTTTTGGGAGTGTCCCCCTGGCAGGGAGGGACGTTCAGGTGAAGTTTCCCCCCTGTGTGCAGGGTTTGTTTTGGAGGAGTTCCACTCGTGTGATTCTTTAAGCTCTTTACAACTCCCTCATCTCATTTGCACTGCTGGAGATCTTTAAAGCCACTCTCTTCATAGTTAAAAACAACATAACAAGATTAGGCTGGGAGCCAAGGAAATCAACCCTGTGCCAAGCAGGCCTGGAATTCTAATTAGAGCATCGTTTGTATTAACCTCCATTTCCCACCAGAAGGACAATGTGATCACTTCTGTGATTGCAGCAGGCCAGGAATTATTGATTCCAGCAATGGATTGCAAGAGAGAAACCAGGAAATGCAATCCCAACATTCTAGGTTAGGGTTAATAGGGAGGTCATTCAGATAAAAATATATATTAACCTAAAAATGCTTCATAGAAACCAGAAAATGGAATCCTAACAGCACATCTTGGGAGAGGTTATTCAGATAAAAATATGTATTAATTAATTAAATATATATATAAATCAATAGGGAGGTTGTTCAGATAAAAATATATATTAATTAAATAAATAAAGGTGTATATGTATATGTATATGTATATGTATATGTATATGTATATGTATATGTATATGTATATGTATATGTATATATGTATATATGTATATATATATATGTTAATGAATAGGGAGGTCATTCAGACAAAAATATATATTAACCTAAAAATGCTTCATAGAAACCAGAAAATGGAATCCTAACAGCACAGCTTGGGGGAGGTTATTCAGACAAAAAGATATATTAATTAATTAAATATATATGTAAAAATCAATAGGGAGGTTGTTCAGATAAAAAATATATATTAATTAAATAAATAAAGGTATATATGTATATGTATGTGTGTGTATATATATATATATATATATATGTGTGTGTGTGTGTATATATATATATATATGTATATATATATATATATATATATGTTAATGAATAGGGAGGTCATTCAGACAAAAATATATATTAATCTAAAAATGCTTTATAGAAATCAGAAAATGGAATCCTAACAGCACAGTTTGGGGGAGGTTATTCAGACAAAAAGATATATTAAAAAAAAAATATATATATATGTAATTTAATAAGGAGGTTATTCAGACAAAAATACATTAATTAATTTATTTTAAAAATTTATTAATTAATAGGGAGGTTTTTCATAAAAAATTATATATTAATTAATTTAAAATATATAGTAATTAATAGGGAGGTTATTTAGACAAAAATGTAATTAATTAATAATATATATTAACTAAAATATATATTAATTAATTAATAGGGAGGTTATTCAGGCAAAAATATATATTAATCTAAAAATGCTTTATAGAAACCAGAAAATGTAATCCTAACAGCACAATTTGAGGGAGGTTCTTTAGACAAAAAAGTTAATAAATTAATTTAAAAATGTATTAATTAATACAGAGGTTATTCAGACAAAAATATATATTAATTAATTAATTTTAAAGATATATTCATTAATAGGGATGTTATTCCAACAAATACATATCTATTAATCTAAAAATTCTTCATAGAAACCATAAAATGTAATCCTAACTGCACAGCTTGGGGGAGGTTATTCAGAAAAAAACTATTAATTAATTAATTAAAACATATATAAATTAATAGGGAGGTCATTGAGGCAAAAAATATATAAATTAAATAATTTTTAAAATATATTAATTAATAGGGAGGTTATTCAGACAATATATATATATCTATTAATCTAAAAATGCTTCATAGAAATCATAAAATGTAATCCTAACTGCACAGCTTGGGGGAGGTTATTCAGACAAAAAATATTAATGAATTGATGAATTAAACATAGCTATTAATTAATAAGGGGTTATTCAGACAAACATATATATATTAATCTAAAAATGCTTCATAGAAACCATAAAATGTAATCTTTACAGCACAGCTTAGGGAAGGTTATTCAGACAAAAATATACATTAATTAATTAAATAAAAATAGATATTAATTAATAGGGAGGTTATTCAGACAAAAATATATATTAATCTAAAAATGCTTCCTAGAAAAGTGAAAAGGAGAGAGCCATTATTTAGCAAGAAGGATTTGGTAACCAGGACTAAGCAGAAGGGTATTTACGTCCTGATCTGGTAAAAGTCTTTCAGTGGCCCTGGAATTTGGCATTTGGTGAAATTTTCAGGTTTAAATTTCAGACCATCGTGTGAGCCACCACAGTGAGGCATTAAGTAAAGGAATTTCTAGGAAAAGGGAATTGTGCAGAAGGATGTTACTTGGGGAGTGATCTCTCCAAAATCCTACAAGGTACCAGCCAGAACAGTTTTTGATATGAAAGAATACATTTTAAAGCCAAATTTTTATAAGAATTTGAATATCCTAATGAACTTACAAGACAATTCTGTGACTTAGATCACAGGTACTGTATCAGTCTCTTGTATTGGAGAGTTTGAAAAGCATGCACTGAAATAAATATTGAAATTACACTTACAGCACTAATTTAACCAGCTCCAACCAGTGAAATTAAAATAACATTCGTATTTCAAACAGAAAATTGCCTAAATATCAGTATTATCAATGCCTGGGTATCCTCACTGAAACCTTTGCCATTCTTTGCAAAATAAACTTAACACAAACCCAACAAAAGCTGGGGATGTGTGGAATAAATGTGTTTATCCCAAGCTATTTACCACAGCAGAATCATATATGAACATGAATCTCCAAGTGTGAAAACACTTTTGGTGCATGTTCTAGCAGTTGTTTTGCAATGGAGCTGCTATTTTTGTTTCCATATAGAGACAAACACTAAAAAGGAAATTATAAAAACCCTTTGAAGTTCTGTATCCTAGAAAAAAAATCAGCTAAGCTTCAAAACTTTCATGAGATTATTAACTGTGCTTTGAGTGACGGGTGTGGAGTTCAAATCATTTTTCTATGTGACAAAAACTGCCTGAAAAAACAATTCACTTTGTCATAGGATACCTTGAAATTATTTCTCATCTGTGAGAATTTAAGAACTTTGTGACAGCGCAGGTTAAAAATTTTCATGCAAGGAAGAAAGTGCCTATAAAAACAGCCATGAAAATATTGTTGAATTTTTTAAGAATTCATTTCTGTCCCATGTCCCAAGCCTTACCCCTGGCAGGGAATGGGGATGGGGATGGGAATGGGGATGGGATGGAATGGAATGGGAATGGAATGGAATGGAATGGGGACAGGAATGGGAATGGGAATGGAGATGGGGATGGGAAAGGGGATGGGGATGGGGAATGGGAATGGGAATGGGAATGGGAATGGGAATGGGAATGGGAATGGGAATGGGAATGGGGATAAGGATGGGAAAGGGATGGGGATGGGAATAAGGATGGGGATGGGGATGGGGATGGGGATGGGGATGGGGATGGGGATGGGGATGGGGATGGGGATGGGAATGGAGATGGGAAAGGGAAAGGGATGGGAATGGGAATGGAATGGAATGGAATGGAATGGAATGGAATGGAATGGAATGGAATGGAATGGAATGGAATGGAATGGAATGGGGATAGGAATGGGAATGGGGATGTGAATGGAATGGGAATGAGATGGGGATGGGAATGGAATGGGAATGGGAATGGGAATGGGAATGGGAATGGGAATGGGAATGGAGATGGAGATGGAGATGGGAAAGGGAAAGGGATGGAGATGGGAATGGGAATGGGAATGGGGACAGGAATGGGAATGGAGATGGAGATGGGGATGAGAAAGGGAAAGGCAAAGGGAAGGGAATGGAATGGAATGGAATGGAATGGAATGGAATGGAATGGAATGGAATGGAATGGAATGGAATGGAATGGGGACAGGAATGGAATGGGGACAAGAAAGGGAAAGGGAAAGGGAAAGGGAAAGGGAAAGGGAAAGGGAAAGGGAAAGGGAAAGGGAAAGGGAAAGGGATGGAATGGAGTGGAGTGGAATGGAATGGGATGGAATGGGATGGAATGGAATGGAATGGAATGAATGGAATGGAATGGAATGGAATGGAATGGAATGGAATGGAATGGAATGGAATGGAATGGAATGGAATGGAACGGAATGAGCTTTAAGGTCTCCTTTTTTTCACGTTCCTGCGCAGAACTTCCCAAGTTCTGGCAGCCAAGTGGGAAATGCAGATGGGAACTTGTTGCTTTAGGCTTAAATCAAGCTCAGCTGTAACAAAACCTTTTTCAAATATTTTTCAAGGCTTTCAGAATTCACAAAGCTTTGGTTGGTGTTTTACAAGTCACTGGGCTCAGTTTCATTTAAGAAGTTAATTTCTATTTTGGAATAATCTGGAAGAAAACCATCTGAGAGGAACTTGATTCTCCCCAGAAGTTTCTTGCCTCTGCAGCTCTGGTGAACACTGAGCAGAGCAATCTTACATTTTATTGCCTTCAGAAGTAGGAAAGTTCCTTCCCCAGGAAAATATGATTGATTGTTACAATGACAGTAATTGCATTTTAGTAAAAGTAACCATTATGGTAATTTTCCTCCAGAAAGAGACATTTAACTAACTTAAGTAACTTGTTACTTTTCAACACATTAACTTTGACAAATTTAACATTACAAACGTACAGAGTTCACAGCCACAACAACGTGCATCACTTAGGGAGTGTGCACACTTTTTATTTCTATATATCAAGCAGTGTTTCCAAATAGGAGATGCTAAAAAAACTGTGCATACATAACACAGCATTAATTAAACTGTTAAGAGCAGCTCTAGCACATCCAGTGCCAAGTCTCCTGGTGGTAAAATCCTGCCTTCCAAGCAGCAAACTCCTGTCAGAATTTCATTGCAGGGATGCTTCCCAAGCACCTCTTGAATCCCAACCTCACCCTCTGAGCCCTCTGCACCATCAGAGAGCTCCTGCATTTTCTGCAGCCTGTTATTTATAAACATTTCATGCCTCTGAGTTTGTAGTGACTTATTAAAAGTGTAGTTTCTGTAATTTAATCGCCCAGAGTTTGCTTCATACAACTTCACGTGAGTTAAAATAAAAATGCTCTGCCTTTGCTTTAAAGATAATAATCATTCCTTGTGCTTTAAACTGGAGCTCAGTGAATTTCCATACTACATTTTTACACTAGAAAAGAACTGAAATTAATCTGGATTCAAACTTTGTTTTTAAGAAATTTCCTTCAAATGGAAATATCAAAAATTTGAATTTCAATCCAACAGATTTAAGATTTTCACTTCACTTTTCTAACTTCTTTGAAGGAACAGAATAAGTATTTAGCTGGAACAGTCGATGGGTTTACCTTCCTCTTATTTAAAGATCCCAGTCACATTTTTAAGGAAAATAGCATAAATTATTTAAGATGGAGTATAGACCAGAGAAAATTACAGACAGGTAAAAAATAAAAAGAATATTAATCTGTATTATCTCAAAATCTGCTGAACTGCTTTTTTCAGCAGCAGCCTAACAGATAGTTTAAAAACAAAACCCTTATTTTTCTTATTTATTATTTTTAAACTTTATTTTTAAGAATTTACACCTGTAAATTAGTCAATGATTTTCTTGGCTCCTGTAACCAAAAGCAACACTTAGGTTGGAAACTCTTCCTGAAAGAAAAGCCAGAACTGAATAGTCAGAATGGACTGGAAATTCACACAGTTGAAGGAACTTTTAATTCCAATATTTCAGGATGTGCTGGGGTCTCCAGCCCTGGAGGGAGTTAAAGTTGTGTGGATGTGGCACTTGGGGACATGGGACAGTGCTGGCCCTGGCAGGGATGGACTCCATGACCTTGGGGGTTATTCCCGCTTAAACAATTCTGTGATTTCCTAAGATTAAAATCTTTCCACTCTGGCTCATCATCTACTCCATGAAAGCGACAAAATATTTGGGAAAAAAACCCCAAAATTCCTTTGTTTGTTCAAAACTGAAGTGAAATCAGGGATAACTCAGTGGAACAGCCAGAGCCCAGGACACACATTGGGAGCTGTCATCCCACCATGGAATTTTGTGAGATTATTTTTGTAACTCAGTGTCCTAGTTACTGTTGAGAAGAGGAGGAAACTTCCAGTTTAGACAGAATTGGCAGGTGACCTCTATAATTAGTCCTTTATCTTTCCCATGTCTCCTAAATGACACGAGGCAAACTCCACACCTGAATTTTGCCTGGCAGGGAGCAGAGTTAATTCTGCAATATTAGCTAGGAAATGGAGATTTGGTGGTGTCCTTGCAGGTGCAGAGGTGATCTTTTACTCAGTACAACTCCAAATAATGGCTCCATCTTTGCCCTATTAGATTTAAAAGATTTAAAAGATTTAGATTTAAAAGATTTAAAAATCCCCACAAACAAACCCATCAGCCAGGGGTGTAGTGTCACTGTTCCTGCCCATGCCCACAAACTGCCTGCTCCCTGCAAAGTTCTGTGCTTCTGTGTCTAACAACAAAATAAATGTGATTTGGGATGAGCAAACCTCTGAAAATCCTCCTAATTCAAGGATAAACCACTTGTGAAACCCACAGATTAATTTAGCAGAGTTTGGGAGAAAATGAGCTGCTCCAAGTGTCAGATTTTAACACTGATAAGTCTCTCCAGTCCTGTATTTTCCTTCCATTGTTTTGTTGCATAAATACTGACTGAAACTACCTAATACAGAAAGTATCTGCTGTCAGAGGATAGAAAAATATTTCAGAGGGTGTGGGAATGTGTTTTGCTTCGAGACAGTTTGGATCACAGAAGATACAACTTGATGTTTTTAAGAGAAAATTAGTTAAAGGCAGGCAGGTGATAGAGACAAAATTAGTCCAGGGTCACACCCTGGGTTCTCTCCAAGGTGTGCCTTGGGAGTCAGGGCACAAAAATAAGACCATTAATCCTCTTGTAGAATATCTGGCTGTTTAACAAGGAGCCACAGTTTAAACTGCAATTCCTTTAAAAAGCAGCCCTTGCAACAAAAAAGCAGCTCCTGGTTTGCTGCACACATTTGTTGTGGTCTCAGCCTGGGAAGGTGCAGACCTCCAAGCCAGCATAAATATTGGAGAGGCTGGGGAGGAGCTGAGTTCAGAAAGGAGTTTAAGGCTGATGTTTTTGGCTTCTTGGCTGGGCTGGTTTTCACCCAAATCTGTTCCCCAATCAATTCAATGTGCAGCTGCAAGAACATTTGTGCAGGGCAGGGCAGCATCTCTGGCTTATGCTGGCTTAAAGTGTTTGTGGAAGTGCAGCAGGAGTGTAACTGAAGAGCTGCTGTGGTCTAACATTGCCAATAATCCACAAATGCCATTCCACAACACAGGAATAGTTAAAGCTTATAAATGGCCTGGCCATGTGCTTGCCAGTGGGGCCTGACAGAGGAGAGCTTGGAAGTGGCTGTAACAGCTTGAAAAATGTCTGAGATTGGAGGTAACTGCTTGCTCCAAGAGCAAGGACAGAGCTCTGCTTCCCAGGGTGCATCTCAGTGTGCTGGGTGAGAAATGGGCACTGCAGAAGGCACAGAGCAGCTCCTGGGCCACTGTCCCCATGTCCCTCAGCCTGTGCTGCCAGCACAGGATCCTCTCACAGCCCGGCTCTGCCAATTCTCTGCTCTTCATCAGCCACTGGGAAACCTTTCTGCTTAAAATCCCCACTAATGATCCAAAAGGAGCAGAGCATCCAGCTGAGGGAACGGCAGGAGCACCAGGAGAATCCACCTGGAAATGACACTCCCATTTTTCCATTGCTGCTTTATCATAATATCAACACAAGCCACACTCTGATTGCTGCTTTTGTGTCATTTCACAAAAAGTTGGGCTGGACATGTGCAGATCCATGTTTGTTACCTTAACCTGGCCTCAGTATATCCTACATTTTCTATTCCATCTGAACACTATCTTCATTTCTATATTGACATAGAAATCCTACCATAAGTATTATTCCAAATATTTGGAGCTATTTATAATGGAAAATAATGCAATTACATTCCAGTTAAATTTTTTAAAAATTTCAGCAGAAAACCACATCTTTATCTGGTACAAATCTCAAATAGAATTTAACCAAACCAATAATGGAGAAGAAAAATCACCTGTTAACATAGGTTACATATTGTGCTCATCCCACTGATTTTTTCCCAGATAATAGCTTTTATAGATAACAGCACACTGGGATTTTAAAATAATAATTTTTTAAAAAGGTAATTTCAATATTTTGAAGCTTGTTTGTTAAACATTTGGCAGTAATTCTTCAATGCAGACGGGATTCTTCCAGATGATGCCAGGTAATATGGATGGAACATCCAATCACATCTTGGTCCTCCCCTCCAGCAGCACAAAACACACACGGCTCAGGGAATTGCCTCATATTTTAATGATAATAAAACTTGGAAACCAATCTAGATTGGGATTATTGGCTGTAAAAGGTCATTGAAATAGAAATATTAACCAAAAAGGAAAAATTTGCCTGTTTCCTTTCACTTGTCTTGGCCTGAGAGTGTCCATAAAACCTGGCAAGGGATCTTGTCCAAGTTTTCCCAAATCTGAAATCTCAGCAGGACGTGAGCAGTCAAACATGGACCATCCTTAACAACAACAAAAAAGTCAAACTAAATAGTGCCATGCACAATTCCAGAAGAAAACCTGATCTTTCAACCCAAACTGCAGCCAAGCAACTGTTCCAGAGGAATAAGCCTTCAAACCCATGGGAATGTCACTCCTGGGAGCTGTTTAAGCTTCCTTAATGCTCTTAATCCACCTTGATATTGAGCTGCCAGACACTCTGGCACCCACCTTCCCACTTCCAAATAGCTGCTCAAGTGCTGGGGCATTTCTTTCCCCTCGCTGGAGATCCTGACAGCTCTAGGACACGAATTAACCAAGTTTTCCCTCACTCTTTGTGGCCTTCCACCTCGCTGGAAGTGAAAACCTCTGGTGAACTTTGAGAAAAAACAAACCGTGTTTTAGGGCAGGTTAAAAACTCCAGGATCCATGTGCGTGTCCTTCAACTTCAACTCTCCACATGAAACAAAAATACTTTTCCCCTTGCAGTTTCATGAAAGTTAATTAGTTGATATTACTAAAACTGGGTGCATGCACTATGTATCACTACAAAATTAGAAGTACATTTTCGTTGCCTAAAGAATTTCAAGGCAAAAAAAAATGAGCCTTTATATCAGAAAGGTTGATGCTGTGTAAATTTTCTAAGTAAATGGAAAAAAAATTAAATTTTTTTTCATTTAAAAGAGCCTGAACTGAAAAAACCTCTCACTCTAGGGGGTAAACAGAATTTTGCCATCTCAGATATTATTATCTGTTCAATGTCTGAATTGGAGTTATTATAAAATTATTTGCAGATGAATTAACTCCAAAAGAATTCAGCAGTAGAAGCTGGAGAAGGATTTAGTTCCCCAGTGGCCTGAACAATGGGTAAGAGCACCAGGCTGGGATGTTCTGCTGCTTGCAGAAGAAAGATTCTGGGTTTGAATTTTCAGGATTTCAAATCCCTGGAATGGCTCAGCACATCCATCTTGTCAGAGCACAATCACCAGAGAGAAATGTTCCAGCTGGGTTGTGCCCATGAAAAAAGAAGTGGGCAGCTATTAGGGGTTCCCAAGCTGAGAAACTTGTCCTTCTTAAAATCTGAAATAGGTCAAATTTGGGGATCTTCCACACTTTTTGCTCTGAAACCTGTAAGGTGCCAGATTTTCAGGAATTACAGCACTTGGGGAGAGGAATTATTTCTGTCACAGTTAGCAGGAACAAAGGGGTGCCTGAGCTGCTGTTGGCAGGATTATTTTAATGCTACTTAAATTCTGGGCAGAAATTATGAAATCCCTAAATCAGGGATTATGGGCTGCCACCAAAACACATTGACTTGGAGCAATTCACAGCCATTGTCCCAGAGTCACACCTGTGACTCGATCAGGATTCCTGCTCCATTCCCACAGAACTCCTCTAACAAAGGTTTCAGATAACAGCAGCAACAGCAACAGCTGTTTCTCCTAAGGAAATGGGTCTCCAATCACAATTCAATCATTTGCCTTTGTAGAAAGGCTTTATGAGCCTAAACCTGCTGCCTCTGGAAGCAGGATAACTGCCTGGGCCATGGCGTGGGTTTGTAAGGGTTAATTCTGCACTCCCCGCTTATCAGCAATAAAAAATATAAAAGTATTAGCAGTTTGTGCATTAGCATGGATCTTCACCTTCTTTTTGTAAAATTCCAAATGGCAAATTGTCAGCTGCAACACCCAGGGATGATTTGATAAACACTTGACCTCCTGCTCCCATCCCAATTTGTTGCATTCTGAATCCTCAACTTAGTTTTCAGCAAAACCAGTGACTAATATTTGAGTCCCAGTATCTTCCACTCCATCTGAACCTTCCAGAGTTCCACTTCCCATTACCATCCTACATCAACACTGCAGGAAACTTTATTGTTTTCTGTTGGAGGAAAACCTGGCATTCATTAGTGTTCTCCAGCACCCATCTTCTCTGTGACATCGATCTGAACCAAAAAAATATTTCCAGGAATGTTCTCCTTACAGGTTTCTAATTACCAGAGTATCAGCCAGCTCTCCTGATGCCACCCTGCAGAAATCTTCTAGGATATTTTGAACGACACCACAAGTAATTACAGCTATTCATGTGTTTGTATTCCTAAACAAGCAGAAGTCATATTGACACAATAATTCTGAAGAGCACACAATTGAATGCTCTGAAGATCTGACAATCTCTCCACATTTGGCCACTTCACACTCCTACTTCTTATGACTATTTAATTACAAATTGTTGGCCTAAAATATTTAAATTTTTATCTACAAATATATGTATCAAGCCTTTCAAAGGCAGTGCAAAAGATCTTTAAAATCTGCTATCACTGTCAGGACGCTGTAGCAAAAAAACAACAAACACTTGTCACATATTTTAAGAATCTTTCAAAAATAACGTCGAAAACATGACAATGTTGCAGAACTTTTGCATTCTGTGATGAACACAGAGTCAGTTTATAACTGAATATATAAATTATGGTGTATTCTGAGAAGGGAGATCTCTACATAGACCCTGAGAACCTCCTTTTCATAGCACAGCTGATTTTAGGAATTCAGCTTGGACTCTTCGTGGCACTCACAAAAAAAGATTCTACAGTACAAATGAGGACTGGAGAAAAATATCCAGAAAATGCAATTTTGCTGTGAAATGTGGATGAAATCATAGCTGATAAATGCCACAGTGATAAAACCCTGTGACACAACCAAGTGCCCCTAAGAGACAAGGGAGTGTCTGAAAGCAACCAGAAGCTCCAGGGGGATGAATCTCTTCTGACAAGACTGGAAATCCTAGAAAGAAACATCCCCACCTCCTCCAGGAAAATAGGTTAGCTAGCTTGGAATCCCTGCTCTAAGGAAGCAAAAGTCTGGCTGACAGGTCAAAAAGGAAAAATAATCCTTGATTTAAATGTAGCTTTTGTGGAAACAACTTGATGAAGCTTGTATCAAGTTAATTTCTGTAATATTTTGTATCTTTCTTTTTAAACTTGAGGCAGATAAAAATCCCTGGTGGTGTGGGGTCTACGGGCTGCAGGTGTTTAATTGACAAGGGAATTTGTTACACACGAAAACAGCTTTGCAGAACATGATCCAGGCCAAATCCTGGCACTGCTCGTGTGAATAAAATGATCCCACTTCAGCCCTACACCAAAGCAGGGCTGTGATTTCTGCCTGTATTTCAATTTGTGGACACTCAGCTGGATTCAACAACTGCATCTAAAATCTGTAAGTTTGATTTAAAACATGAAAGGAGAACATTTTGGTGGTCACTTCTATTGCCCCAGCCCAAAAGCATTGCAGAGGCAAGCTTTGGATTTCCTTTCAGTCCATCAGCATTAATTAATTCCATGAATCCCACATTCTCTCAGGTTTTCAAGTTGTGCTACTCATATAACTGTAAAGTATCTCAATAGTTTTGGAACAGAGTAAAAGGTGCAAAATAATGAATAATTTGTAGGAATTTTATTATCTGTCCACAGCAACAGAACTGAAAATTTGTATTAAAGCTCTTTTGGAATATGATGAGTTTCACATAAGTCATACACATGGAAGTAAAAATACTTTAAGGCAGTTATTTACCTTTTCTAAAATGAAATAATTTAGGTTGCCATCCAGCACTGTTCCCCAAAGGAAAGTGAGGCTGGCTGGTAAAGAGGGCAGCCCTGGGAGAGATTAATTTCTTGCCATTCTGGTCCTTTTATTTGGTTTGGTTATATAAGGACAGTGCCTGAATGGTGTCTTCTCTTCCTGCAGAGTTTCAAAGGGGGAATGACTTAGACCACAAGGCAAGATGAAAGAGATGATGACAAGGATTCTCTCTGTTGGTGCCCCTCCTGATGTTAGAAAGCCCCTGGTTCCCATTTTCCATTCAGAAATGCTTCTCTAGGTGTTGTCAATGAGTTCTGCACAAAAACTCCTTTCCCACCACGTTGGGTTTTGTGTTGATTCACTGCTAAGAAAAGGCACAGCTGAAATCCTCAATTCCTAGCAGTGCTCCAGAGAGAAAAATGAGCCATTGCTGGGTTTTAACTCTGCTCATTATTCCCTGGAAGGAAAAGTTATATTTGTGCTGCCTCTAGGCAAAGCCCCATCCCACAGGAACAAAAGACTGAAGCTAAGTTCACATCCATTTCATCTCCTCCTGCTCTCCACAGATGCTGAAGTCCCTGACACTGTGTCTTCAGTGCTCATATGTCACAGCAAATGATTCATTAAAAATGCACAGACAGATTGATCTTGGAAGGAGGAAGGAAAAAAAAAAAAAGATCTGGAGTTTAAGGCAAAAGGAAAATAGAAATGAGGAGCCAAAAGGTGAAAAAGGGAAACACCCCCAAAATTCACATGAGAAAGACATTTAAAAATAAAGAGGAGACAGCAACTGTGCTGACATTTAATGTGTCTGCTTGGGCTAAAACTCATCCTTTTACTAGCAATAAAACAACAGCCTAGCCCAAAGCCCTTGGAGCATTTTGCATCAAGCACCTCATAAAAAGGGTTGGCAATTCCTCCTAAGGTCTGTACAATATCCACACCAAACTTTATTTTTTTTTTAGAGTAATTAAATGGGAGCAAACCCCCAGTTCAGGCAGGGAGAGCTGCTCCAAAGTGGGAAGGAAAAGGCAGGAATGAGCTCTCCTTGTGATTCCTGTGGTGCTGATCACCAGGTGATGGACAAGAGCAGCCCCACAGAATTTTTGTAGCATTTCCTGGATGGCCAGAAGGATTTTTGCTCTGCCAGAGGAATCCTGCAAGCAAAAAGCAAAAAGGATAATAAGCTCCTTGAGTAAGAGGCACCTCCTTGCAAATTCTCTTATATAGGTGACACATTTCTTCTATTTTTATCAAAAACAACTTGTAAAATAGAAATATGGACCATAATTTACATTCTTTCAGCAAAAAAAAAAAACCCTCTGACAACTAAGCTGGATCCCTGCAATGGGAAGTACATATATAAATATATATTCACACACAGCAGCAATATTTTTAGCTGTGATTTCCTACTCATGTGGCAACATGACCAGGGTTCTGAAGAAGCTGAGCCAAGTGAAAACACAACCTGCAGAACAGGTCACGTTTAAATATTCTGCTATTGAAGAATATTAAAAACTACAGATTAAGTAGGAGTGTTGTAACACTTAACATTAATTAAGGCTTGTAAATCATTCTGAAATACTTGGATAAAAGATGGCATAAAAGGTGTTGCCACATGTCTTGATGCTTCTAGATGTGCACAAGCCCTGACATCTTATTTTGTGTTTGGGATGTTTCAAATCATAAAAAAAAATTATGGACACTGGGTGAATTTAATGTTGGGAAGTGTTGGGACACGACAGAGAAACACCAAGGTTGTCTGATTAAGAACTCAAGCAGACATCTCAAAGTAAAAAAACTGAAATAGATCCATTTCTTGGATCCTGGTGGATCACCAGATCTGTGAGTTAGAGCTTGGCAGTGTTGCTTGACTTGGCTGTATATTCATATATGTGAAGTACAGATAATTTTCCTTCCAGTGTAGTACCACCAACTATTCACATCCCAAAAAATCACCTTAGTCCATGCCACCAAACAGTTTGAAAAGGAATCTGGAAGCACTTAATGCCTATCTGGGCTTGGGGAACAGCATAACCAGTTCTCAGAGAACTTGGCACTTGTTGCTTGTGCAACCACAGGTCTTTATAGAATACAGAAATCAAAGGCCAGCACTAAGGCTCTTGTGCTTTCCCACATGGATCTCCAGATCTAAGAGCCACATTTTCCTTTTTATCCAGAGACAAGAGATGTAGATATGGCTTCCTTTAAAAAAAAAAAAAAAAAAAAAAAAAGGTGTAAGGAGTGACACCAAACTCAGGCAGGAGCAGAGCTAATTAATTACCTGGACAGGACACACTGGGCAGCTGTTAATGGTGCATCTCACCTGGAGCTGAGGCCACAAACACACTCCAGGGCCTTCCAGCACCTGGGGGAGCCCACCAGAAACACAGAGAGAACTGCTTAGAGTCACAGGGCAACTGGAATGGATTCCAGCTTAAAAGAGGGCAGGTTTCATTCAGATGGGATACTGGGAAGGGATTGTTCCCTGTGAGGGTGGGCAGGCCCCAGCACAGGGTGCCCAGAGAAGCTGGGACTGTCCATGGATCCCTGGAAGCGTCCAAGGCCAGGTTGGACAGTGCTGGGAGCAGCCTGGGATGGTGGAAGGTGTCCCTGCACATGGCAGGGGGTTGGAAATTAATGACTTTTATAGGTCCTTTTCAACCCAGACCCTTCTGTGACTCTGATTCTGTGCTGCAGCAGCAGTGAGGCTCCTGAGCAACGTGAGACCACCACAGCCGTAGCTCTCACCTGGACTGCCCATAGGACATTTTCAGGGACGTTTTTAGGCTGGGCTGGGGATGAGGCGGAAAGCCAGGCCGACATTTGACCCCTGAGGCAGCGCCCCCAGCCCCACACCGTGATGTACACGTTACACCGCTGTGACCCCTCCCAGCCAGGTCCCACCGCGTGGCTGCCGGCAGCGCTTTGCCTCCATCACCCGAGCCTGGAAGCACAGCACAGCCCCCCAACACCTCGAGAGAGCCCCCCGAGAGTGAATTACGGACACCGGGGGGGTCGGGGCGGAGCGGGGCGAGGGCGCCGGAGGGGCCGCGCCCTGAGGGGCGGGAAGGGCGGGCAGGAGCGCGCCCGTGAGGCGGCGCGCGCGGGCCGCGAGGGGCGGGGCCAGCGTGGGGGAGCGCGCTCCGCCCCGCCGCCGATAGGAGGGGCGAGCGGAGGTGGGCGGGGCTAAGCGGCCAAACCCGCCTTGTGATTGGGTAATGTGGCTGTCAATCCGGGGCGGCCGCCGCGGCCGTGGGGAAGGAGGGGGAGGCGGAGAGGAAACAAAAACAATCGCCCGGGCGCCGCCATCTTGGGCCGGTTCTCCACACGCCACACGGGTGAATGGGTAGATATGAGATTACCACGGGGGAGCAGCGGCAGCAGGGCACCGAGGGCTGTTCCGCGCTGCCAGCGACACTCGGCGGGCTCTAGGCACGGCCGCCGCCGCCCGGAGAGAATCCCCCGGCTCGGCCTTTTCGCCTCGCCAGCCCCTAAGCTGCACTGCTGGAGGGACAAAGTTGGGCTGAGCCGCGCTGCCTCCGCCACCCGGGAGACCGGAGAGTTGAGCCGGGGTCAGAGTTAGGGGAGAGGGTGACGAGGGGATCGCTCCCCGCTCCGCCGTGTGGGAGGCGCGGGGAGAAGGCTCTGCCTCCCCGCCCCTGCCGTCTCCTGCTGCTCGCTCCTAGGAGGAAAAGAAAAAAGAGGAAAAAAAAAAAAAGAAAAAGGCAAGAACTGGATTGAGCTCGGAGGAGTGGATTTCGTGGAGTCTCCGTGTGAGCAGCGGCGGGGCGAGGAGGAGATGTGTCCGTGAGGAGGGAGAGGAGCGAGGATCCATCCAGGACCCGTGAGGAGCCGGAGGAGCCTGGATCCATCCAGCCCCAGCCCGCCGTGAGGCACAGCCGCCTCCCTTCCAAAGAAACCTGGTTCTCCTGGAAGCACGGCGAGGATTTGCCACAAAGAATATATACCACCCTCCTCCCCAGCGCCTGGATACTGCATTTTAATTTTTAAATTTTTTTCTTTTTTTTTTTTTTTTTTTTTTTGTACCCCCCCCCCCCCCCTCCCCAGCCACTCTTGTGTGTTAAATACCAAATATAGCCTCTCGCGGGGGGAGGGGATGGAAATCTCCTAGAAGAATTGGAAATCTTGCTGGGATTCGGGAGTGCTGGTGCTGGAGAAGGGCGGCGAAGACTGGGGGGATGCACTGCTCTCGCTGCCTGCCCAAGGACTAGAGATTTGCCACTTCCCGGGGAGCCCGAAGGTTTGTTTGTCCCCAGACTGTTGTTTCCCCCCTTCCCCTCTCCTGGGCTACGCTAAACCCCTCAGCATTTATTAAAGAAAACCCACGTGTAGCTTGGTGGCTGGTTTTTTAAAGGTAGTTTTTCATCGACAAACTGACAAAAAAAAAAAATAAAACTTCCTCTCTTCGCCTCGAGGTTTGGAACTGGAATGGAGCTGCTCTTCTCCCGAACACTACACGGGGTGTGAAGGGGGCAGGCAGGACGAAAACATCGCCTCGGACTGATCCCGACCCGACCCCCGACACTCGCACCCACCGGGGATGATCCTTCACGGCGCCTGATGTGGAAAACACTTGGAGACTCAGAGACTTCGTCGTGCTCAGCAGCCTGATCGTTGACTTATTTTGTTTTGGTTTTTAATTTTTTTTTTCAAGTGGATTCGTAGCATTACTTTTATGAGTTGAATTTTGCCACCGTTTGTACAGAAGCCAAATGACACGTGTGTTTTGAAACACGGTTCCAAATATATTTATCCCTCCCTCAACCCGGATTCTCTCTAGAAAGAGCCGCGGGGAGGTCGTCAGTGTCTAAACAAACCTGATTTTTAGTGTTTTATGAACACTACCTGCTGCAGAAATGTTGCTATAAATCGCTTTATAACGGTTCAGCAAGAAGGGAGATTTTTCCAGCTTGCAGGACCCAGAAAACTGGATACTTAAAGTCACTTAAATGTTTTAACAGCATTGGAAAATGGGAGCTGCTACTAAGTTGGCGTTCGCTGTTTTTCTTATCTCTTGCTCATCAGGTAAGTGAATGTTCCTGGATTTGTCACTTGAAACTGAGGGCTTTGGGGTCAGCACTTGGGAACTTGGGCTGGCTCTGTATGAATGGGAAGCGATTTATTTTTTTTTTTTTTCAGGCGGCAAATGTTTGTGGATGGCAGCAACTGTAAAGGCAGAAGCTGCTTTCGTGTTTATTCTTAAAAAAAAAAAATATATATATATATATATAGCGTGAGCACTTGAAACGCTCCCAGCGCTTGGATTTCAGCTCAATTGTGTGGAATAAATGTGGAGACATAACCACCTAGTGTCACACAAGTAACCTGGCAGCGCAGTTACGGGTGTTGGATGCTGCTTTTAAATAAGAATTACCCAGCTGAAATTGCTCTTTGCTCCAGTTTGCTGTCTCTTTCCCCGGACTGTTCACTGGTGAATAGCGACCTCGGTTAATGCTTCATTAATTCGGAAAAGGTGCCGCTCTGAAAGGCTGAGCTCGTCATTTCGTGGTGGTGGTGGCGAGGGGTGTGTGCGTGTGGAGATGTACCAACAGAATTGGGGTGAAAAGCCAGGCTCTGCGTTTCTGAAGAATCATTTGTAACCCTTTGTATTTTGCTAAAAAAAAAAAAAAAAAAAAAAAACCCAAAAAACAAAAAAAAACAAACCTAGTGATTTTTCTCTTTAAAACAGCAGAGTTTGAGGTTCAAACGCCAGCTCTGGGAAGCGAGCGGGGTGTGAGGACTCCCCACGCTTCTCCAGCAGGAAAATTGTGATGGCAGCAACCAGTGGTTGGGCAGCTGTTGGTCCCTTGGTGCTCGGGGCTCCGTCAGCCTCACCCAAACCCTCTCAGGAGCTGTGCGAGGATCTCCTGCGAGTTCCCAGCCGGCCTGGCGCTCCGTGCCCGTGTACCGAGTGCCCTGTGTGGGTTTTTAGCATCCTTGCAGGGTGTGCGAAGCTACGCTTGTTTACCAGGCTAAAAGCTCCCAGCTGCCCGTGTGACCGGGAGAAGGGAGGAACGGGATGCCTGTAAGGATGCCTTTTACATTTCCAGCCGTAGTTTTGCTGAAGAGGCCGTTTTGCTGTGGTTAGTAAATGGATGAGTCTCGTCTTGTGTCTGTAGTGCTATCGATCCGCGCTGTGTGCGCTCAGTGTGCTATGAAATGGCGAGCGCTGCCAGCAGAAACCCAAAATCCCTGCCTGTGCTCACCAGAGGGTTAAGGACAGCCAGAAGCTTGTTCGGGATGTTTAACTTTTATTCTCCTTTTGAAACCCGACATGATTTCTGACAGCTTTTGCCTTGCAGTAACGACGTGTGCGTCGGCTTTTCCCAAAGGCTGATTTTTCAGCTCAGCGGCGTTCCCTCAATTCAGCAATATGTTCTGCAGGGAAACTTTTCCCCCTCTCTGGAACAGTTTCTGAGACACTTGCTGCCATCTGCTCTCCGTGCCTGTCTCCCTTCCACGTCCACCTCTAAGATCCTTTTGCCTAGAGCACAGAATAGTGGTTTTTGTTGACATTACCTATCAGACTCCATAAAAAAAGAACAGCTAAGCAATAAGGAACGTCTTTTCTTGAACGTTGCTCGCTCGGGTTGTCCTTGGTAAGGTGAAAAGAATGTTCCTCCTGCCTGTGAAGAATGAATCTTGGCTAAATGAGCAGGAAACTGCCTGCAATCCGGGCTGCTCTCATGTTAATGACATTGTTTTGGTGGTTATTCCAGTATTACACTTTAAGTGTTCCGGTACTTAACAATTATTATACTATTTTCTACTCACACCAGGACTGCAGACGCTCTACAATTTTAGGCAAGTCTAAAAATAAATAAATGCAACAGTAAACTGTTGGCTTTATGATCAGAACTACAAGATTATGTAAGATTGCTTGAAGTGCAGGCGTTTTTATGAGAAGTGTTTCTTAAGTGACTTATTTCTGTTTAAAACCCTACCTGATGGATTGGTTCTAACATCATCATCACCAGAATTTTCTTTTTTCCAGTCTTTAGTGTGAAAATCAGTCTGTCCAGGTCTTACATTTTGAAATACTGGCAGTGGTTGAGAAAATCCTGGAGCTCAGGTGTGGAGGTGCCTCTCTCTGGTGTGCAGCTCCAGCTCCTCTCCTTCAGCAATTGGGGGTTTGCTTTGCTCTATTTGTTCATTTATTTTTAAACACAGCTATTTTCTGCAGATGTTTACATGGCCAATTAATACCGGGGTTCTTTTAATAGGTGAAAATGTTGTGGTTTTTTTCCTGCGTGGTGGGTGTGGAAGTGCTATTTAGGTTCAAAGCGATTTATTTTATTATCTGTAAACTGCATTATGAAATCCTGGAAATGTACTGCAAATGGACAGGAATTTCTAGTGAGTTTGTTAAGAGAGTGAAAATATTTCCCTGTTCTGACTAAGATATTTGAGAAAGAGCATCTGTGTTGTTATTAGGATTGAAAATATTTGTAGATGCCTGGATCAAAGTGGGTGTAGGTTTGCACCCATCTGTAGGAACTCCAGAGGCCGAGATGAATGCACATTAACTAAACAAGAAAGCAAAGTGCCCGGGTCAAGGTTCTCCGTGTGCCCTCTGATACACTCCTGAGATAAACCTGCGGCCACGTTTCATTTCAGAGGAGCAGAAAACCCTGAATTAATAATAAAATATCTCAGAACAAGCTTCCTGTGCCTGTGCTGTAGGTGAGGCAAGGTTGGAGGGAGCTTCACAGGAAAACTTGTGACTGAAGCAGCTTGTTCATCAGAGCAGGCTCTCTGCAGATACGATCTGGGTGCTCCCCTCCCCAGGGACGTGTGCTTGTGTTCCGCTGCTTTTGTGATTGCAGGAACAGAGAACGGCACTTTCAGCATTTTCTGAGATTTGTGAAACGTGCAGCTCAAAGTGTGGGTGATGCTGAAGGAGTTTTGAGGATTTTCCTCACCCATAATCTTGGTTTAAAATCTCATCGTTCCTTTTGTTCCTCATAAACTCCTCATTTCCCAGCCCATCATCTCACTGAGATACCTGCCCTGCCTTTGGTGCCTGGGTGGTCCCAAATCAGAGCAGCTCTGCAGTCTCCTACAGGGAGCAAGACTTGGATTTTTTAGAAGTGAAGCTAAAATCAAGCTCAGAATCACCTAAGCAAAAGGAACCACCTCAGAAAAGTGTTGATTCTCTATTTCTCCTAATTCCAGATCATTCCCCAGCCACCCAGATGATCTTGAGTAATTTAGCTGAAGGTACTGGCGTGTCAAAGACACCTCTGTAGTTGAAGTTGTATTTTCACTGCATGGAGGATGTTTTATTCTCTGATTTTAATTAATCATTCTCTTCTGTCACAGCGATTATTACCTGAGAAATTATTTTTTAAATTGTGTCTTCCCCCCCCCCCCCAAAAAAAAATCTGTTGAGAACTGTAAAACCTGCTTTGCATGGTGTGACTTTACAAGCTGAATGGTTGGGTGTCCTGAAGGAATTGAAGGGGAACATGAGCTTTTTCTTTGATTTACTTGTGTAATGTCTCTTTTTTACTGTCCTTTCATTATTAACTTGGTAACCCTTGAAAATCCTGCCACAGGTCTGGCAATGTTTGGAATTCTTTCTGCTGCTGTGTTCCCTGTGAGCTGTCCATGAGTGTGGTTGGACTCTAATCACTTTATTCACTTTATTGTGGGGTAATAAACTACTTCAGAATTAGTGCTGCTTTTAAAGTCAAGATTCCTTTATGTTATCAGTGTACAAGTTCTTTATTAAATGTACTACCCCTACTCCTAATGTTGCTGTTAAGAGCAGGATTTGTTTCATTAAATAAAACTCTTTAATACTGTTTCCAGCCATAGACTGAGTTATGGAGAGCTTGGTGTTATAAATTACTACAGCTCAAAAATCTGTTAACTATTTCTAAGTAATCTGTTAATACTTAACAGTTATAAAGCCCAAATCTTCTGAAAAGAGCTTTAATTGTGCAAATGCACCATCAGAACATGTGAGCATCGTTGTGGTGGAGCTCTGCTTTCCAGACATTCCCGGAGAGATGCTGCTCTCATGACTTTATTTGCATCTCTACCCTGCACACACGAGAAGAAAAAGCTTCAATAAGTTTGTGTGCATGTGCTGGGTGTAAATTGAGGGCAGGAAAAGCTCCTTTCTGCAAGAAGAGAATCACTGTTTGCAAGAATAATAGTTTTCAGCTGGGTTTCATGGAGAGTATTTGAATGGGTTTTGTATTTTTCCCATTCCCACCTTTCTGGAATTTGAGGTTAAAATTCCTTAGGTGATGAGTTTAGCTGATCAGCAAATGAGGACAGACTCAGACTCAAAAAAAACCCCTTTTTTTCTTCTCTGTTTAACCACAGACATTAATTTTTGTCATATCATTACTTTTAGGGAAGAGGAACAATAACAGCCCCTCCAGTGTTTTTCATTCCTAATGTTGTTCATTCATTCATTCCACCTTTTCTTCCAACCTTCTCCACTTGTAGTTTTTGCAGGCTGTAAAAAGGGAGAGGTTGACAAGGAATCTGATTGTGGAAGTGGTTTCTGGGTGTAGGAGAGATGCATTTCCACCACTTAATTAACTAAAATCAGCTTAATGCAAATGCCTGCTCGAGCTGGTTGGTAGCATCCATGAGCTGTTAGCTCTCTGATGTTCCTGAAAATGAAAACTCCCTAAAAAGATCAAGAAAACGACAGATTTTACAGCCAAGTTCTTGTGTGATGAAATCTTCACGTGTTTTTGTTGCCTTGGTGCTTCAAATTCGGCACATCTTATTTCCTGTTATTTCCATATGGGATTGAAGTGCTATTGGATGCCAGTGACTTTCTGTGGCATCTCTTGTCTTCTCTCCCTGCACTGTCTGTGTGGTGGAGGGGTTTTTTCTTAGAAACAGTTTGTGACTACAGTGCCAAACAGCAGAGCATATTTAGGCTTAATCCCACAGAAAATGAATATTTACTGCCATGTTGTTTACGTTGCATATCTCTGCGGCCAGGAATCCCAAATGTAGATGGGATGCATCAAATCCTTCAGCTCTGGGTGCAAAGAGAGCAGGCAAGGGTTTTTCCATTGCATGCTTATCATCATGGTTTCACAAGAATTTAATTCCTGATGAGGAAAGTCAACATTTCTGGTTTTCTTCAAAATGTCCTTGTTAAAGCTGTAACTGGAAAGAAAAGCAGACAATTTATGTGCTGACTGGAGCAATGAATCTTTGGTGTCACCCCAAATCCTGGGGACTTCACTGCGAGGCCCTATAGCAAGTAGGGAAATTAAGTGTTTCCAAATTCTAAAAACACCTTGTGAAAGGCTTGGCCATTTTGTGTTCAGCTGGTGTTTCTGGTCAGAGTGGTGCAGGATGATCTGATTCACTCAAAATGCAGAATTGTAATTAATGTTGGTGTTGTTCCTGAGTTGGCACAGTGCTGGCTGGGAGCTGTTAAACTGCCCTGCCTGCCCTGATGGGATGCTGGGCACTGTTAGCTGGCAAGAGGGCCACAAGTTCTTAGATTAATCTAAATATCACCTTTGGAGATTCCTTACTTTGTTAAAGCACAACTTCTTGTTTTAAAGGATTTCTATGGATGTGTAATGAGGTGGTAATTCAATACAAAACGCTGAAATGACAATGTAATTAAAAGCAAACCCCTATGTACTCTTAACTGTGATGGGCATGTAAGAAATGCCAAGATGCATTTCTCTGCTTTTATAACTCTTTAATTACATGAGGGAAACATTGTCTGTACTTAGTGAATAGATAATGAAGATGAATGCAGTATCTTGGCCAAAAAGAGTATTTCTCAAATTCTTTTGCTTTCTGAACTTTGAGATATCGATCTGCCTCATTAAAACTAAGAATTAAGATTGCATTTTGCATTTACAGCAAAATTGTGTATTGTAATTACAACACCATTTAGGCATTGCTGCTGGTCTGGTTTGGGGTTTTCCCTAAATGAGGCTGTTGTCACACTTGGGAAGATTTCCACTCTCTGTAATGATGGCAGCAAATGAGTTAAGTTTTACTGGTTTAATTCTGAGCATTGGCACTGTTGAAGCTGATACCTGAAAAGTTACTGAGGATGTTTCATCTGAAGGTTCTGTTAGAAGGCATCTGTATCATTATTTTGAAAATGCTAAGAATCTGTATGGCTCAGAATTATGTTACTTTTTAATAGCTTCAGCTTTTCATGTGTAAATGGGATACACGTAAGAAAGCAAATTCATTTTCTAACAAATTGCAGAAGTTCTTGTGGCAGATTGACTTTTAAAGTTGAAGGGAGACAGTGCTCAAAACCATTTAGGATATGTCTTGTGTATTTTCTGAGAGATACTGAACTTCTTATGAGGGCAAAACATGCAGTTTTCATTTTGTTTCTGCTTGTTTGGTTTGGGATTTTCTTGTTTGTATTTCTGGGGGAAGAAATGGAAGTGGGTAAAGTAACTCAGTGGTGTTTCATTTTTTGGTTTGGTTGACTGTGGATGTGAGGACTGTTTTAGAGCAATCCGTGGCTGGTCTCTTTTGGCTGTTTCTGGAGTTGCCAGTGGAAGGAGGCTGCGGGGGGAGCAGCAGCCCCGATGGTGCTGGGGCCGGTGCCAAGTGGTGTCTGATGAGATGGCACAAAGCACGGTGTGAGGGCAGTGCCAGGAGGCAGCACAGGCAGGGCTGAGCCAGAATTCCTGCAGCTTCAGCACTTCAGAGCTCCCTCATCTGCTGCCTGAGAGCGTGGAGTGTGTGCCATTAGTGTGCAGTGACAACATCGGCGTCATTTACTGCCTTCAGCTGGGAGCTGTCCCACTTAGAGAGCAGCAGCAGCCCCTGCTCTGGGACAGGGCAGCCCTCCATGGCCCTGGCAGGGAGCTGTGCTGGGATGAGGGCTCTGAGGGCAGGCAGCAGTCCCTGGGCCAGCTGGGATCTGAAATCTAGATGGACACATTTATTTTCTTCAATTATTTATTCCGGTTTTTTTCTTCAAGTTATCAATTTCGCAATTAAAGGTGATTCCTGAGATGATCTATTTCATATTTAAGAGTGATTCCTGAGATGATCTACTTTATATTTAAAGGTGTTATTCCTGTTTGAGGTGAGCATTAGCAGTTTGGATGCAGGCCCCATGCAGTTGGTTTCTGTCATCTGCTGCCTGCCTGGTTTTAATGGCACTTCTTAAATGTCACCTCCTCCATACGGCTCTGAGCAGAAATGGTCATTTCCTCTTTGAAATTACCTTTTGTTGTGGTGCCCACCTGCAGTAATCCGTGGGGCTCTGGCCTTTAGACTCACCCACCGACCTCCAGGTTGTTTCCACACCCATCCTGGCAGTCCCCATTGCACTGTGCAGTGTCCCAGGGCTCAGGGCACCACGTTTGTCCCTGTACAATTCCATGAAATCCCCATGTGCCCACCCTGCAGTGCCATCCCTGCCCCTGGCACTGGGTACAGCCCCCTGAGCTGTTCCCCATTGCACTGTGCAGTGTCCCAGGGCTCAGGACACCACACTGGTCCCTGTACAATTCCATGAAATCCCCGTGTGCCCACCCTGCAGTGCCCCCCTGGCACTGGGTGCAGCCCCTGAGCTGTTCCCATTGCACTGTGCAGTGTCCCAGGGCTCAGGACCCCACATTTGTCCCTGTGCAGTTCCATGAAATCCCCGTGTGCCCACCCTGCAGTGCAGCCCCCTGGCACTGTGCAGTGTCCCAGGGCTCAGGACACCACGTTTGTCCCTGTACAATTCCATGAAATCCCCGTGTGCCCCCCTGGCACTGAGTGCAGCCCCTGAGCTGTTCCCCATTGCACTGTGCAATGTCCCAGGGCTCAGGACACCACGTTTGTCCCTGTGCAGTTCCATGAAATCCCCGTGTGCCCACCCTGCAGTGCAGCCCCCTGAGCTGTTCCCATTGCACTGTGCAGTGTCCCAGGGCTCAGGACCCCACATTTGTCCCTGTACAATTCCATGAAATCCCCGTGTGCCCACCCTGCAGTGCCATCCCTGCCCCTGGCACTGGGTGCAGCCCCTGAGCTGTTCCCACCTCAGCAGGGTCTGAGCCAGGCTGGCTCCAGGGCAGCCCTGGAGGGTCCCTGTGCTGCTCCTCACCCTTTCCCCACCCAGCAGCTCTGTCCCATCCCACCCCAGGCTGGTTTATCTCCACATCTCTTGCTCACAGAGCTGATTTAGTGCTTTCAGCAGCTTCCTGCCTTTTGGTGCCTCACCAACTTGTGATTTAGAGGTGGCTTTTATTTGTGAATGAAGCCTGGCCTTATTTTTTCAGGTTGAGAGCTCTTATCTCACCTAGATAACACTAATCTCCATTCCTTAAAAGCTGCCTAAAGATTGGAGTGGTCTTCATTCTTTCAGCTGGGTTTTGAATTCTTAGATTTCATTATCATCTCCTAAGTTGAAATTTGATCTGTTTTTCAAAGCTATTTTTAAATATGACCAATCAGTTTATCAAGCCTTCTAGCATGAAAAACTGTTTCCTTCTAGGAATTTCCACATAAACAGGGAAGTGGTTTAATTTTGTTGTTGAGTTGCAGTGTTGAGTGTACAAGACAAAATTAAACTTTGCAGTAACTGTTAATTTTAGCAATTTTTGCTGGTGTTTGTCAGTAGAGGGTACAGATAGTTCTCTTTAGCTCACAGCAATTACATGATGGAAGAGTTTTCTTTAAATATTTCTGTGTTTCAGGGTTGAAAAACGTTTAGGCTGTGAAAGTTGCAAAATGGCACACAATTGTTTGAATTACTGTACTTTTTATAAAGAATTAGGTGATTTGTCATCATTTGTTTATAAAGCTGCTTTAAAAGTAGCATAGAAAACACTACTAGTTAAATATTTTCATTTAAACTCTAATCTTAAATTTTGGAAAGGATCTGTTTTACAAGTTGTCCCTGGGGATATATTGAATTTTATTAAATTTCACACAAAACCCGTCAAAAAGAAAAATTGTAACAGCTTGGTTACATTTTATTTAACTTCACCTCTGCCACTGGGACAGAGCCCAACACGTGAGGGCTCCTCTGACCTCGTCCATTTGGGGTGATGGAGATCTGCAGAGAGCTCCTGATGGCTTTTTGTGTGCTGTGCTTGTGCTAAACGCCAGCTGTGAAAGCCTGATTCATTTGTGAGGAGGTGATTTCAAACCACAAGATGTTTCTGCTTCCATTCCTGCCCCAAACTCAGCATTTAGCACTTCTCTGAGAAAGCACCCATGAAAACAGAGCTTTCAGGTGAAAGTTTTTTGCTGTTCAGCTGAAAAATTCTGACTCTCGTCCTCTTGGGTGGAGGCTTGCAGGGAAGCCAGGAGAGCACAGATCCCACTTTGCATTCCAGTGGAAATGCTCTGGATCCCTCCTGAAAAATCCTGATGCTCCAGAGTGCTGCTGGACTTTTCCATGGCTTAAAAGTATTCAGATGGATGGCAGATCAAGCCAAATTAATTTCCTAGAATCCTGTTTGCAAAAATAATGCTCTGAAACTTAATTATCCCAGAATTTTTCCTCTTTGGTGTTGGAAGCTCTTTCATTCAAAGTGAAGATGGGAGAGAGGAGGTAAATGATGAGTTCCTGTTTCTCTCTTGTGTAAGGGTAAATAATGTGTTGGAATCTGGTGTTGATGAATTGAAGATATTTACATGCTGGCACAGTGTGTTCTGAGGGATCTTCTGTTGCCCATCTGAGCTTTTCTCCCCGTTGTCTTCCTTCTTTCTGAACCAGAGGTTCAGTAATGCAAAAACTTTAGAAGCAAGTCTCAACATCCACAATTTTTAGTTGTTCTCCCAGCAGTTCAGCCAGCTTCAGAAACCTCTTAATCACCTTCTACTTGTCCAAAAAGCTTGTGTTGGTTGTGGGGTATTTGACAAAAACTGCTGGGAGAACAGAGAGAGGAGAGTTCCTCTTGTTTGTATCTGATCCTCCCCCACATCCCCATTTTGTGCTGCTGTCACTCCTCAGTGGCTGCTGCCTTTGGGCTGGGCTGATCCAATCTGCTGCAGCAGCAGAAATGACTGGAAAACAGCACAGAGATTCTGCACTCAGGATCTGTTGCATTTGGGGTTTTTCTGACTCAGAGATGGGGTAACTGAGAGGTGTTCTAAAAACTTTTATTCCATTTTCAGTCTCATGAGAAGGATGAGATGATACAGATGTTAGAATTCACACCATCACAATCAGAAGCCAAATATTTCCCAATTACAGTACATTATAATTGCTTCTTGGCCTATCAGCTTTTACCACACCATGCTCTAAATGCTTAAAACAATTAATCTAAAATTACCCCTCGTGGCGTCTACTACAATTCATCTTTCACAATTCTATTCCTCCAGAGTATCCAGTCCTATTTACAAAACCACCCTTTAAAACTTGTTTCTAGTTCCATTTCTCTCTCAACAGTGTCTGTCCTATTCCATGGCATTTCTAAGTCAGCATTTCTTATCTCAAACAGTTACACACAGATACACACTCTGTGAGCCTTCTGTCAAGCTTCAAGAACTTTCTACAAATCCATTTCCCACAAGGATCAAAGGCAGGAGCTGGGTGAGAGATGATGGATGGATGGATGGATGGATGGATGGATGGATGGATGGATGGATGGATGGATGGATGATGGATGGAATAAGGGCTGCCAGGGAGGCTGCCTGCATTGTCCTGGGAAGGGAATTGTCAAGGGAAAACTCCTCAGTGTTGGTGAGTGGAGCTGTTCTGTATGTGACAAAGGGAAAATGGCACAATTCAGTATCATTTTTAATAACCTCCCTCTTCAGAAAGAATTTGCTTCTCTTTTTCAGGATCTCTCAGTTCAGGCCTGTTCTCACAGGGGTTTTGTCCTCTTCCCTTGCCTTTTAAATATCTCCGTGTCACATTTTGCTCCAGGGGCTCTAGACTCAAGATTTCCAGGCAGAGCAGCAGAGGGGCCTGGCACAGGCTCCCAGAGAAGCTGGGGCTGCCCCTGGATCTCTGGAAGTTTCCAGGGCCAGGCTGGAGCACCCTGGGATAGTGGAAGGTGTCCCTGCCATGGAATGAGATGAGCTTTAAAGTCCTCTCTGACTCAAACTCTTCTGTGATTCTGTCATTCCAAGGAATAGGTGATAAAATTCACTCCTGTCTTGCAGGTTCTCTGGTAACAATGAGGTGGGAACTAAATAAAAGATTCAGACTGACACAATTACAGAAGGGGTGATACAGTGATCAGTGAAATCCAGTTACATCCCAGGTTTAATAAAACTTTGGAAGGACTATTTGCAACATAATCTTAGCAGTATCTAATTTATGTTACTTGGATTTTGGCTGGAGATGTCCTTAGAATTTTATTCTGAAAAGGTGGGCATAAAACTTTGTGCTAAAATCAGATCCAAGAAGAGAACAGACAGCACTAACAGGTCTGGAAATGATGAGGGGAGAAAGTAGGGGATGTCCTTTAAATGTAGAACCCCAACTGGTAATGCCTGAATGGACTGAATCAGAACACAGCATCAGGAATCCCATTTACCAACAGGGGCTGGTGAATTTTGGGTGTCAGGTATCACCCGTGAGACCTGAGGGGTCTCAGTCCCAGGAGCATCTTCAGTTGCCAGGGGAGTGTGGGAGAACCAGGGCACTTGTAAGCCATAAAGCAGGAATATCTTCAGTCAGCAGGGCACACTTCTGGAGAGAACAGCTCTGGATGGGTTTGTGGTGCTGAGGGTCCAGCTGTGAGCCAGGTCCCTGGGACAGCACCTGAGCTCATCCCCTGTTACCCTGCAGGGTGAGGCAGCCTGGGGCTCTTGTTGGGCTCTCTGCAGACATCCTGTCACTGTTGATCTGCCCTGAAACTCTCCATGGGGACAACTGTGCTGAGACACAGGCATGGGCACTGAAATGGAGGTAAACTGGTCTCTGGTAGCTGTGGTTTGAAATGCTGCATGGAGCATGACTGGGAATAAAATCAGTTTAAAAACACAGGGGAATCTTACCCGAGGTGTTATCCCAGCCGTGGTCTCTCCCAGCTCAGCCTCCCTGCTAGGGAAGAGAAAAGCCAGTGTTCCATGGCCCAGGCTGCTGTTTCCATCATCTTCTTCCTTTTTCACTTAGCTGTGATATTCAAGTTGCTTTTTACTTAAGGCAGGATTTTTAAGCCCTTTTTTAGAGGTGGTGGCTTCTGTGGAGGTACAGTGCCACCACTGGGGAGCAGAGGCCTGAATGTACATTGGTTTGTTGTGTGCCCACCTTCCCTCCAGCAAGGCTGATCATTCTTGGCATCCACGAGGATAATGTTCAATAAATGATTCTTGGCATCCTGGGAGGATCATGTCAAAGCTTTTCTGTGGAATTTCCAGCAGGTACCTTAAAGGATTCCTTAAAAATGTTATTGGTGATCTAAGCAGATGGGCTCAGTCCTGGGAAGGGGTTGTATAGATAAGTGATGTAATAGTTGGCTGCCACAATTAAGAGGTAGATATTGTATATCTGTATAGTGATGTTATTAGAATATGTCATTCCAGAGTCCTCTTCCCCTCCCCTGTAACTTTGAGGGATATAAAAGGGAATAAAAGGCAGAGCAACCATTTTGTAGATGATCCACCTGGCTGCTAGTCACAGGGGACTCCCAGCACTGTAATTTTTCTTTATTTAGTCCTCTGTTGTAGTTTTGTTAAAGATTAATAAAATTAAACTTTAACAGTTTGGCTTAAACTGTTAACATTCAACTTAAAATGAAACTTTAAAATGAAACACAGGCTCAATCCTGGGAAGGGGTTGTATAGATAAGTGATGTAATAGTTGGCTCCCACAATTAAGAGGTAGATATTGTATATCTGTATAGTGATGTTATTAGAATATGTCATTCCAGAGTCCTCTTCCCCAACCCCTGTAACTTTGAGGGGTATAAAAGGCAGAGCAACCATTTTGTAGATGATCCACCTGGCTGCTAGTCACAGGGGACTCCCAGCGCTGTAATTTTCTTTATTTAGTCCTCTCTTGTAAAGTTTAATAAAATTAAACTTTAACAGTTTGGCTGAAACTGTTAACATTCAACTTAAAATGGAACTTTAGCAGTCATTTCCCACAGGGTGGAGGCATGGAGTCCAGCAGTGCTGGGCCGAGTTGGTGTGTGAGCTCTGTGCTCCCCTCTGGGGTGCCCAGGAGTGCTGGATGTCCGAGTTCAGGGCACTACAGCCGCGGTGTCTGTGCATAAATAACGCTTAGATGAACATGCCAGGAGGAGAAGCTGCAGTGTGCCACCCACCCGAGCTGCAGTGTGCCACCCACCCGAGCTGCAGTGTGCCACCCACCCGCGCTGCAGTGTGCCACCCACCCGAGCTGCAGTGTGCCACCCACCCGCGCTGCAGTGTGCCACCCACCCGAGCTGCAGTGTGCCACCCACCCGAGCTGTGGGACACACTCTGGCTGCTCCAGGCTGCAGGGAGGGGCAGCCCCTGCCCCCGCTGGGTTTTCAGGGCAGGGAGCTCAGGAAAGCCCGGCATTCCTGCTGTGGGCTCCGTGACACCAGCGTGTTCCTGAGAGCACACAATGAGCGCTCCTGAGGCTGCTGCACTGAAAGTTGAGTCATTGTTGCTGTTTGGCCAGTGGTTTATTAAATATCTGTTCCTGTGCCGGCTGCCTGGAGGTGATCGTTGTCCTGGGGGAAAAACCCAAACAACAAAAGCCAGCCGAGCGAACAGCAAACAAATCCAAGTGAAAAACCAGACAATTTTTCTTCTCCTTGCAAAGGGAAATTCTCCTTATTGATCTTGCTGATAGAAGTGTTTGTGTTCACGTTCAAACACTCATCGACTACCACAGGATAAACACCTGGAGAGGCAAGACAGCAGAATTCTCCCATAAATTTTTTTGTTGCGTTTCTGAAGCTTTGGTGTTCCTCTGGCCTGCCAGGAGGATTTATTGCTGAGTGAATTCCTCAGCTGTGACAGGAGGAGCACCTGTTTCTGTGTGAGCACGAGCCCTTCTCCATCAAACACAACATCTGGCGCTGGGAGCCCTTAAACTTGTGCTTATGACTACTCCAAATACAACTGGGGAATTTCTCTGGAGAAAGTCAGCAATCCCCATGATGCTTCCTATCTTAAGGAAAATAAAGCTGTAAAAATACATCATTATTCTGTCCCTTAATACCTGGAAAATTTTCATTTTGCTGCTAATGAAAGGCATTATTTTGGATGTAGATATTTCTTTATCCCCAATAGCTAAGAATAAAGGTTCCATATGAGCACATCTATAACTTAACTAAATATAAACAACTTGAAATCTGCTGAGTTATTTTCTGTTACAAAAATTCCCAGCATCAAACTTAAAGGATTTCCTTTGAAGCATCATTCTGGTTTAAATCAGGTTGGGAATGGGAAGTGAATAACCCAGATACTGCTAAATACCTCTAATTTCTCCATCCCAATCCATGCCAACATCCCACCTCTGTGTGATAACCATGGAAATGCATTTCAGGATGCTTTGGGGGCTGAGCATTTTGCTAACTTGTCTTTTCTTCCTGCTCAGCCTGCTGGCCAGCTGCTTCACATCAAATCCACCCAAATGATTGATGAAGGTACTTTAAACAGAAAAAGTACATCTACTAATGATGGGTAATTAAACTGTAGAACTCAGTGTTTCAGAACATGTGGAAATAAAAAATGATCTCACAGATGGACAAATTCAGGAAGGAATAGTTTGTTCAGAGGTGATTAAACTTGGGGCTGGATGGAATTTCCAGATGAAATGATTGCTGAACGCTGCTGCCAAAAGCCTTTAGTTCACCCTACAGTTCCTATTGTCTGAGGCTTTCAAAAGGAGAATCCACATTAAAATTAGGCCAACCTTCTGTTTGTGCTTTGTGTGTTCGGATACATTTGTTTCCTCATCTCTTACGAGCTACAAGTTGTAGCGTGAGTTTGTGCTGAGGAACTTTCCTGTGTCTTGACGCAGTGTCTTGCTCTGGAGATTCCCTGCTCCCCTCTCTGTCACTGGATTTCTGTGGAAGGGGAGCCCTCCTTCCCCTCCGTGGGATTGTCCTTCCCTTCCCTGGGATTGTCCTTCCCCTCCCTGGGATGCTCCTTCCCCTCCCTGGTCTGTCCTTCCCCTCCCTGGTCTGTCCTTCCCCTCCCTGGGATTGTCCTTCCCCTCCCTGGTCTGTCCTTCCCCTCCCTGGGATTGTCCTTCCCCTCCCTGGGATTGTCCTTCCCCTCCCTGGGATTGTCCTTCCCCTCCCTGGGATTGTCCTTCCCCTCCCTGGGATGCTCCTTCCCCTCCCCGGGATTGTCCTTCCCCTCCCTGGGATTGTCCTTCCCCTCCCTGGGATTGTCCTTCCCCTCCCTGGCCGGTCCTTCCCCTCCCTGGGATTGTCCTTCCCCTCCCTGGCCGGTCCTTCCCCTCCCTGGGATTGTCCTTCCCCTCCCTGGGATTGTCCTTCCCCTCCCTGGCCGGTCCTTCCCCTCCCTGGCCGGTCCTTCCCCTCCCTGGGATTGTCCTTCCCCTCCCTGGTCTGTCCTTCCCCTCCCCGGGATTGTCCTTCCCCTCCCTGGTCTGTCCTTCCCCTCCCTGGGATTGTCCTTGCCCTCCCTGGTCTGTCCTTCCCCTCCCTGGTCTGTCCTTCCCCTCCCCGGGATGCTCCTTCCCCTCCCGGGCCGGTCCTTCCCTCCCCGCTCTTTTCCCGGGGCTGGAGCCGGTGTGGCAGCGGGGAAGGAGGGAGGGAAGGAGGGAGGGAAGGAGGGAGGGGTTGTGTCGGCCCTGCTGAGCCCGTGCAAAGTTCACTCAGCCCCGTCCCCGTCTGTTCCGTGGGGTTCATTCCCGTTTCTGTGGCATTCAGTGCTGGTGATTCCCTGCTCCTTCCCTGCTCCTGTCCTGGGGAGGCTCCTGCAGGGCGTGCAGGGTGAGCAGTGCTGTCTGTCTGTCTGTCTGTCTGTCTGTCTGTCCCTGGCAGTTGGTGAGGTCCCTGCCAGCCTGGGCTCGTGGCTGGGCTCCCTTCACACCCCGCACTCCCCTGTCAGCAGATCCAGTGGCTCTGGGTGCCTTCAGGCACATGGAGACATTGCAGTGATGGGGCTGATCCAAGCTGAGTGTCCCGGGCTCTGCTCTCTTGCTTTCATCTCTGTGCCTCTGCTTCTTTATCAGCACTGCTGCCTGAGCAAAACTGATCAAAATTACCTGATGTGATTTGGACTCCTGGACTCCAGTACAGATTTTTTTTTATTTCCCCTGGTGTTAAGACTCATGCATTGATAACTTTGAAGGTAAAATTCTGATTTTCTAGTTTCCACACCCCTGGCTTGAAAAGTTTCTTCATGTTTTTATTTATCCTTCATAGTTTTACTTATTCTTCGTTTTTTTTTTTTTTTTTTTTTTTTTTTTACTTAAGAACTCCTCAAATAGCTGCTTTCTCAAGCCTTGCTTAACACAAGCTACTCCAGGCTGCTCTGATCTTCCCAAACGCTGTGAAATCCCAAATTTCTCATGTTCAGTGAGTGTTAGCCCATGGGAGGTTCCGTGCAGAGATCCTTCTTTGCCTCTCACTCACCTGCCTCCACGTGCAGTGGGTGGAATGCTATTTCTAGGGAATCCTGCACATTGCAAGCACCACTTCACTTCTGGGGAATTCATACTTACCAGAGAATGGCATTCATAGCCAGAATTGTAGCTGAAATGGCTTTTTTTTTAATCTTTCATGCAGCATAGCTTCAAAATTGTCATTTTCTTCTCTCACTGATGTTCTGGTAATTTCCTAGGAGTGGTTTTGGAGATGTGTTAGCAGCTCACCTGTCTGGCAGGTCCCTCCCAAATAAACTAATGCAATATATCCACAAGCATCTTTGTCCTCTTATCTTTGAGAGGCAGGAGAGATTCACCCATTGCCTCTGGGCACAGGAGCACCTTTAGAAAACGTGTTTAGGGAGCCCTCTTGAGCCTTTTATTGCCCTGGAACTTGGAGTTTCAATCAGCAAATTTCAGGCTGTTACTCTGTCAGAGTGTCAAGAGGCTTTAAATGGAGTAACAGCATTCATCTTCTGGCTTTGAATGTGTTCTTGAATAAGAACTAGAAGGTCAAAACCATATCCTAAAGTGCCTTCCAGATTTCAGGTCACTAGATAACATTTTCTTAATTGTTATCTAAATTTAGAAGACAAATTATCTTGTAGTAGCAAGTGCAGTGCTTTTGCCCTAAAGCTTTTGTTTGTGGTGTTGTTTTCTGGGGTCACACTCCCTGATTCATCCCTGGACTTTGGAATTCTGCTTTCCTCTGAGAGCTCAGTGAGAGCTGTCAGAACCTGCCTTGCCTTTAAATAGCCACACTGTTATTTCTCCTGGGCCATGTGGTTCAGTCCATGAGATGAGATAATAAAAATTGAAGTTCATCTAGCTGGAGTTAGGATTGGAACTAAATTTTATTTGCTATTTTAAAAGCAGTCTAATTCTAGTTATTCTGTCAAATTTACCTCATTACAATTTTGCAGCCCAAACCAATCCCAGGGTTTTGAAGATAAATAGCCAAGCTCTGAGAAATCCTCTGCATTATCCTACAGCACTTTAAAATTTCCTGCTCTACCTAAATACTTGTAATTTGCTTTAACTTAAAGAATTGTGGTGGTATTGATCAGATAAGCAAATTAAAAATTAACCAGAAAATAGATTGCCTTGGTGTGGGTCTATGAGATGCTCAGTTAAATAAGAAAATAACACCAAGAAATGAACTTAAATCATAATATATGAGGGTATTTCTCCAAGCATTCCAATTTCCACAGGTGTAGGAGTCTCAGAAGGTGTGCAGAGTCTCCCTTTGTTCAACTGCTTTTTGTGGGAGGTTAAAGTTACATTAAAAAATAAAAAAAGTGTTGTCAGTAGGCCTAAAGATAGGAAATTCTTAAAATAGCTGAGGCAGATGAACTCCAGCACTCCAGGAACGCTGCAGAGCTCCAGGAGATGCTGCAGCCTGAGCAGGGAGAGCAACCCAGGTGCTTCTGCACAGAAATTCAGTGAAATCTCCTCTCTTCAGGCTGGGCTGAGTGACTGGGGCTTTGCTGCTGCAAAACCTGAGAGCTGCACCAGACTGGGGAGGATTTGGGGAAAAAAGGATTCAGAATTCTCTTTTTGTCTATGAATTTGTGGGGAGAGCGAGGAATGTCACCCAGGAGCAGCAGCATGGCCAGCAGTGCCTGCAGAGAGATCTCCAGGAGGGACCTGCTGAGGGATCTCCAGCTGAAAGGTAGCAGTAGAAATCCTAAAAATCCTAAAAATCCCCTTTTCCAGTGATTCCTGCTGCACACTCTGCCTGCTCTGAGCTGGGGAATTTAACACCCAGGTTTTTGAGTAAGACTCATAAATTTTGGATTTGCTGCTGCGTTTCACGAGCTCTCCTGTGGGATGTGGGGCTGCTGGAGAAGCTGAGTTTAGTGCAGAAATTCCCAGTTTTGTTCCGTGCCTCTGGGGGTTTATAATGTTGTAAATTGTCACAGCTGTTGCCTCAGGGTTGGAAGATGATGGATTTTTTTGTGGATTTGTCTCTGCCAGGCTCTTGTTGAAGGGTGGATTGTATGAAAACCTTGGCAGAAGGGAAAACTTTAATGCAAGACACTTTAAATAAAATAGATTCAATGATTGCTAGTGAGTAGGCAAAATCATAAGGGAGAATGGACCAGAATATAAGCAAAATAAAGCAAGGTAAACAAGGAATAAATTGCTTTTGTATAGAAAGATGTGCATTATCACATAAACATTCTATATGTAGATTTGCACTATCTCCCCAATTTTTAATTCCCCTCTAAAGTGCAGGAGCAAGATAATTTTTTTTATAGAAAGAAAATTGGGGGAAAGCTGATTATTTATATTCTCAAGTTATTTTCTAAAGCTAAAGAAAACTGTACAGAAAATCTTTCACTTTATTGCTGTCTGCTGAGTTATGGTCTGAAATACAGAGGAGCAAATCAGAACTTAATTCAATATTTTGAGAATTCCCACTCTGTACCAGTGATGTAAAATAATTGTTACTGTTCACCAGGCTTCCTTACCAATACTTTATTTCATTTTTTTTTTTTTTTTTGTCCAGGGAGCTCTGCAAATATATTTCAAATTACAGCAGCTTATTTCAAAGTGAAGAGAACAGCTTTGTAATCAGTGATAAATATCTAATTTAAAGATAATTAAAAACGCTTGTCACATAGAGGCATATGACTTTTAAGTAAAAGTTGTTTCTGCTTGCTTGGGAGGTGATAAGATTGTGGACTAAATGTGATTAATGTTCTTTGCAGATGTTGCTTTATATGCTTAAGCTTTCAAAGTAAAGCAGTCTAGACTGTCTGTCTGCATTCTCCTGCAGCTTTGATCTTGATTAAAACTGGTTCTGTTACATTTATCATCTTCCTTTCTCCAATGCCAGAAACTCTCTTGACTGCTTTTTTGTATCTGTGTTTGTTTGGAGAGAAAGAGGCTCGGTATCATCTGTGACTGCTGGGAAATGGCACATTGGATACCTTCAGCAGGAGCAGAAGTGGGGATTTTGGCTCTGGCAAGGCTTGAAGGATCCTTTGGGTTGTTTCAGATGCAGCAGTGTGGTGCTGGGCAGGGAGGGAGCCAGGCGAGCCCCGGGTGGGTTTTCCTGCTCTGGGTGCAGATCTGAGGGAGGTGCTGCAGCTTTGATCTGGCCTGGGGCACTCTGGCACTGCTGATGTTGCTGCTCAGGAGAGATTTCTGTGCCCCATTTCCACCCTCCCAGCCCTGGGCATGGAGCTGCATTGCTGCAGGCTCCTGGCAAGGGCCAAACACAGCAAAGTGCCCAAATAAAGAACATTTTGGGGTGCAATTTCAGTTCTGTGGGGCAGCAGAGGAGCTGAAGGGGGGGAGTTCCTCACATCTCTGTCAGGGGTTCAATCTGTGCCTGCTCAGGGACATGAGCTGCTCCTCATTTGTGTGCACCACATACTGCTGATTTCTCCAAGAGCTGAAATATTCACATTTATTCCCTTCTTTATTCATTAGGATTGTTTAGGGCCCATTTGAGATCTTGATGTAGAGTGTTTTCTTAAGAAGAACACCCAGCATGGAAATTTAAACCATTTTTAAGTGCTTTAGGCAGGTAAGAGAAATAAACCCCACTGTCCTGGATTATTTTTGTATTGATTTGATTCTCATGTTAGACCAGAGCTGATTTGTTTAAAGGAGCTGTTACAGGAGTGGCTGCATTTAATGTTTTATTGACAATAAATGTGCTGGATGGCCAATATTTATGGGCAAGTTTGAAATGAAGGTAAACCTTTAATACCCAAACAATTTGTTGGTCAGTCAGTAAAACATTTTGGGTAATTCTCTTAAATAAATATTCAAGTTGCATGGGGTTTGTTTTGTATTTCAATTCTTGTTGGTGCCTCCACTGAGGGCTTTATTCCAGTCTGTTGGTTAGATTTGAAAAAACATTTGTAGCTTCTAGACCACAGTGGTGTCTTAAATCCGAGTTTGGGAACATGAGCTCATCCAATACACAAAACGATGGAGAAGTATGCAGACAATAAGTTAAATAATATTTAGCTGTCAAAAACCACTTGGAAATCCATTGTAGGAGGCACTGAGTTGTGCATTGCTCTGTATTTGGTCATTACTTAATTTTTCCCCCTGATCTTTATGAATTCTAAAACTGTTGTGGCTTTGTTGTGACTTAGCAGTGATTTAAAATTTATTTTTCTTCAGTTCTGCAGCAAAAAATAATATTTCTGTGTTGCAGCAGGATTATCATTGTGGAGATCTGTAATCTTGCCTGAGTGTTGATGCAGCATGGGGGGGGGGGAAATGAATAAAAAGAAAATATTTTAATGCAAGTCTCAGCCAGCAGATCTGGATTGCCCCTGATTTAAAAGCATCACCCAGTACAGAAGTGAGGACTGGTTCAACTGGAGTTGCTGTTCCAAACATAGATCCTGGTGTGGTTGGGATCTGTGAGGGTCTCCTGAAGTAATTCCTACCAAAATTCCTGCAAATGATCCCAATGTTCCAAATCAGCAATGGGGAAGTTACCACTGCAGGGTTGGCGCAAGGGCTGGGTAACAAATGGGTTTGAGGGTTTCTGGCCAAGTGAAATGGAGCAGAACTGGCTCAGCTGAACACTTGGAGGCAAATTTTGTATTGAAACTGAAACAGTTTGGGATTTTTGTGCTGTGGCAGGTGTGGGCTGTAGGATCAGGGGCTGTTTTACCAAAATTCAAAGATCCAGTAGCACTTTTTGGTTCTGGATACTTTTCCTAACAAACACTGATGCTCCTGTTGCCTTGCATTCCCCATAGCTTGTGTGAATGGTTCCTAAATGAGATTTCATTTAATTAATCAATTTTTAAATGCTTAGATGCTTAAAACCTTTAAAATGTGACTTAATTTTTCATACTTAGAGATATTCCAGCAATAACCTTGAGTTTCTACAAGGTGTTTTTGTGCAGTGAAATGAGATGGTGGAGATTGACATCAAATTTATTGTTACTCATAGAGAACTAGAAAGAAGAATATTTTGGTCTTTTTTCTTTGGTTGGATTTTTCCTTGATGTTAGTAGGTTAAATATATAAATTATTTGATGTTAGTAGGATATATATATATATATATATATGTATATATATATGTATATATGTATATATATGTGTATATATATGTGTATATATATACATATAATTTTTTTAAGTCCTCTAAATTTTTATTTTAAGGAATAGGGAGATCCTTTACAGGTTGTTAGAATTGAACTACACTTCTTTCTAATGAGATGTTTTCTTAAGAAGAACACCCAACATGGAAATTTAAACCATTTTTAAGTGCTTTAGGCAGGTAAGAGAAATAAACCCCACTGTCCTGAATTATTTTTGTATTGATTTGATTCTCATGTTAGACCAGAGCTGATTTGTTTAAAGGAGCTGTTACAGGAGTGGCTGAATTTAATGTTTTAATGACAATTAATGTGCTGGATGGCCAATATGTAGCACATTTTGAAGTCCCTACAACAGATTTATGCTCTGAAAAGAGTTTTAAAATGGTAATTTTAAATTTGTCCCCATTCTAGTCAGTTGTTCTTGAAGTTCTGATAAAAAATACAAAAAGAGTTAAGTTTTAATGTGTATTATGCTGACTTTAGTAACCTCTTTTGGATCTTGAAATGCTTCTTTTTTGGATTTGTTCTTTTGGGTGTCAATCTGGATACAATTAGTATTAGTAGTAACATTAGTATTAGTTTAGCAGTAACATTAGTATTGGTTTAGTAGTAACATTTTTAAGAAGAGGGTGAATGGATAGCAAAATCAGCTTTGTGAGAATCCATAAAGACTCGAAAAATTGAACAGAAAAATAGTTTTTTATTGAGGTGCATGAGGAGCTTGTTTTGCTGTTCCATTGCTGGTTTCTTCTTCTGAATCTTAAATAAATGATATTTTTTCTAGTTTACTGGGTTAGGGTTAGGGTTAGGGTTAGGGTTAGGGTTAGGGTTAGGGTTAGATCCAAATTAGTTCTCTGTAAAACCAGTCCTAATAGTGACTTGTAGTGAAATCTGTCAGTTCTCATTCCTGAGGGGAGCTGGCTTGGAGTGGCTTTGGAGCATGGCAAGGTGATGATGGGGCTTAAAAATGCTGAATATTCAAATTATGAGTAAAAACATTTGCTTAACGAAGCCTCCATAAGGTAATTGCACTGAGTTTCCCTTAACCCATTGAAAACAAGTCCAGAATAGAAACTTGAGACAAAAAAGTCTCAGTCGTGTTTTGTTCCCTCCTCAGGAGCTGCTGCAGGGGCTGAGCCCTGGCTGTGTTTGGAGCTGGCTCTGAGGGCTGTGCTGGCCATGGCAGCAGGGCTCTGGCTGTAAACAGGGCTCTGTCCAGCTCTAGAAATGGGATTTTTCACTTAATCTGCAAATTACAGTCTGGCAAAATGAGGCAGCCTCAGAGGGGACAAAGAAAATCCATTTCAAGTGACAAGTGGCAGCCACTTTAGCTGGAGGTAAAGAGGCAGTTGTGCTGGCTTCTTACATGTGATCAACACTGATTTCAGAGCATGAGGACACAAACTTCAAAACTCTTCCAGTGGAGACAAGGTTTGGAATTTGATCTCAACAGGACTGGGCAGTAGAAATGGAATTAAACAGACTCAGTGGAGTTTGGGGTTGTGTAGATGTTTTTGCTTTAGGAGCAGAGTTCAGCAGTCACAAACATATCAGCATTTTTATGCTGATAGGTGTTTACTCACATGTGTAGTGCTGCAGCTGACATTTATTTAGGTTTAGTGGCTGAAGGAAGGAATTACTTGCACTCATTGGTGCCACTCCAGCTGTGTGAGGCTGCACAGCCCAGTTGGGTTTTTGGTTGTGCTGCAGCTCCAAAAGCTTTTCAGACTGGGCTCCTGCACCAGGGCAGACCCCACGAGCTGCCAATGCCATCCTTCAGTGATGCAGTGATCCCAGAGTGCTTCTGCAGGAATGTTTCCCACAAACAAACCCAATATCCATCCTGGAGGGATCCTTGGGAATGGCTGAGTCCTGCCTGGAGTTCTGGCCAAGTGTGAGCAGGATGAGCTTGGCAAGTCCTGGTGGGATGAGGTGGGGAGGTGGAAATGGAAATGAAAATGTAAAACCCCAGCATCATGGGCTGTGTGGAGCCAGGACTGAAGCTCAGTGGGACAATTCTCCATCAGTCATTTGGAGAGTTGGAAGAGGAGGGGTGAGGAAAGTTCCCAGCTCAGTGGAGCAGAACACTGAAAGGTTTGAATCTCTCAGCACCGAGTTCTGCCTTTTCCCCTGCACTTCCCCTGTTTGCCTGCAGCTCCCAGGTAATCCCTGTGTGTGTTTACACAAACGTGGCACCTGTCTCTCCTCCTTTGAGCTGCCATCTGGCCAAGGGCAGCTGGAGCTTGTCTGGCTGGCCACTGACCATCCAGCTCCTGCCCATGAGCTCAGCACTTGGAAAAAAGGAAAAACATACACCTGATGCTTTAAAAAGTAAAAAAAAAAAACCAACAAAACAAACAACAAAACTGGTTGTAAGTATGTTTAGGCTGGGGTTTTGGTTGTAACCACAGAAAAAAAAGAGAAGTATAACGATGGCTAAAGAATTAGAATGTAAATAAGAAGCTTGATCAGCACATGGAGGAGAACTGGGTGGTGTTTTTGCTTGCAATAGCACCGAGTGGGACACGACACCCACAGAGAGATTTGTTGGAGAGCTGAGTTGAAGGCAGAATCACACTGGTCCTGTTGTCTTTTAAATAGTTACATAAGGTCCTGTAAGACAGAAAAAGAAGTGGGGGTTGGATATATCATGTGGAGGAAACATCAAATGTGGAGTTGGATGCTTGCCTCTTAGATGTCTTGAGTGTGTTTTTGTTTGACTTGGTGTGTGGTTCTGTTTGCTTTGCAGTCAAACTGGTACATTTGCATTGTGCTTGGCTGATTTGGGAGGCAAAAGGTAGAATATTTTCTTGTAATTAGCCTGAATAAACTCTCCTGGGTGTGTCTTTGAGGGGTCAGGAGGGACTCTGGGGAGGGGAGACTCCTTCTTTGTCTTTATAAATGCAGGTGAAATATTGACACTGATCCTGTTGAGCCCCTGGAAGGTGGGTGACACAAACAGTGCATGAGGAGGGCTGGAGAAAATGTCATTTCCTGATCCTCTCTGTCAGCCTGACCAGGGAATGAAATTTGAAGACAGCTAAAATTGACAGCTAGAATGAAGCTTTCCAGTCCTTTTTAATGAAGTGATTAATATGTTCAAATTTCCCATCTCCGTGAGGCTGCAGGAATTTCAACCCTCCATTGGAGAAAATTCCAAATGTTTCATAGCTCACAAGTTCTCAGGAAGTTTTGTAGCTCAGAGAAGAACCTCCACAAACAGCAACCCCAGAAAGGATCATTTTGATCCAAAACCTTTTGGGGTTCCCAGCTGAGAGGAGCTCCCATCTCTGCTGAGCTGCAGGATTGTGCTGCTGTGGCACTCTGAGATCAGAGCCCAGCTCTGACAGGTATCTGAGATCATTCCTGGGAAACTCCCTGGCAGCTCCCAAAATAGAACTGCTGCTCTTGCCACCAGCATGAGACTCAGCCCTGAGAGGGATTCATCATTCCTGCTGCAGTCTGTGTGTCCCTGGGTGCTTTGTTTAGTGCCTAATTGGTGCCTTTGGTGCTGAAGGGCCTCTTTTTGGCTTTAATACCAGCATTCCAGGGCTCTGGGTGGCAATGGTGGCACTCCTGGCTGCACTGGGACAGAATCCCTGGCTCCTTCCTGGGCAGGAGGAGGTGATCCCTCCTGGGTAATCAGGGTGCAAGTTAAATGTCAAATTAATCAAGATCTCTCATTATTATTATTCTTTGTGTTTGGGGTTTTGCAGTGGGGAGAGGAGGATAATCCAAACTGGGATCTGGGTATTTCTGTTCTGCCTCTTTGATTATTCTTAGTTTTTTAGAGATGGGGCAGCTGAGAGGCATTTTAAAAGATTTTGTTCTATTATCAGATGAAGAGTGAGACATAAGAGATGTAAAACTCTGTGACAGTGGGCACAAGGGTTGCAGGGTGAAGAAAGAGGAGAGAATGTTGACTTCATGTTGAGAAGGCTTGATTTATTATTTTATGATATATAGTTACATATATTACATATATGTAGTTACATATATATAGTTACATATATATAGTTACATATAGATACATTATAACTATACTAAAAAGAAATAGAAAGGAAAAGTTCTCAGAAGCTGGCTAAGCTAAGAATAGAAAAGAATGAATAACAAAGATCTGTGTCTCGGCAGAGAGCAAGAGCAGCTCTGCCATGAGTGGTCAGTAAATGCAAACATCCTCATGAGCCCAATCCCAGATGCCCCTGTTGCATCCCACAGCAGCAGGTAACCATTGGTTACACTTTGTTCCTGAGGCCTCCCAGCTTCTCAGGAGGGAGAAAAATCCCAAGAAAGGAATTTTCACCAAAGATGTCTGTGACAAAACTCAATGCCATTCTATCAAAAGCCAACCAATTGCTTGGTTACTCTTTGTCCCTATTCTCGTTTTTCCACCACTTGAATCTTGTAAAATTTAAACTTTTCAGTTTTTAGCCCTGTTTTACTGATACTGGCATATTTTAACCATCTGGAAATCGTGCCAGGAAGGGGACATTGGCCCAGCAGTGAGCAAAGGCCACCAGTGTGGGATCTCAGCACCTCAGGACTGATGTGCAGAGTGACCCAGACCACCCTTGGGGGGCTCGGGAGTCCTGGGATGTTGCCAGCAGTGTCTGGGGCTGGACTTTGATCCTGCACGGGAGACGACACCTGTATGAGGATGGGAGGATCTCACTGGTGAATGGTGAGGGGATAAGTTAATTAGAGTGTGAGACACAGGGTTTGGGATTTCTGTACAGGGGGGTCTGGAGAGGTAAGATGGAGGAATTGGGGCATGTCCTGTCCTTCTTCTTCTTCTTCTTGGCCTCCATCTTCTGTGGTGATGTTGGCACTTTGGGATTGGTTATTACTAAAAGTGCACAGGTCAATAAGGGTAAAAGGTATTGGGGAAAATTGATAAATATTGTATAGGTAATTTTGAGTACAAAGATAGGTGACCGCCCCGGGGGCTCTCAGTGTGCTCATGGCTGGCTGCTGTGCAGACTCTGTCGGGCCGAGAGAAAATCTTTTAGATAAACAATTAATAAACACCGAGACCGAGGAAAGATCTGAAGCCTCTTCTCGTCCTTTGGAGCGCGGGCTGTCCAAGGCCACCCCGGGCCTTTCCAGGTCATTAAAACAGCCCAGAAAGCGACAGACCAGCCCCTGAGATGAGAGCAGCCCCGGGCTGTGCCTCAAAGCCAGGCATTTCTGGAGCTCTGGAGCTTTTCCCCTGCAGAGCTCAGCAGGAGTGGCTGGGAGGTGTTTGTGCTGTGCTGCTCACACCTCACACTGACAGCAGTGGCATGTTTGAACTTGAAAACATCAGCCTGTGTGTTGCTGTGTTCCCTTGAAGTCAGGGGGTGTGAGAAATAACACTTAACTCCAAGGCTCTGGAGATTCCCAGAGGATGGCAATCTTTATCTCGGGCCTGACAGCTCTTGGTGGCACTTTCATTTCTGCCTAAAGAACAGAGATGGCCACTGAGGCTTTTTCTCCATTTTCTGCCACGTGCTTTGCTCTGAAAGCATTCTGGAAAACTTGGCCACAGAGATCTGGGGGTTTTCCCACTTCCTGAAATCCAGGCTTAAATAACATATTTGGAAGTAGAAGGCAGAACATGGAAGTTCTTTACAAAATCCCATTACAGCATTATTAATTTCTTCTATCAGTGGCACAAATTGCTGGGAGGGAACACACTGGAAAAATAATCCCAGCTTTTTTTTTCCTACAGCAAGAGCACCATGCAAATCAACCCAAGATATATCTATAGATTACAAATAAACATCATTGTTTATTTTATTTATCTATATACAACAAATAAACACGATGTAAAATAACATCATCAAGTGTTAGAGCAGCTGATTTACTTTCCATACTGTAAGTCCAGAACACTCAGAATAAAACAAATGTGGGGTTTTTTTGGTTACTGACCACCAAGCAAACTGCAAGGGGTTTTTAAAAGTACAGATATTATTCCTCTCACCTTCCCCCTCCTCACTCTCAGTTCTGGTCCCTGTTTCAGGTGACATCATCCTCCATAGTTTCCACTCTGCTGTAGAGCCTTTGGCTTGATCATCCTTCAGTTTTCCAGCACTTTATTCTTCTCTCCTTCTTTTTCAGAAGTGTTATCTCAGCTACAGAATTTCATACTTCCATGGCAGGCTCATCCTTACAAATTTTCCATTTTGAAAAGGTGTGAACTGCAAAAAAAATTGAAATATTTTCCAAGTATATGATGAGATATCTTAGCAAATACAGATTTCCTGTTGCTCCCCCCACTCTAATCCTGCAGAAAAATGCAGCTCTTGCTATACAAAACTACACTAAATCTTACCAAGTTTTCCTTTGTTCAAGTTGCAAACTCATTTATTTTTAAAGACTCTTTTAGAAAAAGAAAGCAGCTTTGTGGACCATCAGGTGAATCTTTAAATTTGGAATATTCACGGGGCAGGGTGGCAGCAGTGCAGGTGATTTGTTACCTCACTGCCTTGTTTATCTTTTTTGCAGTTCTTGTCTTGCCTGAGTTAATTGCTGCTGTGTTTGGATTTAATGAATGTACTTTGGCTCAGCTCATCTGAAGTACAGTCCTTGTGTGACCTGGGAGCATTGAGAACAGTGATAATAGCACTAATATTAGTCTAAAAATCAACAAAATCAGTTTGGGGACATGGTGGCACGGAAAAGGAGGACAGAATCCTTTCTCTCGGAACTCACTTTGCTTTATTAGGTTGGAAATAACTTCTTTCTTCTTCCTTTGAGAAACATTCCCCTGGGTGTTATCAGAAAAAATAGAGAATGATAAAACCCTGCTTCCTGCTGCAGGAACATCAAAGCTGGGCTTTTTTAGTCTGTATTTGTAGTCTGTTCTTAGATATATTTGTGGGGCTGGGAAGTGTTTGAGATCACTGTGGAAACAAATAGAATAACACACATGGGCAAGCACTTGCAAAAGGTGCCCGTGCAGCAGCTGAAGGGTTTTTGTGTAAGGTGTTAATTCTATTTATGCTGCATTTTCTGTTCCTTTCTGCTCCTCTGGAACAGCGTGTTACAATTCTGGTATTTTGGTGAATGGGCCATTCTATCTATAAGTTACTCAGTCCCTGTGGTGCTCTGCTGGTTTATTCTAATAAACTGCTCCATTCCTTGTATTTCAGTACTTAAAGAGTTCAAATTCATCTCCAATATGACACAATTTAAGTAACCTTTTGTTACAGGCAGAAGTATCTGCCAGACTGAACCTCACCCTCCAGTTCTTTTATAATACTGTACATTTTCTAGGGAATAGCAAAAAAAAAAAGTGTCCTTGGCACCATTAAACTAATCTTTGCAAGCTTTTCATCAATTTTCATGACTTCAGCTTGAAAATGTTGTTACATTTCGTAAAGCAGTGAGAGATCACAGATTGAGCTCCCTTTGCCCTTTGTGTCTTTCCGTGGTGTCACCAACTAATCACGCAGCAAAGCAGGGCTTGGAGCGAGGGGAGGACGTGGGAAGTGTTGAAGTCTTCCCTGGGAAGGGAGGGACATGATCATTCTCACATCTCACTGAAGAATCAGGAAACATTCCTGCAGCACAGACCATGGCCTTGCGCTGCTCAGTGTTGGGTTTGGTGGATGATGAACTCCCAGGAGTTTCTGTCCTGGTTTTGGTGATACCTGTAAGAGACAATTCCTGTTCCATCCAGCCCCTTTTCCCAGCGATCCTTCCTGAACTAAGGCCATGTCAGTCCTTAGGAGCTGTGCAGTTTGCCCCTTTTTAATTAAAAACTGGTAGATTTTTTCAGTCATTCAGTCTCTCTGTTTGAGAAATGGCAGCCAGTGCTTCCAGCTCCTCCTGGGGTGAGGTTTTCCAGGCTGCTCTTGAGCTGTCTGATGGAATTGCTCCCAGTTCTGCTGTTTCCTGTATTAAGAGTGGTTCAGAAGTTCAGATGTTGGTTTTGTGTCCCCAGTGCAGCTGTGCTGGATGGACAGAGTGTGAGGGATAGGGCAGCACTGGGATGGGAATACACAGATATCCAGTGGGATCCAATGTGCCCAAACTAAACTCAGTCCTGTATTTAATGCCCTTTGCTTTCCCAATGTGTTTTCCCCCCAAGCTTTCAGACCCCATGTTCCATCCACTGCTGGAGTTTGGTTTCTTTCAGCAGCACCATTTTGCTTTTTGAGGTTCAGGGATTGGTTTCTGAGGACGTGGCAATTCCCTGTGCACTCAGAATGGACACAGCAGTCCCATTAGAGACCTGCTCTGCCTGATAAATTCACTTTATTGTAAATGCCAGCTGCCCTTGTCCCCTGGGAGCTCCATCCCTGTGCAGGGGGTGGCAGAGCTGCTTGGAAGCAGATGGGCACAGAGCTGCCTTCTTTGTGTGGTTCCCCTTCTCCTCTTGCCTTTCTTCCACCACATCCCTGCTTTTCTGCTTTGAAGGATTAATCCAGGACTGCCCAAGCCTGGCCAGACCCATTGCAGGTGCCTGCTCAGGTGAGAAGGCCCAGCCAGATCCAAGGTCATTACACCAACAGTGACTGCAGCATTAATGGATGAAAAAATAGATGGATAAGAAAACCTGAAAGAAAGAAGACAGGAACAAAGAGAATATTTATGCAAAGTTAGTTTTACTGCAGTTGCTGAATTTTATAAATTTCAGCTTGTCTGTGGTCCTTCAAAGCTGGGCTTGGCAGCAGGAGAAAAGCAATGGCACGTGTGAGAGAAATCCAGGACTTCTGCTTTATTGCACTGACAGAACCAAATTGTTCAATCTGTTGCCTCATCTGTTTCTTGCCATAGCTGAGAGCTGTAAAGGGCAGGCCGTGGCAGCACAAGGAATTTAATGGTTCCCAGGCTGCCCCTGACAGCGTTCCCAGCTGGCTCCTGCCCCTCTCCCATTGATCCTCCAGCTCCTGCCTATTCTGGGAACACGGGCAGAGCAGGGTGGGCTGCTCAGGACGGGCAGTGCTGGGCTCAGCTCTGCCTCCCTGTGCTGCTCTCCCAAGGCTCAGGTGGGAATAATCCTCATTCTGCTCAGGAATGGCTGCTGGCTCACACTTATTGTGGATAAATGTGGATAAAGGAGGTAGCGAGTGATGCAAATAAATACGTCAAAAACTGCTGAGGGAAACCTTTTCTCTTCCAGTCTGGCCTTCAGCGTGCTGGGCAATGGAATGTCTTAAAAATTCTGAATGTACAGATAAATACAGTCATCCTCATGAGCCTTCCTCAGTGGATCCTCTGGTTCTCCAGCTCCTCCATCTCCATTTTCCCATGACTTTAATACATGAGAAATGGTGGAGCTCCCTTGGAGATTGAAGGCACGCTCTGGGCAGTGTCTGACAAGAGAAAAAAACAGAAATAAAGGGCAGTTCTTACTCCCTGCCTGTGTTCTGTTAACAGTCTTGCTTCCCAACAACTTCACCTTTACCAGAAGCACCTAGTGGGTGCTTTTCATCCCATTAACTCTGAAGTGATCTCCACCAGAATCCAGAAAGTTCCTAGATGGGCCCTAAATGCTCTTTAAGGTCCTTTCCAACCCACACCATTCTGGGATTCTGTAACACTTGCCCCCAAACACTTCTTGGCTTTTTTGGGGTTTCCAAAAAAGAGATGAACTCCCTGCTCTTTTGGCTCCTGTAACAAGATAAGAAGCACAAATGCCTTTTGGTGAATTTTCCTGGCTAAAGCTCCTGGTTTGGTGAATATTTTAATTAAATCTTCCCTGCTCAGCATTCTAAATTTTCTCTGCTATTGCTATTCATGGAGAAGTATTGCCATGACTTGTTCTTCATTTCTGCAAATCTTGCTAAGTTATGCAAGTCACTGTTTGACTTCACAGAGGATCTTTGTTTTATGTTTCAACACTTGGAATGCTGCTGAACTTTGCGTGTTTTCTCTCTTTATTAAAAAGGGGGGAGAGAGGCCACATTGCTACGTGCAGTAAATGATATTTTTATCCATCCTGTGCCTGATCCTGCAGAATTCCATTGAGCTGTGCTTCCCATCCCTGCAGGTGCCATCCTGGGCAGGTCAGAAACACAGGAGTGCATCTACTACAACGCTAACTGGGAGAAGGACAAGACCAACCGCAGCGGGATCGAGCCCTGCTATGGTGACAAAGATAAGAGGAGACACTGCTTTGCCACATGGAAAAATATTTCTGGATCCATTGAAATCGTGAAGCAAGGCTGCTGGCTGGATGACATCAATTGTTATGACAGGTGAGTTTTCCTAGGAATTTTTGCAGCTGATTTGTCACTGCAAACTCTTTTGCCTCTCCGTAATTTCTACGTCATCCCCTCCACAACCTGTGAGTCTGGGAATAATTATCTTATTTTCAGGTGCTCACTTGTATTTAAGGACCAGATTCCATGTGAGCACATTGTCTTATTTGCAGAATAGCATGTTTTACCTTTTTGAATGAACCCAGGTATTTCATTTATTCTTTTTTAGTCCATTTGTAACAGATCCTGTAGTGCCTTGTTATTGCCAAACAGTGCAAATATAATTATTGCAACCAGGATGCAAAATCCTCTCGTTGATTTTTCCAAAGTCTTTAGAGTTGGAAAGTCAGCACTTTGTGTCTGCAATTTACCAGATCATGGAAGTATTTTGGCAGTTTATTAATAAGCTCAATGGCAGCTCTAAGAATATTCTAAATTTCCAGTTATTTTGTTGATAACAGATGGTCCAGAAAGAACCCACAAGCAGTAACAGCAGGACTTGGGGTTTGTTAGATGCTGACTGAATAAAGGTCATGACTCTCTTAAGCAATGGTGTTGCAGCTTTTTAAATACTCTACTGGGTTTTATTGGCCCAAAACATTTATTATTTGGGAAGGCAGAGAATTAAGAAATAGATCCATTAAAAAGTATTGAGGAATTATTTCAGTAATTTTTACAGAAATCTTTCTTTGTATTTCTTTAAAGTTGAATTTTTAGAAGAAAGCTTTGCATCCTTTCTCCCCAAACCAAGTTGTCCCCCAGCCCAGGCTGTTTTCTGCATTAATGACAGTTTAAAGCTCAGTCCCACAATCTAAAATAAAAATCCTAAAATCATGAGATTAAATTCTCCTTGAGCAAAGAAAAGAAATTGGAAGAAGAAATGAAACACAGGAAGGACAGTGAGGAAGGAGCTGGAAACTGAGTAAGTCCTCATTAAGTGACTTGTGCTAATCACAGGCAGTGCTGTGTTTGTCCAGGGCAGCCCAAATCTTATCTCTGGGAGCTGTGGGGGTGACTGCAAACAGCAGCAGCTTCAGCACTTCAAAGAGAAAATGTTCCCTGCAAGTCCTAGGGCAGGCTGGCAGCCAGGGCTGGCTCTGGGGAACAACCCCAAGTTTTGAAGATGAGCCCAAAACCTCCCTGACAATCTTCAGCTGTGTTTAAAACCCTGCAATATTTCTTCAGCCTTTTCCAGTTCTGCTGTCAGGTTGGCTCCTGTTTTTTCTTTCCTGATGGGAATAGTTTCAGCTTGTTTGTTAGCAGAATATGAATAAAAAAGTCATTCCTCCAGTTAATTCAGGGAATAAAATAAGCCCTGTCCCTGAGCATAATGTGGGCAGAGGAGATTGTAGAAACTTTATCATTTCTTTCTACAAATACAATAAAATTTAGAAATTCTCCTTCTCACTTACCTCCAGCCTTGTTTGATCACTTGCCTGTCCTGTTTAAATCTAGATTGTGAACTGTTCCTCAATCTGTTGGTGTTTTCTTTAACTTTGTCTTAAAAATGACAAAAATGTGTTTCTGCTTTAATAAATTTTCATTGCAATATAAAATATCAAAATTTAATTTATCTCATTAGGTTCAGCTGTTACTTTGGTCCCGGTCGATTTAACAAACTTCAACTTGGAAATTTAAAAGCTGGGCACATTTTTATTTTTTTTTTAACAAAGATAACCTAGCACAAAAGAAATGAACTTTTTTCCTCTTTTCTCCTGCAGGAATGACTGCATAGAGAAGAAGGACGGCCCTGAGGTGTTTTTCTGTTGCTGTGAGGGCAACATGTGCAACGAGCGCTTCTTCTACTTCCCGGAGATGGAGGTCACGCAGCGTAAGTTCCTCCTGACTGCAGGGTTCCACATCCTGCTTCTCCAGCAGCTCACACTGGCCAAAAGTGCTGCCCTTGCTGCCTTTCCACAGGGCTCTGGGACAGCTCTGGCCACTGCCACTGCATTTATTCCACTTGGAAAGGTGCTTTCCTGTGAAATCAATGAAATGTAAAAATATAAAATGGACTTCGGCTCTTTCCAGGGGTGGGAAGGAAGGATAATCTGAAATACTTCCCTGGTTTAAGATATATAAGTTATTGTCAAATTTTAACCTTAATTACATGGCTAAGCTTCTTTAAGGGTGTAAATTTTTGGGCCAAAAGCTTTCTCATCCCTGTATCCCTGTGCCAGCCTAGGGATGCTCCCTTTCTTCAAAAAAGAAGAAAAAGAACAGTTCCTTTTCTTTCTTCTCTTTATCCCAGCTGGACTTTTGAATTTCTCTGTAAATGGACACAATAACCTCTAAAATGGGGAAAAGAATTTCCTCCCAGATCACAGGATCCTTGTGTGTTCTTCCACTCAGCATATTCTGTGGTTCTGAAAGACAATCAAATCAGCCAGACTTAATAAATAATTATTTTAAAAAACAACAGCTAAAAGGTGATTTGATTTTTCTTGCCCATCTTCTTCCAGTCAGGAATCTGCTGGAAAACCAAGGGATGTTAATAACTGAGCTGCAATCAGCAAATGTCTCATGTACCACATAGCCAGAGGAAGTTGTTTGTGAAATGAAAGAACATTTTCTGCAAGATGAAAATAGCCTTTGTTGACCCAGGAGATATTGCTGTCGTTTTTGTCAGTGGTGCTGCTGAGGCAATCATTGACATTCCTCCCTCTCCTGAGCCCTCTCTTGCCCCGGGGGGCTGTGGCTGCCTTGGGAGCAGCTCCTGCTCCTGCAGAGCCTTTCCTGAGCTTGTGTGGAAATGCCTTCACCTGCACAGCTCCTCCCTGCACCAGGCCCAGGAGTGCTGGAGGCTTTGCCAGATCTCTGTATTGATTGGGTTTAGTTCATTGGGTGATGAATTCCTGCAGTCCCTGGGAGTCCAAGCACCCCCTGTAGCCTGCTGGGGGTTGGAAGCCCAGAATTGCCCTGGGATCTGAGCTATCCCCTGCTCTCCAGAGTGCTGCCTTCTGGCCAGGTGTTACTTTGTGCTGCCTAATCAGCTACTGGCCGCAGCTGTTAGCAAACCAGGCTGCTGCACATTCCAAACACTGCCTGCTTTTGTTCCTGAAAAGCTTTGTCTTTTTTCTTTTCCCTTCAGCAACTTCCAATCCTGTCACACCGAAGCCACCTCTGTTCAACACCTTGCTCTACTCCTTGGTGCCTATCATGGGGATTGCAGTGATCGTGCTCTTCTCCTTCTGGATGTACAGACACCACAAGCTGGCCTATCCTCCCGTGCTTGTTCCCACCCAGGTGAGCCCCTGCTGCAGGATTGGGGGTTTTGGAGGGGCCAAACCACTCCTGAAGGGGATCTGTCTCATGGCTGGTCTCTCTGTTCCCCTCCTGATTTCCAGGTCCTAATGCTTGCTCTCCCCTAAAGCAGAGAATTAAGCTTTACTTCAACAGCCTTATTAATTATTCTTTGGTGAATGGATGAGCAACTGCTTCATGTTTTTATGCATCTCTTTGTTTGGGAGGAGAAAAACTGAATGCACAGAGAAGGCATGCTGAGGGCTGAGCTGGAATGCTCAGCTGGAAACACAAAAAGAGTTCCCAGTTCATCTTGGCCATTTGAGGGGTTCAGCAAACAGCAGCTGAGAGAGGATGAGCTGTTTTTAAGGAAAACTAGAACTGGGATACAGGTGTAGGGAATGTTAAGAAAATCTTCATAGCTCAGCTCATGCACTGTGATTCTTGTCATATTTTTCCTCTTGTTTATGTATTTTCTGTTTTGTCTTGAAACATTTCAGTTTTGGGGTGTTTGTGTTTCATTTCAAAAGGATGAGGTTGTGGGCTCCACACCTGGGTGTAACGTGGCCATTGTGCAGCCAGACCCTAACCTGCACCCAGACCAACATTCTGGGCTCTTGTGTGTGGGATTCCTGTTTTGTCCTGAAATATTTCAGTTTTAGGGGTGTTTTTGTCAAAAGGATGAGGTTGTGGGCTCCACACCTCAATGTAACCTGGCCATTGCACCCAGACAAACATTCTGGGCTCTTGTGTGTGTGATTCCTGTTTTATCCTGAAACATTTCAGTTTTAGGGGTGTTTCATGGCAAAAGGATGAGGTTGTGGGCTCCTCACCTGGGTGTAACCTGGCCATTGTGCACCCAAACAAACCCTCTGGGGTTCTGTGTGTGAGATTCCTGCTTTGTCCTGAAACATTTCAGTTTTAGGAGTGTTTGTGTTTCATTTCAAAAGGATGAGGTTGTGGGTTCCACACCTGAGTGTAACCTGGCCATTGTGCACCCAAACAAACCCTCTGGGGCTCTGTGTGTGAGATACCTGTTTTGTCCTGAAACATTTCAGTTTTAGGGGTGTTTTTGTCAAAAGGATGAGGTTGTGGGCTCCACACCTGGGTGTAACCTGGCCATTGTGCAGCCAGGCAAACTTTCTGGTGTTCTTGTGTGTGTGATTCCTGTTTTATCCTGAAACATTTCAGTTTTAGGGGTGTTTTTGTCAAAAGGATGAGGTTGTGGGCTCCTCACTGAGTATAACGTGGCCATTGCACCCAGACAAACCCTCTGGGGCTCTGTGTGTGGGATTCCTGCAGTTGGGAGGCTCCAGCTGGTCCTGGAGCTGTAATAATCAGTGCTGCCACTGGAACTCCTCTTCCTTCAGTTATGTCTGGAGATCCAGCTGAGATTAGGAGGCTTTTATGGGAAGAGTTAAAGCTGGAAATTCTAGAGACCAAAGCAGAAAAGATGAAGAAAATGTGGTTGTGGAAATGAAGAGAGAAATGATTTGGATTTTTGCAGGAGAATTAATTTGAGCTTCTACCTCAATGCAGTGACCAGAATACACGACCTGTCCTACAGTGATGATATTTGTGATAAAAATGAAAACTCTTGTTATTTTGGGATGGGGTGCCAAGGATTGATCTCTGTGTGCTCCAGCTCCTGGGATTTTTCCAGTGCTGCTGCTTGGCAGGAGGGTGCTGCAGGAAGCAGCATTGCCTGGGGTTGATAGCTCAAGTGTTTTGGTTTCAGTTTCTCAGTAATAGATAAGAGGAATTTGGGGAGAGGCAGTGGCCATATGTTGTTGCCAAATGAAAAGAACATAATTTAGAGGAAAAAAGTCTGTTTGCTGTCCTTGCAGAGAGGATTGCAGCTCCTCAGACTCCCTGCAATCTGTCAGCATAATTAGTTCATCCAGCTCCCATTTGATGGATTTGGGACTTTACATCGACCCAGTGGTCTTTGCTGGGAGATCAAATTCATAACTGCTAATTGTGGGGATAATTCCAGTGTGGGATTGACTTCCTGAAGAAATTAAGTCATGGATAAAGCAAGAAAAAGCAAGAGAATGTTAAATATGTGTGAGGTATCAAGAACTTGAATTCTGATTCTCTCCCTCCTTTTGCTGCAGTTTTTTTCCTTGCATGGATTTGTTTGGGGCAGGATTGCCACCTCAATTTTTAATAAATAGGATAATCAGCTGCTGTGTTTATGCTCAGATTGTATCTTTGGGATAAATGTACCTTGGTGCTTGTGGGGCAACAACATTTTCCTATCTTGTGGTGAGCAGGCATTAAGGCTCATGTGGAAAGTCAGGAAAAGCCACTTGTGCCTGAAAAACTCCCCAGAATTATGATGTAAATCCAATATAAACACTCTCCCTTATGCAGCAGAGCAGTGGTTCCCACTTGAAATTTAATTACAGCTGCTTGGAGCAGGAGACAGGGGAAGCAGGGAGGGAGGGAGAGGATTGGGAACTTTATAACCACCAATAAACTCTGAAAGATTTGTGCTATTAATCAGTTAATAGTATATTTAATAATTGGGGCATGAGTGGAGTTTTAGGCAAATGGATTTGGTTTCATTCTTTGTGTAGCAGTGGTAGAAGGAGAAGTCAGATGTACAGCAGGAAAAAGAGATTGTGAGATCCAGATAAAAGTTATCCCTTTTCCCTTGCTTTATTCCCAGAAACAATGGGAACACTGAGCTGCTACCAAACTTCCAGGAAAAAAATGAAAGGATGGATGAGGAATAAGCAAAAGATAAAAATGAAGAAAAATAAGCAAAAGATAAAAATGAAGATGAGAAATGGTGAAAGAATTTGGTGATAAGTAAAAGATTAGGGAGCAAAGGGAAAGAAATAGTTTGGAATATTTAAAAAGAAAAAAAAAAGGCAAGAAATACACAGTAAGAAATGTTTGAACCTGTGAAGAGACATAAAGGACAATTAGTCTTGGCTTGTTTGTGCTGCTCACTGTGCCTCAGTGCTGTGTGGGGAGGTGTCCAGTGAAAGCTGTCAAATTCCATCAGATCTGTCCCTTCTGTGCTCTGCACTGAGTTATTCACAAACCCACCTTTGCTGAATGCCTCTGTGTGCATGGCAGACACTTGGGAACTGTTCTGTTCCTTATTTCTGTTTCCTTTAGCAAACATAACCCATCATTGATAAAATTCACCCCAATAATCAGATTGCTGTTTTAATTATTTGAATGTGTGCATTTTTCTGCAGGAAGAGGTGCTGGCACCTGGTTCCTTTTCCCTGGGGGATGGAGTTAGGGGTGACCAAACATTCCCAATAAATCTGGGCTGAGGCTGCAGGGGCAGCTCTGTTGTGCTCTGTTGTGTAGGGGTTTGAGTAAATATATGTATTGTAAATATATGTATGGCAGTAAAAGATTTCTGTATTGTAAAAGTAACTTTGTTCTGATTCTAGTTATTGTAAATAGATTGCAGTTGTGATGTGCTTAATTGAGCAGCAGCTGTAGCTGATAGAAGTAGCTGAAATTAAAGAAAGTAGAGTAGTCAGAGAGAGCCTTAGAAAAGAGTCCTGACTGAGAAGCAACAACACCACTGCTGTGAAGATCTGCTGTGAGAAAACCACCCAGAAAGTACGAAACTGTAAAAATATAATATACAACAATATGAATACAACATGTGGTGACCCCGACGTGATAAAGAACATGCAGCCAAACATGGAATGAAGGTATGGAATCCCCCAGAAAGCTAGGACTTTAGAATATAGTATGGCCTTTGAATCAAAGAACTGTAACAGCAGAGAGCTGTAAGACTATAGCTTTTCAGAGAGCTGTAAGACTATAGCCTTTGAAGAAAAGAGCCTAAAAACATCTAAAGATCTGTATATATTCAAGACAGTCGAGAGCTGTAGCAACCTGAGAGCTGAGACAAAAATGTGTATTGTAATTGTATAATTATTAAAAAAAAAAAGAGAGAAATGTAGGGGCCTGAGTAAATATATGTATTGTAAATATATGTATGGCAGTAAAAGATCTCTGTGTTGTAAAAGTAACCCTGCCCTGATTTTAGTTATTGTAAATAGATTGCAGTTGTGATGTGCTTAATTGAGCAGCAGCTGTAGCTGATAGAAGTAGCTGAAATTAAAGAAAGTAGAGTAGTCAGAGAGAGCCTTAGAAAAGAGTCCTGACTGAGAAGCAACAACACCACTGCTGTGAAGATCTGCTGTGAGAAAACTACCTAGAAAGTACGAAACTGTAAAAATATAATATACAACAATATGAATACAACACTGTGGTGCTCTGTGGTGCTCTGTGGTGCTCCCTGGCACACCAGAGCTGTCAGTGCAGGTTCTCCAAGGGGCTGTTGCCACCCTGCAGCTGATGGGTGCCACTGTCACCTCCTCAGAGCTGCCACCACCCCCCTGAGCATGGAACCATTCAGGCCCTGAGTGCCCAGCCTGGCAGCTTTCACTCCATCCCTGCTGCTCTTTGGCCTTTGGGTTTGCAAGTGATAATTGTGTTAATAAGCTTGAGAAAAGGTTTTGCAGGTTCACTCCTTTGTGTCTTTGTGACCTGTTTGGGGGATTTCTTCTGAAATGGTTGAGCTCTCTGGGCTCAAAGATGCATCAGGGTTTGGATTTCTGACCACAGGAATTCCTAAATCTACCTGAGGCATTTGGAATTTCTGGGATGATCTTTCCACACAGTTTCCTGCTGGAGAATGAAGAACTAAACCAGCTGGTCAGGTTTTTCCCATTTTGGTCTTCCAAAATCCACATTTTTTTCCTTGTTGTTGTTACAGATATTTCATTAGAAACATTTCAGCACTAGAAAAATGCAAGGGAGAAGTTTTGTTGTTTTTGGTTTTTTTTCAAGGATTGAATCCAAACCTGGGGAGATTAATGGCTACTTGAAAAACACACCCAGGGAGAAGCCAGGTGCTCTTAGAAAATGGGAAAAGAGATGGGAAAGTTACTGCAAATCAGGATCCTTGAATGTGAGGAACTTGAAACTGGATCCTTTCTTTTTCCTAATAGAAAAATCCTCTATTTTTCCTTATAGAATCCATGGGCTGCTACAAGTTAAAATCTATAATAGAGGGAAGAATCTGTATGAAAACACCCAAAAGCCAAATGCAGCTTTTACAGATCAGGAAATGGTCGTGGGTAGCCCAAAATTTGGGAAAACCCCAGACTGCTTAGGGTTTTATTGGTGTAATTGGTTCCAAATATTGTGATGGAGCATTGGAGTTGGTTTTCAGGCAGCACAAGGAGCAGTGAGTGTGTTCATGTCCATTTGTGTGGGCACAGGGGCTCTGAGGGGTTTAACTGCTCCCAGTTCTTGTTCATCAGAGCTCATTCCTGACATCAGTCTCAGATTTGCATTTCTTTTGTAGCCTGATGCCCTTTAAGTGCTGGATTTCTGCTGGGAGCCCGAGGTGATGCTCTGTGGGCTGCAGGGGAGGACACTGGTTCATAACCCAGGGGTGTTCATGAGCATAAATCCATCCTGCAAAGTCTCCATGTGTGAGGAATTGGTCAGAGTCTGGGGAAGCTGATCCCTCAGGGGAGGAGTGAGAGCTTTGGGACAGGGCTCACTCCTCAGAGCTTCATTTTGCAGTTCCTCATTATGGTCAGAGCACAAAGGTTGAATTCATACATATTTCTGCTTATTGCTGAGGAATTTCCATCATTCTCCAGAGCTGGAGAGCTTTAATAATGAATAGGCCTGGGAAAAAAAAGGGGAATTTCAGCCCCTTGGGGTGGGTTTTGCTCTGCTCTGGATGGCGGAGGAGATTCTGGTGGATCCCAGTGCTCTGAGTTCTGTCACAGGTTTATGGAATGAATCCTCCTGGATTAATTCTTGGTGTTAATAATTCTTGGTGTTAATCTGGTATGAATTATTTGGAGAAGGGGAAGTGTGTGCTCAGCACTGCCCAGGCACAGGGAAAGGCTCCTGGTGGCACCCTGAGGCTGTGAAGGCTCAGGGGGAGAAGGAGGTGGCAGCTGGAGACAGGGGCTTGAATCCCTCCCTTCCAACATCCATCCCACTGTAAAGGACAAAGGAGGTGGCTCAGGTGGAAGAGTCACAGGATTCTGGAATAGTTTGGGTTGGACTGAAACTCAAAACTCGTCCCATCCATGGGCAGGGACACCTTCCACTACCCCAGGGACACTTCCACTGTCCCAGGCTGCTCCAAGGCTCATCCAGGCTGGCCTGGGACACTCCCAGGGACAGGGGCAGCCCCAGCTGCTCTGGGAGTGCTGTGCCAGGAGGAGGAACAGGGGCATCTGCACTGAGGTTGTTCAGGAAAGGGATGAAAGCAGCACAAACGGGGGTCACTGAAATCCTGGCGTGTGCCTTTAGCCTGCATTTTGTTCCACACCATAAACTCAGCCTGGGATTGTTGGAATCTCTTCAATATTGAGATTTATCAGTATCTGCTGCGTGCAGAGTGAGGGAGTTCCTCTCTCTGGGGATGTATTGATCAGGTTTGGTGCTGGAGCTCAGGTCTGAGGTCTGAGGTGCCATTGGTTGATCAGGCCCGGTGCCGTGCATTGATCAGGCCTGGTGCTGTGCATTGATCATGCTTGGTGCCGTTCATTGATCAGGCCTGGTGCTGTGCATTGATCAGGCCTGGTGCTGTGCATTGATCAGGCCTGGTGCTGTGCATTGATCAGGCCTGGTGCTGTGCATTGATCATGCTTGGTGCCGTTCATTGATCAGGCCTGGTGCTGTGCATTGATCAGGCCTGGTGCTGTGCATTGATCAGGCCTGGTGCTGTGCATTGATCAGGTTTGGTTCTGTGCATTGATCAGGTTTGGTTCTGTGCATTGATCATGCTTGGTTCTGTGCATTGGTCAGGCCTGGTGCTGTTCATTGATCAGGCCGGTCCCATTGATCAGGTTCGGTGCCGTTCACTGATCAGGCCTGATGTCATTGATTGATCAGGCCTGGTGCCATGCATTGATCAGGTTCAGTTCCGTTCATTGATTGTGCCCGGTCCCATTGATTGATCAGGTTTGGTTCCGTTCATTGATCAGGCCCGGTCCCGTTCATTGATCGTGCCCGGTGCCGTTCATCGATCAGGTTCGATTCCATTGATCGTGCCCGATCCCGTTCATTGATCGTGCCCGGTGCCGTTCATCGATCAGGTTCGATTCCATTGATCGTGCCCGATCCCGTTCATTGATCGTGCCCGGCGCCGTTCATCGATCGGGTTCGATTCCATTGATCGTGCCCGGCGCCGTTCATCGATCGGGTTCGATTCCATTGATCCGGTTCGGTCCCAGCCGGGGTTTCCCTGGTGCGGCGCTGCCCCCTGGCGGACACCGGGAGCGCTGCAGGGAACAGGGCGGGTTCTCATCCCGGCTCTGGAATTTCACCTTTGGAAGTTCCACGTGTCTCTGTGCTCTATACACCTCCAAGGGACATTTCCCTATGTAATTAGAAAATAATCCTGTTCATTTTCTATAGAATAATCTTGTTTTCCTCATTTTCCTTTACTAACAACACTGGATTTCTTTGCTGTTATAAATGATGTTCTGGTGTGGGAAAGTTTTGCTGTCCCCGTGAATATTCCTGTCATTAACTCACAAATAATTGACTTTGTCTCCTCTAAGCTGTGTTTGCATCCCATTCTGGTGTAAATAGTAATTTCTCTTGCCTGTGTTTTTTCCCTCTCTGCAAGCACGCCTTTCATATAATGATTGAGGTAAGAGGATGTTTGTTCCTGGCTCTGGGGCTTTCTGGGGATGTGGGAGACGTTGTTTGCTCTGAATTGTGATTTCTCAGTATTTTGGACAAGCCATCTGTCAGCATGTGTGGTTTAAAATGCAGTTTTAGCCTGTGGTTTGTGATCTCCTGACATTCCCTGGAGTTGCTGCGTGGTGGGGTCAGGATGTGCAGGCTGGGATGGATCCTGGGCTCCCCTGGAAGCAGAGGGCACATCCCACCCCCCTGTGCCCTGTCCTTGGCCCTCCCTTCCCATCTCCCCCTGTCACAAATCCATTGCAGCTCTGGGGTCTCCATGTGCTGATCTGGGGTTTTGTGTGGGGCAGGAACTCCCAAAAATGGAACATCTGGAGAAAAATAAAAATACTCCTTCACCATGAATCTCTTCATTTTTCCCACTGACCTCAAGATATTTATATTTGTTACAACTCCAAGTCACTGGGACCCCTTAATTCACAAATTGGGTCATTCCTGCTCAGCTTTTCAATGGAATATTAAAACCATCAAGATTTGAGATGTAATAAAAATGCTCAATTCTTGTCATCTTTAAAGTTCTCTAATTAACACCTGATATACCTTGGAGATGCAGTTTAGAAGAAAATCTGATGGTTTCAGTGCATTAAAAATGTGAATATTTGAATATTTCCCTGACTGTGTGTCCATAAAGAGTTCCCAGAGTTGCTTGGACCTCTGTCCATGTTTGGCCTCCTTATCCCAGTCAGGGGTGCAGGTGCTGCCTGCAGGAGCTGCTGTCCATGGCTTTGGGTCCCACAGTGGCTGAGCAGCTCTCTGATCTCCAGACCCATTTTTGGGGACACCTAAGGAACCCCATTCCTGGAAGCCACCCTGCCCTAAGGAATATTTCCCCCATGACTCAGTCTGTGGCAAGGGGCAGGAAAAGGGAATTGGGCCCTGGAGTTTTGGACATTTGGAAATTTGGGAGCCCTGCTGGCACTGTGGCCTTGGCACCACAGAGATCAGCCCAAAAGCTCACAGGAATAATGGGGAACATTCTGGAACATGAAACAATTTTCCTTGGAGCAGAGCAAGCTGGGAATATTGTCAGGGAATGTTTCTGTGTAAAATCAGAGCTGCAGAGCCTCATTGTAACCAAGGTGCTTAGAAAAAATCAGAGAGAAAAAAAAAAAAAAGGGAAAACTTTTCTTTCTGGTTGTGTTAGCAGCAGGAATTGTGGGAAGGTGCTGGGAATGAGGTGAGGAGAGCCAGGGCTTTCTGGGAAATGGAATTTGGGGGATGGGAATGTTTGGGCTGATGGGGAATCAGGAAAGCACCAGGTTTGCCTGCCCACTTCCACTTCCAGCTCGTGGCAGAGATGCTGGAGCTGGGCTCAGCAAACCTTGGAGGTGTTTGGTTGTTTGGTTTTCCTGGTGCTTGGGACAGAATTCAGGCACCAGGGGCTTCCAAATGCCAGCAGTAATGGGAAGGAAGGGGAGTCCAAGCCACCAGAGCAAAGGGGATTTGGGATTATTTCCCACAGATTTCATTAAATTAAAATTAAATTAAATTCAGCAGTTCAGTAAATCAGGGTTGCCTTTGGGGGATAAATGTGAGCATCTCGTTCCCACTTCCTCTCCTAACAACAACAAACCGGATTTACAAATATTTATTTGGTACAGTTTGTGTTTTACAAATTGAGGGCACTGCTTTCCCTGGTGCCTGCAGTATTCCAAGAGGGCTCTGGCACGGAGTGAAAGGCACCAGGGGAGGGAAATCTTTGCTCCCAGACTTGGTTTTGTGTGCTGCAAATGTTGATGTCACAACTCCAAGCTCCTGTCGCTGTCACTCTGACAAAAGGATTTCCTCTTTTTGGGGACAGAGCTGCAGTGTGGCTCTAATTTGAATTTCAAATGCTGTTTATTCTTTGTCTAGTTATTAATTTGTGCAGTGAGGTTACTCTGCTCTGAATCTTTCTCTGGAACTTGTTCTTTTTAATTTACTTGTTGTAGAAGAAAGCAGAGAGGGGATGTTGATTCCTGCCACGACTCAGGACTTGCATTCTCAGCACTTGTTTCCATTCTCCCCTTAGCAAAGGGTTCTTAACCCCAGTTGGTCACAAAATGTGTCTTCAGCCTGCACAGGATTTTGTGCTTTTGATGGAAGTTCTCAAACATTTAACTCTTTATTGAGCCCTCTTCTCTCTCTTGGAGAAGCAGCTCCTCTGGTGGTTTTCATTCTCCTGAAAACTGCTTTTCTCTTTGGGGAAAACAGAGGGAAAAGGGGGAGTTTTGGAGGGTTTTTGAAAACTTTGGGGTTGATTGTTGGGGTTTTTATAGAGGGACAAACTAATCCCACCTGGAGGGAGAGGCCAGCCCAGAAGGAAGCAGAGATTTGGCAATAAAATTGAGAATCTGCTTGTTGTGTTCAGAGGCTGTGATGCAGCAAAGCAGAAAATGCAGCAGAAAATAAACTGTCCCTGCCCTGGATGGTCCCAGGGAGTGGTGTGGGATTTGGGAATGGGGATGTGGGATTGGGGATTTGGGAATGGGGATGTGGGAATGGGGATTTGGGATGTGGGATTTGGGATGGGGGATTGGGGATGTGGGATTGGGGATTTGGGATTTGGGAATGGGGATGTGGGATTGGGGATTTGGGATTGGGGATGTGGGATTGGGGATCTGGGGTTGTGGGTCCATGGAGTGCCTGGGGGAGCTCTGTGTCACCTCCAGCTGTACCAACCCTGCAGGACAGGGCCAGATCCCCTCTGCAGTGGGATCTCCTCATTCCTGGCATTTCAGGAGCTCCCTGGCAGAGCTGGGAGCAGGGAATGGGGCAGGAGGGGCTGCCCCAGGGTTTAAAGATCCCACACTTCACATCCACACAGAAACCTTCAGTGCATCCAAGGGGCTCATTGCAATTCCAGCTTTAAAAGTATAACAAGTAAAGCTTGATTATCTTTGTTCCTTAATTTCTGCTGTGCTTTCCTACCTGGTTACAATATTCCTTAATTTCTGCTGAGCTTTCTTCCCACCTGATTAGACTCATCCTTAATTTCTGCTGTGCTTTGCCACCTGACTCCATTATTCCCTAATTTCTGCTGTGCTTTCCTAAGTAATCACATTATTCCTTAATTTCTGCCTTGCTTTCCCACCTGATTCCATTATTCCTTCATTTCAGCCTTGCTTTTCCACCTAATCACATTATTCCTTAATTTCTGCTGTGCTTTCCCACCTGATCACATTATTCCCTAATTTCTGCTGAGCTTTCCCACCTGATTCCATTATTCCCTAATTTTTTCTGTACTTTCCCACCTGATTCCATTATTCCTTAATTTTTGCCTTGCTTTCCCACCTGATTCCATTATTCCCTAATTTCTCCTGTGCTTTCCACCTGATTCCATTATTCCCTAATTTTTCTGTGCTTTCCCACCTGATTCCATTGTTCCTTAATTTCTGCCTTGCTTTCCCACCTGATTCCATTGTTTCATCATTTCTGCTGTGCTATCCTAAGTAATCCCATTATTCCTTAATTTCTGCTGTGCTTTCCCACCTGATTCCATTATTCCCTAATTTTTTCTGTGCTTTCCCACCTGATTCCATTATTCCTTAATTTCTGCTGTGCTTTCCCACCTGATTCCATAATTCCCTAACCTCTGCTGTCCCTCCCTGCTGCTCAGGTGATTCCCTGGTTGCTGCTGTGTTATCCAGGTGTGTCCCACCCTGCTGGGAATGTCCCAATCCCATTTCCCACCCCCTGCAGCAGGGCTGGGCTCTGTCCCTGGGTGTTTGGGATTTGCAGTGGGGTTTGGCTGGGTGACCCCAGGCTCTCCCCAGCTGCAATCCTCTCTCTGGAGTGCTCTCAGGGATGATGGGAATGGATGTCGCTAATTAAAGCAGCATTAATTAATGGTCTCTCCTGATTGCAGGATCCTGGGCCTCCCCCACCATCTCCCCTGATGGGTCTGAAGCCGCTGCAGCTCCTGGAGATCAAGGCCAGGGGCAGGTTTGGGTGTGTGTGGAAAGCTCAGCTGCTCAATGAATACGTTGCAGTCAAAATATTCCCCATCCAGGTGAGCAGAACCCTCAGGGTCCTGGGTTTTCCTCACATTAAAGCAGCTTTTCTTGGCCCAATAATTCTGTAAATCCAAGTGGAAATGGCACTGAGGTGTAAGAGATGCAGTAAGAGTTTTAATGATTTAAAATAAGTGTTTTACTGCAGTAAACACATTACTGAAGCATAAACCCTGTGAAATGTGGGCTTCTAATCATAAAAATATTCAGCACTTGTAGTTTTAAGCAGCTCTAACCCACCTCTTGACCAGTTAATAATCAAATTAACTAGTGCTTAGAAGGAATGCCCTGAAATGCAGCCCCTGGAGTGATTGTTCCAATTAACCATTCCTCAATTAATGCCACAGCACTCATTGCCCAGCAAGGGCCCTCGCAGAGCCGTGGCTCACATGAAATGGGTTGAGGAATTTGGAGAGCCCAGAGTGGGGCTGGATGCTGATGCTGGGATGGGTTTGCACTGATTAAAGCCCCCCCTGCTGCTGGAGGTGCAGGGGTTTGTTCCTCTCACTGAGCCAGGGCTGCCTTGGCTCTCATCATTTCACCAGAACCTCCAGGGATTTTCTGACAGAGCACTCCCAAACTCTGTCAGAATTCAGGACGTCCCTCTGGCTGTCCTGGACTGCCAGGACCCTGCTGGGGGCTCAGAGACCCTGGCACACAGCCCCAGCCCCCTGTGACTTTGGTTATGACCCATGGAGCAAATTACCAACCTTATATGAGGATCTGCAAGCCACAAAAGTAAAAGTAGAATAATTGATTTGTCACAGGGTGAAAAATAGATTTTTGGGGTTTTTAGAATGGGGGTTCAGGGGGCAAGATGGAGGAGTCTGGGCATGTCCAGCCTTTCTCCTTCCTCTTCTTGGCCTCCATCTCCTGCTGTGGTGGTGGCACTTTGGGATTGGTTTGGAGTAGAAGCTCACTGTCTCACACAGGTGATGGGCATTGGGCAGTAATTGTAAATATTGCACAGGTAGTTTTTAGTATAAAAAGATAACACCACCCTGGGGCAGGCAGAGTGCCTTGGGCTGTCTTACTGAGGACAGGAGAAAAAATTTTATAGCTAAGGAACAATGAACAACCTTGAGACCCAGAAGTGAAGAGCTCTGACTCCTTCTATGGCCCCTGGGCTGGGAAAAGAGAATTTGTGACACCTCTGGGGTCACTGTGAGCAGCAGAGCCCCAGGAGGTATCAAACTGCCCCAGGGCCAGCCCCTGCTGTGCCACGGTTTGGTGGCTCACTGTGTTTGGTGCTGTGTGCTTGCAGGACAAGCAGTCGTGGCAGAACGAGTACGAGATCTACAGCCTGCCCGGGATGAAGCACGACAACATCCTGCAGTTCATCGGCGCCGAGAAGCGCGGCTCCAGCATCGACGTGGACCTGTGGCTCATCACGGCCTTCCACGAGAAGGTGGGGCTGCCCAGGGAGGGACAGGGAGGGACAGCAGCCCCACACAGGGCTCACACACCCGGGCTGGGCCAGCACAGCAGGGAGACTGGGAGAGCTCTCGCTGTGCTGCTGGCTGTGCACTGGATGTGTATTACCATGCCTGAGTGGGTCGCAGCTGGTGATAGAGAGATGGTGAATCTTGTATCTTGATCAGAAGGCTGATTTATTAAGATATTATATATAATACATTATTACTATACTAACAGAATATAGAGAGAGGTTTGCAGAGCAGCTAGGCTAGGATGGAATAGATAGAAAAGAATCTATAACAAAGTTGTGGCCAAGGACTCAGTCCCCTAGCTTGCACTGGTGATTGGCCCTTAATTATAAACATAGGAAATGAGCCAATCAAGGTGTCCCTGTTGCATTCCCCAGCAGCTGATAATCATTGTTTACCTTGTCTTCTGGAGCCTCTGGCCTCCAGAAGACGCAGAAATCCGAAAGAAAGGATTTCTGTGGAGAAATGTCTGCGAAAGATGTGAATTGGTTGCAGTTGGTTTTCAGGCAGCTGAGAAAGTTGGGATTGGGGATGTGGGATTGGGGATGTGGGAATGGGGATCTGGGATTTGGGATTGGGGATTTGGGATTGGGGATGTGGGATTGGGGATGTGGGATTTGGGATTGGGGATGTGGGATTGGGGATGTGGGATTGGGGATGTGGGATTGGGGATGTGGGATTTGGGATTGGGGATTTGGGATTGGGGATGTGGGATTGGGGATTTGGGATGTGGGATTGGGGATGTGGGAGGGGGATGTGGGAATGGGGATCTGGGGTTGTGGGTCCATGGAGTGCCTGGGGGAGCTCTGTGTCACCTCCAGCTGTACCAACCCTGCAGGGACAGGGCCAGATCCCCTCTGCAATGGGATCTCCTCATTGCTGGCATTTCAGGAGCAGGGATTTCTGTTACTGACAGAGGAGTTGTTTTAGGAGACAAACAAAAATTGATTCTGCCTTTTTTTGGCTTTTTAGAAGATGTCTATTTTAACATCCCCACTCTAAACCTGCCTAAAATACATAACCTCCCATCTTGCAGAGATTTTTTGGGGGGTTATTTTTGCTTCACTTGTTGGTTGATAAGAATAAAGATGAAGTGATACAGATCGATTCTATTGTGACAGCAAAAGGAAAAAACACAAATACAATTAAGAACACATTCCAATTTATGTTGGATCATTTTGATTTCTTTGGATTGTTCAGAGTGTGTGTTTCACTCTGAAACTGTAGTGTTGAATGATTTCATCTCTGTTTATTCAGAGTATTTCACTCTGAACCTGCTGTAGGTCCATAAGAAGGACAAAGGTCCTACAGAAGCGAATTGCAGGCTCTGCAGGTTTTCCCTGGAGCAGTGAGGCTGAGCTGGGTGTGTGCCTGTTTTCTGCAGGGGTCCCTGACAGATTTCCTGAAGGCCAACGTGGTGTCGTGGAACGAGCTGTGCCACATTGCCCAGACCATGGCCAGGGGCCTGGCCTACCTGCACGAGGACATCCCGGGGCTCAAGGATGGCCACAAGCCAGCCATCTCCCACAGGTACATGGCAATCCTGCAGGCACCCACCTCCCCCTCTTGTCCTGCAGGATTCCTGCAGCTCCCCTCCAAGGCACATTTTCACCCTGTTATTTAAACAAAGTTGCAGTCGCTGCACACTTGGACTGCAACATTCTCATTGCACCTCTGTATCCCACATGCACCATCCATATCTCCATATATCCCTACATCCCTATATCCATCATACAGCTGTATTTATTTTAACAACAAGCACAAAATTACAGTTCCAATTACTGTCTCATTTATTCCCATAAAGATAAAGGTCTGCAAGGGCACTCCAAGGTTTTATGATTATCATTTTGTTGTGTAACTTACCTATTTCTTTATCATTTTCTTGCCTTTCATACCATAATGTTCCTTGTTTTATTCTCTCCCCTTTTCCTTAGTTCTTTCTGTATTTCATGTTCTAGATCTCTAATTTGTATTTTTTCTTGAACTTGCAAGGGACATCAAAAGCAAGAACGTGCTGCTGAAAAACAACCTCACAGCCTGTATTGCTGATTTCGGTCTAGCTTTAAAGTTTGAGGCTGGAAAGTCTGCAGGAGACACCCATGGACAGGTAAATCCTGAGCTATTGCCAGGAATGATCCAGCTGTTACCTGGATGTGAGTGGGAATCTCCCCTCAGGCTCTTTGCATGGCCTATCCCCCTTTTATCCTGACTGGACAATTTGGACAAGAACTTTTGTAATATTTTATTCATTATTTACTTATTGTTCAGAAGCTGAGGGATGAAACTTCCAAGATTTAGTCCTGATGTGGGGGATTCTGGTTGTGGGTTTCACTGGGTCTGGACTGAAGGCACTTGGGACATTAGTTCACGTTCTGACTCAGGTGTTTATTATTTCTTATCAGTAAAAGTCTCACTGCTGGGAGTTCAGCAGCTTTTCATTAGAAGGCACAGAATGGCCAACAATCTCTTGTTACAAGGGTTTCTAAAGCTAAATTATCCAATTAAGAACTGACACCTGGATTATTTTCCCTTTTAACCCAATAACTGATCCCAAAGAGCTGCAATGGGGACTTTTCTGCCCATTTACAAAATGCCACCCAAACCCAAGAAGAAGCAGCATGAAGAAGAAACCCAGGACGATACCCTGTGTCCTCCATCTTGCTTCCATCCACAACATACTAAAAATCCCAAACCTAAATTTCTCACTTACACCTACACTGCTCTCTATAATCTATTTCACACTTTTGTGGATTCTGGTCTATTCTGGAATTTAGGAAACTTTCTCCATGGATGAGGGTGAAAATGGGGCACCCCAGAGCAGATGGAAATTGTTGTTCCATCGGGTTGTTCCAACCGTGGCCAGTGTAACCTGGGACAGAGCAGGGGTTTCGTGTGGCAGCAGGGGGGCAGTGCCCGTGCTGGGGGTGATTGTGGGCACAACCATTGATGTTCTGTGCCCCTGCAGGTGGGCACCCGCAGGTACATGGCCCCCGAGGTGCTCGAAGGTGCTATCAACTTCCAGAGGGACGCGTTCCTGAGGATAGACATGTACGCCATGGGGCTGGTGCTCTGGGAGCTGGCCTCGCGCTGCACGGCCGCCGACGGTGAGGAGGGAGGGACTGCCCTGGCTGGGACTGCCCTGGCTGGGACTGCCCTGGCTGGGGCTGCCCTGGGAGAGACTGCCCTGGGAGGGAGTGCCCTGGGAGGAGGGGCTGCCCTGGGAGGGACTGCCCTGGCTGGGACTGCCCTGCCCGCTGGGAGAGAGCCCCTTCCAGCCCCAACCACTCCGGGTTCTGATTGCAGCCAACAGGGCAATCCTCCCTTTCCTGTGGCGGTGTTCACAGGGGCCCAGCACGAGGGAAGAGATGAGGATCTGACTCCATGTTTCAGAGGGCTGACTGATCATTTAATGATATATGTTATATTAAAACTATACTAAAAGAATAGAAGAAAGGATTTCATCAGAAGGCTGGCTAAGAATAGAGTGATAACAAAAGCTTCTGACTCAGAGTCCGAGCTGACTGTGATTGGCCATTAATTAGAAACAACCAACATGGACCAATCCCAGATGCACCTGTTGCATTCCACAGCAGCAGATAATCAGTGTTTTTCTTTTCCTCTGAGGCCTCTCAGCTTCTCAGGAGAAAGATCCTGGCAAAGGGATTTTTCAGGAAATACCATGGCTACACTTCCCCTTTTCCCTTTCCCGTTTAACTGGCGTTTCCCCTGCAGGCCCTGTGGATGAGTACATGCTGCCTTTCGAGGAGGAGATTGGCCAGCACCCCTCCCTGGAGGACATGCAGGAGGTTGTGGTGCACAAAAAGAAGAGGCCTGTCCTAAGGGAGTGTTGGCAGAAACATTCTGTAAGTGTCACCCCACCGACTGAATGCCGTGTTTTGTTCGTGCTGTGTTGTGTACATTGCACTGGGGTTTGGGAGGGGTTTCATAATTCCAGTAGGAGTTAAATGGGCTGTAAATGTTCCTCATCTTAGACTGCTCTTTCTTCAGTACTGGATTTTTTGGTTTTTGGTGGAAGAAGAGATCCTGGAGTTCCTTTGCACTGAAGTCCCAATTGGTGTCTGAGGAATTCACCTTTTTAAAACACTGGGGGGCTCCAGCAGTGCAGGGAAGGATTTTCCCCTGCTGCTGTTGAACAGTTTCTGTTCAATAGTGCAGAGCAAAGCAGAGCTGAGGCCCCACGGGACACTCCAGGCTCACACCAAACACGCTGTGGGACACAAAGGCTCCCATCTGGAGGTGTGGTGTCCCCTGAAGTGCCCTTTTTGACGTGAGCTGTTTCCCAGGGAATGGCGATGCTGTGCGAGACCATCGAGGAGTGCTGGGATCACGACGCCGAGGCGCGGCTGTCGGCGGGCTGCGTGGAGGAGAGGATCATCCAGATGCAAAAACTCACTAACATTATAACAACAGAGGACATCGTGACTGTGGTCACAATGGTGACAAACGTTGACTTTCCTCCCAAAGAATCCAGTCTATGATAGTTGCACTGGTCATGGAAGTGACCACAGGACTCTTCACTGGAGCTGCTACAGCGCACGGACTGCTGGCGTCACTGCTGTTCCGGGTGGCAAGAACGGATGGTAAGTCTCTCTGGAGCATCACCAACAGGTGTTTATCCTTTGTTTTCCCCCTCCTCCTCCTCCTCCCCAACGTGGATCCATGAGACTTTCTGCATTCCCTGCTTACACCTGAAGGACGTGACTGAGAACCCCTCACGTGCTGATAAGGAACTTGCGATGAAGAATCCGGACCTGAACGGGCTAATGAGCATTTTAAACACTGACATCCGATTTCTTAATCCCTGTCAGAAGAGACTAATTCCTTTAAATGAACTACTGTTATTTTTTTTAAATCAAAAACATTTCATTTCAGATTTAAAAACAACAAAAAAAAAAAGGGTAACTTGTTTTTATTGCATTCGTTGTTGTTTATAAAATGACTATTGTAATGCGACTACGACACAGCTTGTGAATGTTCCGTGTGCTGCTGTTCCGTGTACAGAAACAAGAGTAATCAATGGGATAGAGCAAAGAGGCTTCCAAGTATTACTTAACCTCCCTCAACCAGGTATACCTCAGTTCCACCTCGCTAAATTATGATTGACAACACTAATTGGAATAATAAACCGCTCCGTGTTTTGTAAATGATGTATTCCCAATTCCCTGTGTTATTTAAGAAGGGGAAAGCTTCATGCCCCCAGGAAGTGGCCATTCCTAGAGCCGTGTTTTTAGCCTTTTCTTGTACTCGCTTGTTGTGTATAAAAAAGAAAAAGTGCTGTTATTGAAAGAAAATTTTCCCTCCTCTTTTAGTTGAAAGCTTTTCCCTCCATTTCCCAGAGTATCTCATCCATTTATTTAACTGAATACTATTTAGGTTTGCTGTGTCTGAGGAATATTTGAAACCTTAAGCATGACTTTCTTTTTTCTTTTTTGTTTTTTTTATTTTCTCTGAGCTGTGACACTGGAAAGCTCTGAATTCTTGTTTTTTTGAAAAAGAGTCTTTTTCCTATTTATGTTTGTGCCGAGGTCGCGGCGCGGTCCCTGTCCCGCCGGGCAGTGGGGGCTGTGTCACTGTTTCAGGATCACCTCAGGAAGCTCAGTTCCCCCATTCCTCTCCCTCTGCTTGGAGATTTGCAGCTTCCCTCCACTCACAGCTCGGTGCCATGGGAGGGGAGTGCAGCTCACTGCCTGTGAGCCACAGGTTGAGCCTGGAGTCACTCACAAAGTTCCAGCCACAGATTGCAGATCCTAAACGTTACAAATTTCAGGGATAACCCAGTTCTGCTCACAATATGCAAAGACCATTCCGAGGTAACGAAAGGAATTTCGATGGCCAGAGCGCAGACTCGCAGAAAACGAGGAAAACCTGGCAACTCACAGCTCCAGCACTGGAGTTCAGGATGTCAGCCTTGTGCTGGAATTCCAGTGACTGGTGGCTGGGTGCCAAAGTGCTTCTCCCAAATGCTGTCCCACTGCATTGATTGCATCCTTCCCACCAAACTCCAAGGCCAATGAGCGCTGTGAGTCCCTGGAGCAGAGGTGGCAGCGGCCCGCGCTGTGCTGTGTGTCCTTGTCCCCGTGTGTCCCCCCAGCGTCTCTGGAAGCAGCAGGTGGCAGCTCCTGAGGGCTGGATCTGGGAACTGCAGCCCTGGGAGCAGTGGGGTGTGGTGGGTGAAGCAGAGCCAGCTCTGGGAGGAAGGAAGGGCTGATGTTCCAGCTGTGGCACTGCTGCTCACGGCTGTGCCCAAGGATCCTGCTCCAGGGGGCCCGTGGAAAAAGGAAGGAAATGCAGTTTGTGGGGTCCTCATGGCTGGACACTTCCCTTTGGCTTCCAGTTGTGCTCCACTTTTAATTAAACTTCACAGAGCAGGGCAGGACTGGAGTTCTGAACAAATCTCACCCATGGACTCCTTGGGGCTTTTGCCACGGGCTGGTTTCATTCTGGGCTCTTGGAAATCCCATGCAAGAACTGAAGCTGAATCCAAGTCCCTCCTTGGCTGTGACCCTCCCAAGGAGCTGCTGCAGGCTCAGGGCTGGCTCCTGCCTCTGGGAGAGCCCTGCTCTGTTCCAGTCCCAGTTCCTGGCATTACCAGCACCGTGGAGCTCCCTGAGGAAAGGCTGCTCCTCCCCAAGGCTTTCAGTGGCTCTCAGAGTGATCTCCCTGAGCTGCTGTGCTCCAGGGCTTGGGAATGAATTCCTGTTTCAGAGCATTCAGTGAGAGCTGGGAGCAGCAGGGCAGGATCCAGGGGTGCTGGGAAGGGCTCTGGCTTTGTTTGGGCAGTGCCCTTGGTCCCTTCCTGCCTGGCCTCACCAGCTGTGGCTGCTGAGGGTGACACGTTCCTGTCCCATGTCCCAGAGCTGCTGGAGGGGGCTGAACCAGCGCTGCCCTTCCTGGGGCATTCCCAAACTCCTCCATGAGCATGGAATGACCCAGGAACAGCAGCAGTGCAGTTCTCCAACCTCACCTTACCCAGTGCTGAGACTTGTCCTGCTCCATCAGCATCCACAATCAGTCATCACCCCTCTCCTCTTTTCCAGCTTTTGTAACCTTTGTAAAGACATTTCTGTTGATCAGGAACACTTGGTACAAAACACAGGAAGCTGCAATACACATCCCTGGGCAAAAGGACTCCAGTAGCATCCTTGATGGAACATCTGTTACCTCAGATACTCAACCAGCAGGACTGCTTTGCTTTCTCCCTCCAGTTTGTTTTTTTTCAGTCCATCTCCTCTTCGTTACCTCTCGAGTTTGGTGAGCGATTACTTTAACTTTCCTCTTTGTATTTGTCAGTGTTTTGGGCACAGGTTGTTGTACTACTGTTAAAAGGCACTTGCTGCTTTTCTGCGAGTGCCACAAAACCAACCGACCCCCCCTCGCCCTCAATAAAGTGATTGTTAAATATTGTACAAATACAAATGTATACTCTGCCCTCTTCCCCAGTGGGAAAATAAAAAATGTGACTACTCTGACTTGCAAATGCTTCTTCAAAAACTTTATTTTAAAATAAACACATGGGGCTGGTCCTACAGCAGCTCTTGAGCCAAACTCTCGAGTTTTGCTCCAAAAACTTTGGTATGGAAAGATGTTACCTTGTACTTGGCACAAAACAGCCCTTGTGGCTGAAGCCTGTTGGATTAAACATTTAATGAAGTAAATTCGGTTGTGATTAAAGATTTAATTGGATAAATTTTCCACGTCAAGTCAGATTTGAGATGGAAAAGTGCAGTGTGAGCTGATGGGGCTGTAGAAGGGAGCCAGGAGGGCAGCATGGCCTGAGCCAGGAGCAGAGCCCTCAGGCACAGGGAGAAACCCCAGAGCTTGGATTTGTCCAAGGGGGAAGCGAGTGTGAGAGCAGGAGCTGGCACCGAGCTGAGCTGAAGCACCTGGGCGTGGGTGAGCCAGTGAGTGAGTGAGGCAGAGCTCTGCTGCTGGAGGGAACAGCAGCACCTCTCCAGCAAACCCCAGAGGGGCCAGCAAAGAGAGCTGACCCAGCACCTCAGCCCTGAGCACCTTCCTGGGGTGAGCACTCCCTGTGTGGGGGCTCAGAGCCAGCTGAGGGAGGAGGTTGCCCACTGCTTGACGTCCGTGGGGCAGTTGGGGTACACCTGCAGCGCGTCCATGATCTGGCTGCTGTCCAGCAGCAGCCTCAGCAGCAGGAACTCGCGCTGCGCCCGCGCCGACGGCCGCTCCAGCGGCTGCACCAGCTCCAGCTGCAGCAGGTGCTCAAAGGCCTTGGGGAGGAACAGGGCACTGCAGGGAGCAGCATTCCTGCCCCGAGCACCCCCTCCCTCCCAGGGCTGTGTCTGACCACCCCCATCTGTGCTTGGGAACTACAACCAAAGTACTTTACAACTCAAAAAAAAACAAGTGCGTTTCAGGCTCACCTTCATGACAACTGGCTTCTCAAAGTTGTACATAGAGTGTGCCTTCCTCTGGATGAACTTCTGGAATTCTGCAGCAGCAGGAAGAGAAAAGGGCAGTCAGAAGGAAGTGAGTGGGGCAGGGTTTGTGAAGCTCAGGCACTGCTCTCACCATTGTAAACCATCTGGAAGTTGAAGGGTTCTCCATCATAGACCTCATTCAGGTGTTTCATGGCTATGATGAGGCAGATTTCCAGCACAGACAGACCTGCAGGGAAAGACAGCAATCCTGAGTATTTCCCTTGAGCACATCACAGACACAGCCAGTTTACCCACTCCACTTATTCCTCTATTTTTATATGCTCTGGGCCTCACCCATTGCTGTTCTGTATCATTATTATGTGAAGAAATTCCAGAATTCCAAGTCTTAGAAAATTCACAGAATGACCAGGCTGGAAGAGACCTTCCCGACCATGGGGTCCAACCCAGCTCCAACACCTCAGCTAAACCTTGGCACCCAGTGCCACATCCAGGCTTTGTTAAACACACCCAGGGATGGGGGCTCCTCTCTGGGCAGCCATTCCAGAACTTTATCACCTTTCCGTAAAAAAACTTTTTCCTGATATCCAACCTGTATTTCCCTTGGTGCAGCTGGAGAGGACTGATAAGAGGAGATTTGTTTGCTGTGTATTTGAAGCAGAAGTGTTCAGGATTGGGCTGTTCCCACCAAAAAGCAAGAATTGGAAGTATCCAAGTTGGCACTGCTGGACCCACAGGCAGGTGTGACCCAGAGCAGACTCCCTGGGCAAGGCCTGTGCAGCTCACACCACAGGGAACACTCCCTGCACTGCATCTCCTCCCCCAGGAGAATTCCAGGCAGGGACTGGACACCCCCCTGCTTGCAGAGCAGTTCTGGGGAGCAGCTGGGCTTTACCATGGACAATGTTGGCCTTGGAGTCGGTGCTGTGCTGCCTGCTGGCCTCCTGCAGGTCTGCAGCCGTCAGCAGGGGGTGGTGCACGGTCACGGCGCTGCTGGCCAGCATCTGAGAGAGAGAGAGAGAGAGAGAGAGAGAGAGCTCACGGTGTGCCGGCTGGGATGGGCACAGCTCACACACACAGAGAGAGAGAGAGAGAACTCACAGTGTGCCTGCTGGGATGGGCACAGCTCACTGTGTTCCTGCTGGGATGGGCACAGCTCACACACACACAGAGCTCACAGCTCACACACACACAGAGCACACAGAGCTCACACACACACAGAGCACAGAGAGCTCACAGCTCACACACACACAGAGCACAGAGAGCTCACAGCTCACACACACACACAGAGCTCACAGCTCACACACACACAGAGCTCAGACAGCTCACAGCTCACACACACAGAGCTCACAGCTCACACACACACAGAGCTCACAGCTCACACACACACACAGAGCTCACAGCTCACACACACACACAGAGCTCACAGCTCACACACACACACAGAGAGCTCACAGCTCACACACACACACAGAGAGCTCACAGCTCACACACACACACACAGAGCTCACAGCTCACACACACACACACAGAGCTCACAGCTCACACACACACACACAGAGCTCACAGCTCACACACACACACACAGAGCTCACAGCTCACACACACACACACAGAGCTCACACACACACAGAGAGCTCACAGCTCACACACACACAGAGAGCTCACAGCTCACACACACACAGAGCTCAGACAGCTCACAGCTCACACACACAGAGCTCACAGCTCACACACACACAGAGCTCACAGCTCACACACACACACAGAGCTCAGACAGCTCACAGCTCACACACAGCACAGAGCTCACTGCATTCCTGCTGGGAATGGACACAGCACCTGGAGTGACCCTGCAACAGGAATGGACAAACCCCACACACACACAGCTTCACACTGAAAACCCTGCAAATAGCTGGCACTACAATGTCATCTTGCCAGGAAAGTTTTCCAGGCTTAAAACCTGAAAGCCTCCTGATTGCAGGAGATAAATCCTCCTGACCCTGTTTATATCCATGTCAATGGATCAGCACCTCAGAGGCTGCTGCAGGAATGGCTCACAGCTGTTCTGCACCTGCCTGTGTGCCCAGGGACACCTCCCACTGCCCCAGGCTGCTCCAGCCTGGCCTTGGGCACTGCCAGGGATCCAGGGGCAGCCCCAGCTGCTCTGGCAATCCCAGCCCAGCCAGGAATTCCCAGTTCCCAGTGTCCCATCCATCCCTGCCCTCTGGCACTGGGAGCCATTCCCTGGCTCCTGTCCCTCCATCCCTTGTCCCCAGCCCCTCTCAGCTCTCCTGGAGCCCCTTCAGGCACTGGAAGGGCTCCAAGGTCTCCCCAGACCCTTCTCTTCTGCACAGTTTGTCGAGGAACTCCTCACTCATCCCTCCAGAATCTGTATTACATGCTTTTATTGGGAAGTTGACCTCAGAACAGAAGGTCTCTTTCCAAAGGAAGAGCTCAGCACATGCTGCAGACCACAAGGACAAAGCTGAGCCTCAGCTCTCACCTCTCTCAGGGAGGCTCTGGCTGCCATCAGCTCCTTTCCTGCCTGCAGTGCAGCCACAGGCACAGATCTGGGGGCCCTGCACCAGGAACCATCTGCAATCTTGGAACCACCTGCAGTGCCCAGAGCAGCACCAAAGGGCTCTGCTGTGGCTCTCAGGGTGGCTCTGGGCCCTGCAGGAGGAGTGGGAGCACTGGAGCCAGCCCAGCCCAGAGCAGGAGGTCACAGTCTGGGCTGGCACAACAGCCCCAGGGCTTTTCACACTGACACAAGCACAGGGACAGTTTAGGATAGTTAAATTACTCTTATTTAAATTAGTGTTATTTATCCTCTGTAGAAGTGTCATGAGCTGTGTTCCAAAGCAGAATTAGGGAGGCAGCTTAAATTTAAAAAAGACCCTCCAAGAGAGCTGCAGCTCCTGTGTGGTGATGGAAGTTCAAGCAGAATAAAGAGGTTTCAGTATGAGCAGATGTCAGGATTCACCAGGAAGCAAAAACAACCTCAGAAAGGAAAAAGGAGTTTCAAAAGGTTTCACCTACAGTTTTGTTTTATGAATGGAAAGGCTTGGAGAAAGTGAAATAGCCAAAGCTCAGCCCCATCTGAAGGGCACAGCTCATCCTCCCAGGGTCACTGCTACAGAACTGGCACAGCACAGGCTGACACAGCCTGCAGGGAGCCAGCACTGGCTGAAGCTCAGGAAAATGCTGTTTCACACAAAGCCCAGCTAAAAGGCCTGGAAACACCAGAGCTGCTCACAAATCCCTGCAAGGAGGTTCCACAAACACCCAGATACAGACCAGCAGCGAGTGCAGCGAGCGCAGGTCCTTGGTGTGCTGGAAGAGCCTCTGCAGCACCCCCTGCACGGCTTTATCCTCTGAGAGATGCTGCAAGAGACAGCACAGTGATGCTTCAACCATCTATACTCACTTCAATCATTTCATACTCACATAACAGGTAAATATATTTTTAAAGTGCTCAGCTTACACCTGACGATACAATTTTCATGTCCAACCTCAACTTTCTGGTGTTTCCTGTGACAATTTTACCTCCAGATTTCAATGAGCAAAGATTCTCTATAATAATTTAATTTATTCCATGTCACACTCAGCCAGTGGAAGGAAATGCCAACCTTAGGTAAAAGCTTTACACACATATTCTTTACCAGTAAAAGTGTAAAGTAAACCAGCTTTGCACTGCTCTCACTTTAGAATTCTTCTTAAAATCAAGTATAAAATGCTTTTAGTACCTGAACATTATTGTTCCATTTTTGTGCAAAAGACTCATCAGGAAATTCAGCAGGAAGAGAAAGCTGTTTCTTAAATATCTTCATGTATTGTTTAAAATCAAAGGAATTCATCAAATATATCTGTCTGTGGGAGAACCTTGACTTCACTCTCTTCTCCAAGAGCTCCAGGATATCCTTGATGAAAAGAAAAGGAAAAACAATAATTAAAAAAGCAGATGAATTTGGTGTTTTCTTTGCTACAGCACAAATCACTGAAGTAAAGCATGCTGAAAAAAGAATTATTGAATTCTGAGGGTTAAAATGTTGCAACAAAAGTTAAATGATGATTTGAATTGATGTGTTTGCAATGGCACCAAGCAGCCCAGGCCTCGTGGTGCTGCACATCAGAATCCAGCTTCAAAATCCCCAAAAACACCTAAAAGCCAAAAAAAACCCCTCAGAAACAGCAGCTGGCACTCTGGAGACACCTCCTTAACTACACTCCAAACTGGGGATAAAAGGTTCTCAATAAGGGGTGAGGAGCACAGCAGACTCAGGACAGTGATGATGCAGAAGGAAACATTTCATTTATTAAATCAACAAATTAACTTTTAACTTCCAGAAATTTGCCCAGCTAATCCAGTCAAGCCCAAATCAGGCTTTGATAAGAAATTTTAATTATTCTTCTTGTCACAGCCCAACTGTCTCCAGCACCAACAGTTGTGAAAACAGAAGTTTTATCAAATTTCCATAGTTTTCCCCAGGAATTATTTCACACAATTTGCCCACAATTCAACATGATGTCATTGTAAAATCAGAGCAAATTGAACAGGGATCCTGAACTCATTTTCTAGCAAAAGTTCACTTTTGCTAGAAAAGGGGATCCTGAACTCATTTTCTACAAAAGTTCACTTTTGCTAGAAAAGGGGATCCTGAACTCATTTTCTTTTTTTTTTTTTTTTTTAAGAAACCACCCTCCTGAAGTGGTTTCTTTAAAAAAAAAAAAAAAAAAAAAAAAGAGAGAGATTTAAACACATCTGTCCTTGCCAACTGCCAACCAAGAAATTCAGGAGCCCCTCCAAAGAGTGAATCAAGGTCTAATATTGAATTTGTGTCCTTAGAAATGTTGGTTTGCTCCTTTAGCAGTGAGCTTGAAGGCTTTGGGCATCTTCAATTTGCTCTCAGCACAAATTATTTTTTTTTTTTTACATCCTCCTTCCCAATTCAAAAGCTAGAAAAATGGATAATTGAGCAAAGTCTCTTAGGAAATTAAGGTTCCAGGGAAGGAGAAGTCATTCCAACTAAGACAAAAGTCACTTTAAACCAGCTGAAAAGGTGGAATGAGGAAATGGCATTTCTTACCTGCCTGCAGGTGAGCCCAATGACTGTCACTGGGGTCTGTGCAGACTGGGAGATGTCAAACAGGTTGTAGAGCAGGCTCTGGTTCTTGTGGTGCACAAACAAATCAAACTCATCCAGGACAAACAGAACTGGGCAGCTGCTGGTTCTGTCTCCTGAGAGAAATGTGCAGAGTTAGCAGGGCCACTCCAGCATTAGAGATCCATTGCTGCAGCTTCCTTTATTAATGGGGTTAAAAATGCACAGATTTCCTTGCAGCTTTTCACTGAGCCCTCCCTTCCTCCAGGTGCAACAGCAAAAAGGAAAATACATGGAAAAACTGGGAAGGTTTTGTAGTGAGTTTAGTCACAGCTAACATCACATGCAAGCCTTAGCAGTCCCAGCAGGGGTATATATCAGTATCAGGTGTATACACTATATTCAGAGTGGTTATCAGTATTAACTAATTTTTACATTATTTTATAACCATGATGCATCTTTGGGCTAAGTTTCTTAATTCCACCTGGAAAGTAGAAGAAAAAACTCCATTTTCCACAGTCAAGGGACCCAGAGTTCACAAGGAGGTTTTAGTGTTTACCTTTCCTCAGAGCTTCAAGGAGGAAGGCAAGGTTCTCAGCAAAACTGCCCTAGACAGAGGATAAAGGAGTTTCAGAATGGATTTGCAGTGTCATTCCCAGAGCTGTTTAATTACAGCAAACTCAGACATGCAATGGAGGCCATTCCCTTCCAGAACTCTGCTTTCAAAATGTCCAATAGTGCTTCATGCTGTATGATCATAAACTCCTCAGGACAAGAACAAGGATGGATAACTCTGCATTCACCCACTTTTCCCAGTCTGAAATCCCCAAACTGCCCCAGACAGGCAAAAATTAGTGATCAGAGAATGCTGCAATCAGCTAAACTCACAGGCAGCTCCATCCTTCCTGAAACAGCTGCTGCAGCCTCATTTTCCAGCCCCACACATGGACAAAGTGGCACCTGAGTGTTCCACTGAGAGGGAGCAGGGGGCAGGGTTTCACTGGGAACTTTATTGAACAGATGGAAGCATCAAACACTCCTGAAAACATCCCTGAGTGGCTGTGCCCACCCTGGTCCAGCTCCAGAACTCTCCCACCCTGCAGCCCCCCAGTGTGAGGGGAGAAATAATGAACTGAAGAGCACAAGCCCTGGCAAAGGGGGCAGAAAAGCCAATTTAACCTCTGGATGTGAGCTACAGAAAATGAGGGAAATTCATTTTCAAGCACTTTGGTCACTCTCTTTAGGACTGTCCTCAGTACCCATGTAAATCAGTTTGTACAACTCTGTCCTTGCCAACAGCCAAGCAAGAAATTCAGGAGCCCCCCTAAAGAGTGAACCACAGTCTAATATTGAATATTTTAATAGAAACTTTTAAATTTTAATAGAAATTGAATATTTTAATAGAAATTCCATGGAAAATGAGAACTCTAGGAAGCCTGGATAGACTTCCTTTTTGGATAGACCAAAAAACGATTGATAATATATTAAAGATCCTGATTTTTGGTTGAATTCTTTGATTTGAAATGTTAAAAACAACATTTCCAAATTCCCCACGTCTCTGAACAAAGTTTCTTTGGAATACTTCAGTTTGGAATACTATTAATAATAAATACTTAAGGAATACTACAAATAGTTAATAATTTGGAATAACTTTGGAATACTTAAAGAATAGTATTAATAATAAACACTTAAGGAATACTAGAAATACTTTGGAAAAACTTTGGAATACTTAAGTTTGGAATACTATTAATAATTAATACTTAAGGAATACTATAAATACTTTGGAATACTATTAATAATAAATACTTAAGGAATACTATAAATATTTAATACTTTGGAATAACTTTGGAATACTGAAGTTTGTTTTTCTGGGGCTTGTTAAGACAGATTTCCCTTTTTCCCTCCTGTAAGGCACAAGTTGGTGGGTTTTTAAAAAAGGATAATTTTGCTTTAAAAAAGGGTAACTTCCCATCAGCAAAGGGAGCCCAAGCAGGTCCTGCAAGCCCCATCCCACACAGCCCCAGTGTCCCAGGACAGGCTTTGGAGGGTCAGGGAAGTCACTCACAAAAACTTTGTCCCCAACCACATTTTCCAGCTGCAGCTGCCTGGTGATCTCCTTCAGGGCCACGTTATCATTGGTCTGCAGAAGCCCTGAAAGAAAGAAAAGGATTCTTCATTGAGAACTGGCAGCTGTCCCTCACCCCCACTGGAAACTGAACAGCAGCTTCTCTGCCTCGCCAGCCTTACAGAGCTTTCTGCATTTTCAAAAGTCAGACTGGACAGTTTCTGTACCTGACAAGGGATTGATTCTGTCACTAAGAGCACAGAAGTTCCCTTTATATAACAAATACAAAGAGAGGCACTTTGGGGCTCACAGACAAACATGTCCATGATTTAGGCTGGACTGAATTGCTGAAAGCAAGAATTTCACTCAGATCATATAAAATACAGAAGTGAATATATCAGAACCCTGGATCAATGATGTTTTACTTACCATTCAGATGGACTTCTAAGAGGTTCTCCCTCACTTGTTCCACTTCCCTGAGATCTTTTAAAACATGATTTAATAACTAGGAAAGAAACAATACAGAATTTCTGTGAGAAGATTAATTTTTTATCAGCAAGGAACATGTAATTACAGATATTACAGGATAGGAACAGTGTGTAAGGGAACATGTTTGAGTAATTTCCAGACTAAATCCCTAAAATGACAACTTTGCATTCACCAGCCATGACTGTGGCATTGCATTTGCTCATTCTGCTGAACTGGGAGGGAAGGGAAAATAACTCTGCTATTTCAGTCACTTATTTTGGGGCTAATATCTGGGGCTTTTGGCTTAATCAAAAAGCTTTATGAATTTGAGATGTGAGAGAATTTGACTCTTCAGTTGGTGCCATATTCAGCTTCATGGCTTCTTTGGATGCTGTAGAAAGAAACTCTGCTTTAGATCTTAAAAGAAACTCTGCTTATTCTTTTCTTCTGGAAGACAGAATTAAAACTGCACATGATTGCACCAACTACTGCTTATAAAACCCCCCAAATTTGGTGTCCATCAAAAACTTGTTACTAGTAAAAACTAGTATTAAAATATCTGTAATTAGTGGAAATGTTAAATTTAAAAATAAAAAAAAGCTACTATTTGCTTTGGCTTCTTCAGAGGAGGATTTGTAGCTCCCACCTGTGTGCAAGTATAAATATATAAATATATAAATATATAAATATATAAATATATAAATATACACACACATGGCTTTCTTTACTCCAGCATCTTACAATTGATATATAAAAAGGAAGCAATTAATTCTGCACAGGTGATTTTGCTAAATTATATTCTGTCTGAAAGGACCACAAATTTTTCATCACATCTTTTACAGTAAATATTAAAGACTTGAGTGTCTGAATAATGTTGAAGTATTGAACATTCAATTTAGAGGTCATCTCTTCATGTGCTTCACTAAGGGGAATTCCCTTAAAATACAAAACCTACACTTATAAACCATAACCACCAAAAACTATTCTGCTCCATGGCAGGTAACAACATTCCTGACCATTCCCTGCACACACACCAATGGAGAAGCCCACCCCTCAGACTACTCCTTTTGGATGCCTTTTCGTCATTTTTACAGTGAGGGCCCAAAACCAGGTTAATTAAAGAGTAATCAGCACATGGCTTTAACTGCAAAGACAAGTGTTAGGAGCAGATGTCTCCATGCTGTTCCTGAAGAGAATTCCCAGAGAAAGTCCTGGGATGTTTTGAATTTCTCTGCAAAGGCTGTGCTGGGCCCACGGGGAGCTGCAGGGGCTGCTCGTACCGCGGATTTCCCGGAGCCGCGGGGGCCGATCACCAGCGCCGAATTGCTCTCGCCGTGCACCGTGGTTCTTCTCAGCAGCTCCAGCAAATGTCTGTGTAGGAAACAGAAACAGGCTGGAAGCTGACAGCATCCCCCAAACCCAGGGAAAACTCAAAGAATAAAATTCAATCCAGTTCAGCTTGCTCTGAGAGCCAACACTCAGGGCATGCAAAATGTAATACAATAAAGTACAAAGGGCTCGGTGATCAGAGCTCTTAAAATACTTTAAAATATTAAAACATGCTGAAGTTGAGAGTATCACTAATTCATAAAGCTCTGCAATTCTCAAGGACAGACCTCAATAATTATTTCTTTCTTTAAGAAATAGATTGCTTTCTGTGCTCCCACTGTTCCTCCCCAGCTGTGAATGACCTGCAGACAGACTCAGCACCTCAATCCACATTTACAGTGCTCACAGCAGCCCATGACACCTGCAATTCCCAAATGCCTGGGAAATGCTTACACCCCAAGAATTCCCAACATTCCACATCAACAATGTGCTTTTGAAACATGGGACACTGACACCCTGCTGGTGCTTCTGAGGGGGTGAGGGAGTCAGCCAGCACATCTGGGTTTGGTTCCTGCTGGAGAGCCAGCCCCAGCCACGAGCCCTGGCACATCCTGGGAAGGGAAAAGCAGAGCTGGGGAGCTCACTGTGCTTTCCCTGCAGGAGAATTCACTGCCAGGGGCACACTGAGCAGGACACAGCCTGGAAATTGCTTTTCAGAACTCCAGTAGAAGCAGGGGGGGCTTGTTCCTGTGTGAGCTCTGCAGGTACAGCACACTGTTTTCATAAATGGTTTTGTTCCTCTTGTAATGAAAACTTGTGCTCACATCAGGTGATTCCACTTACATAAAGTCAGCCTTGGAAAAATTAATTGTTTTAAACAAATTCTTAAAATACATGTTTGTTATCTGCAGAATCTGACCTGCATCTGTAAAATGATCAGTACTGGGACAGTGTTATTGTCCCACTAAATCTCTTCTTCCTGACCCTAAATTCCCCCTCTGGATGGCTCCAGAGGTAGGTTTAAATATTGATTTCTGCTTCAACAAACACAATGTTGGCACAGAAATGTTAAGATTTACTTCTAACACAGTTCACCAACAAACAGGAGAAAATCTGCAGTAAAAATGAAGTATCACAGCAAGAGAATTTAAATTCTTGCTTTGCCAGGCCATTACACAAAGTATTAGGCCATGCACTGAGAGTATCAAAAAGAAAAGTGCTTCATGAATGAGAGACGTGAAATAAGGACAAGAAATCCAAAACTCAGAGCCTGACAAAACCAGAAGGGAACAGCTGAATAAAAACTGCCAAACTCTGAGGTAAATAATTGTTAGAAGCACTGGGCTGGAAGTCATTTAAACCTGCATCATTTGGTAAAACAGAGAGGCAGAAAATTCTGATTCAGCAGTGTTTCACCGGTGCAGGTAAATCAGAAATCCCTGAATCCTGGAGCTGCTCCCTCACCTGTACTGCTGCTCCATCCCAAACAGTTTCCCAGCAGCACAGTGGTGACAGAACCTTTCCCGAAGGATTTTCTGCACCTAGGGATGTAACACAGCACAGGAAAAGTGTTTGGGCTGCAAACAGCAGAATTTACAATAAAGTCACTACAGCAATAAAATAACAGTAAATTAGGCACTTCCGTGGTGTTATAATATTCTATAATACATCAATTTTTATTGTTATCAAGGACTTGAAAGTAAGAATAAAGTTGCAGGAAGCAGAATATGGTATAAATATCATAAAAAGGAGAAAAAGCAATTAAAATACATAAGAAATCACTGATCCAGGGATAACTCCTTGCAAGATGTGTTACAGTTTTTAACCAGCAACTTTGGGAAAACAGGAGAATAAAGGTTTAAAAATACCAAACAAACTAAGAAATAAAGGTTTAAAAAAACCAAATAAACTACAAGCTGATTTGGCAGCTGCTGTCCTGCTGCTAAAAACTGTCACCTGGGTTCTGATTCACCCTCCAAACTAAGAGATTAAAAAACCTAAATGAATAAAAATAGATTTGTGCAATTCTGGTCCCACAAACAGCTGCAAAAGCACAAGACCATCCTTTAAACTTTTTACTACATTATTATTGTAGCACTTGAAGCAAGCAACAGGTGGGAAGCTGAAAGAAATACAGATACAAAAACCATTTAGTGCCCTGACAATTGTATCCAGGATCTGTACAAGTCTGTCTAACTGGTCTAGGAAAAAAAATACAATGACATGAATAAAAAGGGTGAAAAAGTTCCATAAGTTGAAAAGAATATAATAATAAAGGTGTAACTGACCTGGGAAATGCACTCAGCACTTTCTGCACTGCTCTCCCTCAGCTTTCGCTTGCTCATTGCAGAAGGTTTCATCTTTGGAGGAAATAAACATTTTATTAAATAGCATTGCTTTCCAAACAATCCCAGCCAGAAACTGTACTTGGATGTTGGTCATTTTTAAGGACTGCAATGAACATCTGTTCTTAACTAATAAAGATGTAGCAGTCTATCTTCCTAGGGAAAAAGGCAAAACACTGAAGTAATTTAAAATTTATTCCTGATAACATTAATGTTTACACCCTTCCCCTAAACAGCACTGCCTTTAGGATGCTTTAAAGAGTTTAAAAATATGCCCTTATGTTTCTGCAGCTGCAACAAGCTACAAGCACACGATTAAGACAGGAATTAAGTTTTTACAGGAATAACTGGCCATCCTTGTTTATAACAATAACCACAGCATCTCTCTGGACAAGCTGGCTCTGAAGGGGTCCTAAGGGGATTTGGGGGGGGGTTTCTGAAGAGATTTGGGTAGATCCAGAGGGGTTTGAGTGGAAACCTTTAGGGACTGGGGACCTTGGGGGTGATCATGACTGAGAAGATTGAGTGGGTTCTGAGGGAGATTCAAGTGGGCCTGAGGGAGGCTCTCAGGGGGATCTGGGGGGGGAATTACAGGTCTTGAGGGGGATTTAGGAATAGTCCTGGGAAGGGTTTGGGGATGGTCCTGAGGGATTTGGGGTGAGGAATTTAGAGGGGCTAGGAGGGTCTGGGAATGTTCTGAAAAGGGGGTCGGGAAGGGGTGTGTCCATTTGGGGAGGGATTTGTGGGAATGGGGAAGGTGGTGGGGTTGATTTTTCGGGGCTGGAAGAGTCGGTGACGACCCCGATGAGGGAATGGAGCGGCCACAAAGAGCTTGGGAATGTCCATGAGGGGCTGTGGGGACGCTGAGAGCGGGTTTTGGGAGGACCTTGAGAGGTTCCCGAAGGAAATGAAGGGGGGCCCTACAGGGCTTGGCGGGTCCTGGGGTATTGTCCGGCCCGCCACCTCCCCTCACGACGTTTCCCGCCTCTTCTCCATCACCTGAGGGCGGCCACCGCCGCTCGCACGCTCCCCTCAGCCCTCACCTCACCCCTCACGGCACCCGAGCCCCCTCCCAGCAGCCATTCCTCCCCTCAGGAACCGCTCCCCCGTTACCCTCCTCACAGGCTGCATCCGCGGCTCCCTCAGAGACGCCGGAGCCCGGGCAGATGAAGGGCGGGGAGGAGGGCGCATCCTCCGCAGCTGGGCACGTCCCTCCCGGCGGAGGCTGAGGCTGAGGCAGACACAGACACTGGCTCTCCCGCTGCCCGCCCCCCTCACCTGCCCGCGCTGCCCCCACGCCGCTTTCCCGCCCTCTCCTCCCACACCTGAGGGCGGGACCCGCCCCGCGCGCGCGCACCCGCTCCCACCGGCCCCCGCGCGCGCCGCCCCCTCACGTCACCGCGCGCTCCCCGCTCTCCTCCCCGCCCCTTCCCCGCCCCTCCGCTCCTCTCCCGTCACTTCCTCCCCGTCCATTTCCCCCCCTTCTTCCTCCCCCTCATCCACTTCCTTCCTCCCTGTCCCGGATCCGTTTCCGGGAGCGGCGCGCGCGGCGCTGTGGGAAGTCGTCGTCTCCCCCCCCCCCCCCCCCCCCCGTTTCCCCCCCCCTTCCTCCCCGCGGCCTCCCGAGCTCCCCCGGGGCGCATGCGCGGTGGCGGCCGCCGCTGCTGCCTCCCCTCCTCTTCCTCCTCCTCCTCCTCCTTCTCCTCCTCCTCCTCCTCCTCCTTCCCGACAGCGGCGGCGGCGATGAGGAGGAGCGCGGGGGGGGGCGGCGGCGGGACGGCCGGTTGTTCGCGCCGCTGAAGGGACACGAAGCAGCGCCGCGCCGAGGCGGGGGCGGGGGGCCCCGAGTCGCTGCCCCCCCCGCAGCCCCGCCGGGGAGTTTCTTCCACATCCCCCCCAAACACACCGAGACCCCCCCCCGTCCCTCGGGGGCGGCCCCGCGGAGCGCCGCTCCCTCCTCCTCCTCCCCCTTTATTACCCTTTGTGTGCGTCTCCGCCTTCCTCCCTGCGCCCGGGGGCCCTGAGGTGAGTGCGGGGGGGAGCGGCGGGGCGGGGGGGGCTGTTTGTTTACCCCGTGTTTACCCCCTGTTTACCCGGGGGGGGCACCGCCTGTCACTCCGGGCCCCTTCCCGGCGCCCCCCGCCCCAGCTTTGTTGTCGGGGGATGCTCCGGGGATGCTCCTTTGGGCCCCTCCGGAGCGGGAGGGGAGGCGGGTGACGGCGGCGGGGGCGCCGGGCAAAGTTCGGGGTGCTGCGGTGGGTGCCGAGCCCCGGCCGAGTGCCCCAAGTGTTGTTTTCCCGGGATATCAGGGAGCCCCGGCGTTGCCCCCCAGGTTCCAGGCCGTTGTTTGACTTATTGTTTGAGTTATTAAACCCCTGCGGTGGTGAAGGTACAAAGACCACTTGTACAAAGACCCTTTCCCGAGCTGAACTTCCAGGGGATAGACAGTCCAGGAGCTGGACTTGGTGTCTGCGGGTTGGGATGTGCTTTGGTGGCAGCCCCTGGTTTATCGGTGGTGCCCGGCTATATTTGGGCAATGGTTTGTTGGGATGTACATGTCGGGATGTGTTTTTCCATGGTTTCTGCTGGGAAGGCCAAGTGTCTCCATCCCCGCTCACCGTCTTGGTCAGGTGCTGCTGGTGGACTGGCCTGACCATGTTTGCTGCTGGTTCCAGGGAAACTTAGGTGTTCAAACGTCTGAAATAGGTTAAAATGTAATGGCTTTAAATGTCAAACTAAATTGTGGACTCGAGGAAATGTTGGGAGAAACCTCCTAGACGTTTGCAGGGATCCAGAAGTAAGGGTTGGGGCATTAACACCAAGTTGAGATGAGACAGTCCCCTACACAAAGTAGGATGTTTATATTGGAATTGGTGTTGTCTGCTTATTTCTGGAGCTTAATTATGTCCTCTGTAATTTCCAAAAGACGGTTGGAGCGCTTTGGTTTATTCTGGGTTTATTATTTTTGGTTTATTAAGCGCTGGGTGCAGAACCACGGAGTAGGCCGTGGGTGTGTGTTCCAGAGGGGCGCCCCAGTTAAATGGTGAACACAGAGTGTGTGTCACTGAAGGATGCCCACAAGAAAGAGAGCTCTCCTGGCATGCTGGGCTGGCTCCCATTCCTGCTTTGTACCCACGTGTCTGGTGGGAAGCAGCAGTTTTGGGGTCGGGCTGGGATGAGTTTGAGAGATCTGTAATTTGATGGGGTGGAAGGAACAGGAGAAGACCAGAGCTGGGATTGATGCTGGACAATGTTGTGATGGAGAATTGGAGGCAGCAGCCATAACTGTAGCTCTTTCTCATAGTTTGCTGTTAGTTTTCTTTTTGCTTGTAAGAACTTTGGGTTTAAACATGTGGGGACAAAACCTCAACAGTGTCAATCCCCAAAATTACCGGATCTGTGTATAAACACCCATGATTTAAACATACATACTACAGGTGGGAGGTGAACAGCAAAAGCCTGTCCAGGAGGGAAGGACATAATTTCATTATTTTATTTCATTTCATGACACTGCTGCTTTTCTCAGCCTGAGATCCCATTGATCTGCTTTGCTCTGTTCATGGAAGCCTACAGTGGCTGCAGGATTACATTCCCCGTGTCTGTAGAGCTGCAGCTCTGTCCCCAACTTCCACATCCTCCAGTGGTGTGATACAGTAATGATTACAGGGATTTCACCATCTCCTTGTGTTTTGGGCTTTAAAGTACCTGTGGTTTGGTTTAATATGGTCACACAGTGAAATTGTACAGGATTCTGAAGCTGGGCAGAGTAAGTCAGGGTTTTTTCTTGCTTTAAATCTTAGAGATAAAATACCTGATAAACCTTCATTTCCATAGGCCTCCAGTCCTGCAGCCAGGTCTGTGCTGGAGGGAGAGCTGTGGGATTGGTGGGATTGGGGTGGGAAGAGCCCTCTGAAGGATTCTGGGTGGCAATTCCTGCATTTCTGCAGGTTTGGCACAAAGGGGTCTCAGGCTAATTTGGGCGCCCTGGCTGCTGTCACAACCTCCCCAGAGCTGAAGGAATTGAACCTTTCAACCTGTGCTAGGAAAGATTGTGAATTATCAGCAGCTGTAACTGAAAGGCAACACAGTTTCCTTTTAGTTGGGTTCCTAAGCTCTTTTTGCTGCTGTTGAGATATTTACAGGTGCTGGTTGCTTCTAGGAAAACTTGGTGTGGATTTTGCAGTTCTTTGTTTTTGGGGACAGAATTAATAATTACTTTGCTGTACTCTGGGTCAGTGGCTTCTGGAGTTAGCCAGGAGCTGCCATGGCTGTGCTGAGCATGGAGATGCTGTTTAGGCCTGACTTCAATCATGTTTCTGTGGAGTTTCTGCCATCCCTTCCTTCCTCTGTGGACAGATGAGTTGGTCTCTGTTTGGATTAGGGAGGCGGATGTTTGAGGAGAATCTTTATGATGCAATACCTTCAATAATTGAACTTTTCTTGCTGTCCTTTCATTGTTGAGCTGTGCAGGAATCAGTGTTTCTCCTTGTTCCAAAGCACAGGAGATCTGGCATCATCACAGTCCTCTCCAGGATGGAATACCTTGGGATTCAGCTGGGTCATATAATTTGTTTTGTCAGTGGATTTATATTTTTTTTTCCTGCTGTTCCTCATGGTTGTTCCTTCTCTGTGGAAGATGAGTGTCTGGAATAGAGTCTGTGAGCCCACCATGGGTTTGTGGCTGAGCAGGCAGTGCTCCCTGTGGGTGCTCCCTGTGGGAGCCCCTGTGCCCATCTGGAGCCCCACTCCTGTCCCAGGGTCTCTCCATGGGCTTAAGGGGCCACGAGCACAAAGCAGTTGAGGCTCAGCTGTTCATGGCCAGGGACACTCAGTTTGAGAGTGGCTGAGCTCCTTTTGCAAAAATCCTGTCAGAACTTTGGGTGAGTGGGGAATTCTGTTTGTCCTTTCAGCCTTGTTGCGTTGTCTCACGGTTTGGTTTTGCTTGGTTCTTGTTCTGTCCCAGTGAAATCAGAATTAACACTGATTTCAAAAATAAAAAGATACAGGATACATTTATTTCCTTTCTAATGCTCTTATGTCATTAAGGACCTGCTTATTCTTTTAAAGAGTTGCTTGAACGTTGGAAACCACAGGCTCTCATTGGCTTTTCTTTGTGTTTATTTTTGGAACTATTAGGTGCAATAATTCTGCTCAATCAGTTTCAAATGGGCCTGCACAGGAACCAGGGCTGGTATTAGGGAAGAAATTTTGGAAGAGCATTGGAAATAGCTTTCAGGATGCTTTCATTTTCCTCTGTGTATCTGCAGCTAAACGAAGAGGGAATAAAACAAAAAGCAGCAGTTAAGAAATTGAGAAGTGCTGACTCTTCCCCTCTTTTGAATTCCAAGTTCTTTATTACAGCAATTTCTATTTCTTGATGAATCGTCTAGAAAGGAGTTCAGACTTGGTACTATTTTTAAATCAAGGTGAAATTTGTCAAAATCACTTGGACTGCAATGTTCAAAAGTGTATGAGTACACATGCAAATGAGTTCAGCTGCATACACAAATAGGTAAATATATAAATGAGCATCTACAAGAAGTAGTAAAATCACTGATTGGAACTTTGGGGTGCAGTGTGGGCCCTGAGCTCCAGGCTGGCAGCAGGGATCACTGAGGGCCCTGCCATGGCTATTCATAGAGCTCTGTGAAATGAGTTGGTCAGCTGGGTTTGTGTGCAGCCTGACAGGTGTTCCCAGCCCCAAAATCCTTCCCTTGGGAGTCACTGAGGGACAAATCCTGCTCTGGCCTCCATTGTTGGTGGAGCTGGAGATGCCCAAGATCCATTTCTTGTTTGTTTGAGGGGTTTTTTTCTGAAATATTCTGTTTCGGGAGCTTTAAATGTGCTTTAAGATAAAGTGGCAAAGTGCTTGAAAATTCTTTTTTATGTTTCTAAGCAAACCTTTATTCCTTCATTTATTACTCTGGTTAAATTCAATGTGCTGTTTATTTTATATATTTTTATTTTCCAGAAAATGTTTTAAACCAAGCTAGCAATATTTAAAAAATTCTTATCCTGCCACAATATCTGATAACCAGAACTCCTAGAAGCAATATATTAATTCATTACTTTGCTATGAGGTAAAATTGAAAAAAAAAAATTGTCATAATTTTTGCTTACATTTTCAGTGGCATTAAATGCAGAATTATTTTGGTGTGTGAGCAATCTGAAATGTAAATAGCATGTGAAATATGGGGGCCCTTGCTTTGCAGCATCAGTGGCGTGGCCTCGCTCAGGAAAATTCCCAAGTGAGGGAAGCAGAACAGTTGTCAATTGTTTGCACAACAAATCCTGCTGGATCAAATGCTGATATTCCCAACGTTTGGATCAAGGAAGGCACGAGATAATGTTGCCTTGTACCCCCTGCCAAAGGCAACAAACACAGCCTAAGTTAGGAGAAAATCTGGCCAGCTCCAACCTGGGCCTGCATATCACAAATACAGATAGGCACAATTTTCCATTCATGCTGCCTGATGGTGGAAAACATGGAAATTCAGTTTCACTTGGCCGGTTTTAGACTTGGTTTTAAGCTCTGGTAGATCATTGCCAACATGTTATTTAGGATTATTTGTTGTGACAAATTAAAGGCTTGATCAAAATCCGTGAAATGTTTGGGTTTGTCTTCATCCTTGAGGCTTTTACCTGTCTACCTCATGTATATCTATATATATCTGTATATATTTATATAGATATCTATATATATTATCTATATCTATTATATATATTATATATGTATTATATATATTTTATATATTATATTATATACTATATATATTTATAGAGATATCTATATATATTTTATAGATATCTATTATATATTATATATGTATTATATATATTTTATACATCATATATATTATATATGTATTATATATAATATATATATTATATACTATATATATTTATAGAGATATCTATATATATTATATATATCTATTATATATATTATATATGTATTATATATCTATTTTTTATATATATATATGTGACTAGGCCCACCATAATGACTACAAATTTCACATATTTTGGCAAGACTGACTCTGCAGCTCCAGTCTAACCAAAACACATGAAATAATGAAAATAATAAACACAGCCTTATATTTTTGGTTGTGTTTGTCCCTAATCTAGTTAATTTAATTTAATTTTTTTTTTTTATTTTTAAGACTGATGCAATGAAGCTTCATGCATCTATTTAATTTTTTTATATAAGCACACTGTCAATTTAAGGAGATAAATTTTATTTGTTTTAACTGTGTGTAGAAGAGAAGCACAAAAAAAATATTGTGCTGGATCCTCTCATCCAAACTGTAGATAAGAAGAATTTTTTTAGTATCTGCTATTTTTGGAAGAAAACACTGCAAAAGTGAACAAATGAGATCATTGATTGAAGAAACAAAGTAGTCAGGAATCTGTAGTGAGCTGGTTTTTTTAGAACAGAACTTCCTTTTGTCTTTTAGGGGCTGGGGGCAGGAGAGGGATGTGTTGTTCCCTGGTAATCTTTCTGGGGAAGAGGCTTGGATCAGGTTTCAGAGGTGCATGTGTTGGTGATGCAATGTGCTGTTGTCTTGTTGTTCCTGAGCGTGCCTGCTTGCAATGGCAAATATTGGAAAGTTTGCTGGCTTTTGACTTGTTTCTGGAAGGCTCATGCCATGTTTCTCAAGGAGCAGCTCTCTTTGAAAGCTCAGAAAATAGGAATTTTCCCCATTTGTGCTATGCTAGGAAAGGTTTGGTTTTTGGAGGTGCTGTTTAAAATGACTTTTCCTCTGGATTTTGTCCCAGGGGAGTGAATTGCTGGGTTGGGGAGCTGGAGGCAGGGGAAGGGTTTGGGGAAGGGTTTGGGGAAGGGTCTGTGGGAGGGTTTGGGGAAGGGCCTGTGGAAGGGCTTGTGGAAGGGTTCATGGAAGGGCCTGTGGAAGGGTCTGTGGGAGGGCCTGTGGAAGGGCCTGTGGAAGGGTTTGGGGAAGGGCCTGTGGAAGGGCCTGTGGAAGGGTTTGGGGAAGGGCCTGTGGAAGGGCTTGTGGAAGGGTTCATGGAAGGCCCTGTGGAAGGGTTCATGGAAGGGCCTGTGGAAGGGTCTGTGGGAGGGCCTGTGGAAGGGCCTGTGGAAGGGTTCATGGAAGGCCCTGTGGAAGGGCCTGTGGAAGGGTTCATGGAAGGGCCTGTGGAAGGGCTTGTGGAAGGGTTCATAGAAGGGTCTGTGGGAGGGTTTGGGGAAGGGCCTGTGGGAAGGTTTGAGGAAGGGTTTGTGAGAGGGCCTGTGGAAGGGTTCATGGAAGGGCCTGTGGAAGGTTTTGTTGGTGCTGATGGAATCAGAGCCCCAGTGAGAGCTGAACCTTGTGTGGCCTCAGATCAGCCTGGCCAGAGCTGCAGAGCGGATCACAGCCAAGCCCTGGCCTCTGATTGCCCCCAGAAATTCCTGCCACTGCTTCCTTTCAGGTTCAAACTGGACACACTGGCATCTGGGTTTGGGATTGTAGCTCTTCAAGGTTTTCAGTGGAAATTTGTCCTAAATACCAGAGCAAGTACCAAAATCCTTTAGCACAACCCTTGAGTTGTCCAAACTCAAAGCACTGTTGGTTTTTCCCTGCTAAGATGATTTAAACACTGAGGCTGGGAAATCCCACCTGCTCAGGGTAGCCAGAACAGACAATAAAATGAACCAAAACTAAACCCAAAAATTCCATGTAATCCCTGAAATTTGGGACTGATGTTGGAGTTTAAGGACCATGTCCTTACAAACCTGTGAGTTTTGGAGCCTTTAAAAGCCACGTGGCTCCCTTGGAGCTGCCTGGGTGTTATTAAGTAATAAAGCAGGGCTGTGTCTGTGGGCCAGCTGAAGCAAACCATATCTGGGCTGGAGGCTATTGGTTCCTCACCTCTGGTTTAAAATTAGTGCAATCGTTTGCAGCGTGATTCATTTCTAAAAATGACTTGTCCATCTGTGCAGGGTGCCCTGGCTGGAGCCTGCCAGTGCTGCTGGGGCTCTGCTGGAACTTGGGTTACTCTCAGGGCATCTTGGAGCTGTTGTAGCCCACTTTTCTTTGATAAATGTGTTAATTCAGGCATTAAGTTGGGTATAAAATTGTGGTGTGGGTGATTTTTAATTTTTGGAAATATCTATCCAATGTTTCTACTCTTGAGACTCTACTAGGAAATATGTAGATATGAAATCTTCAAGGAAAAAAAATAATAATGTCTATTCTGTTTTCACTGCTAAAATGTTTATCATTTTAGCCCTAAATCTGAATTTTTATGAGTTGTAACTTCACAAAGATATTGGGGAACAAAACTTGTAACAAAGTAATGCTCCCCCCAAAGTTGGGCAGCTCCTTCATCAGCTGCCCTGTGGGCTCCTGGGGGATCACCTTCCAGAACTCTGGGGGTTCCTGGGCTTTTCCCTGTGCTGCTTTCCCTAAAAGCTTCACAGTCCTTAGTCATCTTCTGTAACTCAGCTCCTTTGATGGAAGAGTCCTGCTAAGGATCTGCAGCATTGAGAATCTGCAGAATTGAGGAGCATGTCCCTGGAACTTAAAGTAAACAGAAAATCAAGACAATATTTGAAATTTTCATTTTTACGTTAAAGGAACTTACATGGCAGTAAAAATATTCCCATGTGTAAGAGCAACATCCCTTTTCTTAAATAATAATTACCAGACTAATAACTGTTGCTTTGTCAGAGGAGGAATATCTGAACTTTGCAGAGCCTGTTGTTACAGTTTTTTAATTTTCAAAGAAAAAAATCAAAAAGAATTGATCAATACTTCCTCCAAGTATTGATCTATGCTAAATAAAACTAAGTTTAACTTTATTCAGGTTTTTTTTTGGATGTTACAGATGCAACAACCCGAGAGAGACTTATCCCATAGATCAACAGTTTGAAGTAGATTATTCTCATTTTTAATGTTATTACATTCCAAAAAACAGTAAAAAACTGTTAATATTTAACTTTTGCTAATTATTGCAAATAATTATAATACTTTGTGATGGTGTATGTGAGTCTGGAATGTTTCTGTGCAATTACAGAAAAAATGAAATACTTTTTGAGTTTGTGCTTTGGTAGATAATAGTCAAAGGCATTTGTAATGTAGGAAATGTTCAGTACAATGGTGGTGAATGTAAACTGAATTGTTGCTGATGGTGAACATTAAATTGAGGACATTTTAAGGCATCTCCAGTTGTTGTCTTGAAGGAAAGTTCTTTATAGAGGTTTTATTGCCTGTCCCAGTGTTGGGAGTTGGTTGTCCTGTGCTCCAGAGGGCTTCACAGGCAGGTGGGATTTTGGGATTAGGTTCTGTGGACCTGGATGTTCATCAGAAATTCCCAAATAATTACTGTTTTTTTAATCTCTGCATTAATCCTGTCCAGCGTAATCCGTAATTATTCTGTCCTCAATTTGCACAGACTCTGCTGTTGTTTACTCCTGCTTTACTCACCTACTTTATTGTGCCCCAATAGACATTCCTGACAAGTTACTAACTCTGAGTTGCCTTGGGAATGGTCTGTGTGTTTTTGGGGCAGTGAGTTTATCACCCCACAAAAACCCCATCACACTTCAGGGAGTGCATCCACTATGCTGAAATATTTTGATTTTTGTGCACAGGATGGTGAGGCTGCCTCAGGGGAAGGGGGAGTTCCGTGGAGCTGCAAGGTGCAGCCTGTGGATAAAAAGCCTTGCTGCTGCTCTCTGTGGCTTTGGGGCTGGGGAGCAGGGCTTGGCACCCCAAAAAGGAGCAGGGCTGTGACTGAAAGCTGCTGCAGGAGGAAGGAAGCGAGCGGGGAAACGCTCGGAACAGGCAGAGCCTGGGCAGGGGTTGGTGGTCAGGAGCTGTGAGGGGATGTGGGTGGCAGCAGGGAGGGAAGGGGATGAGGCACAGCTGGAGTTTGGGGCAGAGTTAGTCAGGCTGTAAGGAGAATTAGGGGAATGTGGGGAGCAGGGGCTGTGGGGGTGTGAGAATTGTTTGTCTTGACAGAGGGGAGCAGGTCAGAGAAGCATGGAGTGGTTTGGGTTGGAAGGGAGCTTAAAGCTCATCCCATCCCACCCCATTCCATGGTTGGGTCATCCAGCCTGGCCTTGGACTCTCCCAGGGATGCAGGGGCAGCCCCAGCTGCTCTGGCAATTCCCAATGTCCCACCCATCCCTGCCCTCTGGCACTGGGAGCCATTCCCTGGCTCCTGTCCCTCCATGCCTTGTCCCCAGTCCCTCTCAGCTCTCCTGGAGCCCCTTCAGGCCCTGGAAAGGTCTCCTGGATCCTCTCTGGATCCTTCTCCTCTCCAGGTGAGCACCCCCAGCTCTCCCAGCCTGGCTCCAGCCCCGGGATCCACCATAGCATGGGAAGGGGAGCTGGTGATTCTTGGTGGAAAACCCCACCTGGCAGCCTGGCTGAAGCCACAAGTATCAAGAATATTTTCACACAGTATCAACCAGAAAGTGCTGCTTAATCACAGCCTTTACATCCAGCAGCCTCAGAATGATTTGAAAAGGGAAGTAAACAGGCCTGTGAGTGTATAAATAATTCCATAATATTGCCACTGCTGCTGCCTCAACTTGGAAGAGCTGGGAGTTGCTGCTGAGCAGGCCTGGCTGCTCTCACGCTAGTGATGCCTTGGGAGGGTGACCTGGAACAGGGACTGGACAGAGCTAAAGAAGAAAGCAGGGATTTATCCAGAGCCTCCATGGATCCACCAGAGCCCAGCCAGGGCTGCACCCAGGATGAACCAAAATGGCCCCAAAATGCACGAGCGCTGCCGGGGTCTGTCCCTGGGATCAGTTCTGCTCCATTTGCCCCTTGCAGTTCATTGTCCCATTCCAGCTTTAGCCCCTGCAGTCCCACCCTGCTTGTTTTTCTCTCTCCAGCCCACGGGGTTTGTGCTCCTGGGCTGAGATTTGGGTCATTTGTCCTTGGTCCTCAGCTAAAGGAGGAATTCTTCTGTCTGCCTGCTCTGTGCACAGAGCCCTAATATGAAGCCTAGACTTAGACACTAAAGCAGCACACAATCTGAAAAACATGAAAGCCAAACCTGAACCATCAGCAGGAGCTGCACCAGTGCCCCAGAAATGCTCTCACCCCTTGGAGGATGTTGGCCTGGCTGTTTGGGTTACAGGAGGGAAGCCTCCAGCAGTGCAGCCCATGCCTGGAGCTGGGTTCTCCTTTATCCCCCTGTGCTTCTGCTCTGCTCCAGCCCATCCATGGCTGAGTTTTCCTAGGGAAGCATCCCAGAGTGGAGAGGCTGCCTGGAATGCTGTGCATGCCTTGCCTGTGTTGTGTTTACTTTGACTTTATTCTCCTTGCTCGTCCCCTGAGTAAACAATCCTGATCCAGTGCTGCCCATCCGAGGCAGCTCTGCTGGTCTGTCAGAGCCTCCCTGCCTGTCTGGGCCTCCTTTTGCCACCAAACTCACTATTCCTAGCAGGGAAAACTCTGATTTGTATGGATTATTCTAATCCAACATCATGCAAGCAAAATCAAAAAATAGTTTGACTACCTAATGATTCAGAAATGCAGACGTGTTGCCAAAAATTTTAGCATTTGTTAGCTTTACACTTGAGCAAATGCATTCTGGTAGAGAATTGAACTTCTTTATTTTAACTCTTATCTGTGGAGTTTTAAGGCTTAGGAATTTATCCCACCAAAAAAAATTTATAATTCTAACAAATACAAAAATTAGTCTTTAGATTTCTTGTATCTTCCTCTTTTTTGGAAGAAATATTTCTGAATTTATTTCTGTATTTGTTTGAACAAATACAAAAATTAGTCTTTAATTTCTTGTATCTTCCTCTTTTTTGGAAGAAGTATTTCTGGATTTATTTCTGTATTTGTTTTAACAAATGCAAAAATTAGTCTTTAAATTTCTTGTATCTTCCTCTTTTTTGGAAGAAATATTTCTGAATTTATTTCTGTATTTGTTTGAACAAATACAAAAATTAGTCTTTACATTTCTTGTATCTTCCTCTTTTTTGGAAGAAATATTTCTGAATTTATTTCTGTATTTGTTTTAACAAATACAAAAATTAGTCTTTAAATTTCTTGTATCTTCCTCTTTTTTGGAAGAAATATTTCTGAATTTATAAATACAGGGACAAACATTTTTCCTTTAAATGCAGCCAGAAAAGTTTCTCCTTTTGTTGAACAGGAGCTCTAATATGATTTAGCATTTTCTACTTTGAGATAATGAGTTGAAGCAGGGCTTTAATGAAATAAATTCAGTGCAGCTTAGTGAGGAAAGGGGGTTTCTCTTGAATAACTCAGTTGCTTTCCAGTGCTTAAATATTTCAATAAAAACAGGAACTCCATTTTTGGAGGAACCTCAGCAGAAGAAGGAGCCAGATGTGTTGATTTTGTAGACATGAAACAATCTGCATTCTAAGAATTATTCTCTGATCCCTTTGAACTCAAGGAGTGACTGAAGGATTTTGTGTCTCTCTATTGGACACTGGTTTTTTGTGCATTTGCCAGTCATAACCAGAACCTTGAAATATCTGGAACAATGTGGGATTTTAATTTTTGTCACTGTCTTCTGTAAAAATTATATTGGACTTTATACAGGGGGATAACTTGACATATTTCCATAAAGAATAAAAAAATAAAAGTGGTTATTTAGGATGAGCAGACCTGTTATCAGTGCAGAAACTTGATTTCTGAATTTAATTTCTATTGGATAATGTAAACTGAAAGTACTGATATTAATCTATGTTAGCTTCTGGTTAGCTGGAGCTTACTAAAAATTAACTTAATTTTAATGTTTTTTCCTGTTCTACCTGAAAACAAATCCAAAACCCAAACCTGTCCCAAAATACTGTGCTTTTCTCTAAATTACCACAGCTGTACATTTCAAATAAATATTCTCCTCTAGTTCTGTCACAAGCAAGGAAAAGGGATTTGTTCAACCAGCTGAAATGAAATGATCTGCAAACCAGCCATGAGTTCCTTCTGCATTTCCCCATGATTCACTGTCTGATGAAAAATATGGTAATATTTGTTATAATTTTTAAACCAGATTTGAGGGGATTTGGGGTTTTATTTAGGTTTTTATATAGTAACACACAAGTCAATTGAGCCTTTGACATCAGGCAGACTGCAGGGACTTGGTTCAAGTGAAATTACCTGTTCTGCATGAATCCCTCAGAATCTTGCTCATTAACAAGTTCTTCTCACTACTCCAAAACACAAAATTTTAAATTCAAACTAAAATGTTTTCGGTAAAAGTGAAGAAAATAAAAAAATTCCTGCAACATTCCAGCATACAATAATATTAAATGGGAAATTCATGGAGTTATTCCATGTTTAAAAGAGCTGCTTTTGTTTTCATTCATAGCCAGGGAGGTTTGCATTACTTTTACATGATTTTTACTTTATTTTCCATTTTTATGTAGAAAAATAATACTTTCTTTCATTTGAAATATTTTGTTGTATTATTTTCGTGCGATTTGGTGCTGCCATAAATAATATTAAATATTTGGGTACAAAATAATAATGATAATGATAATGATAATGATAATAATAATAATAATAATAATAATAATAATAATAATAATTTCATAATAAGTTCATAATAATTTTATAATAATAGTAAAATATTGTTAAATGTTTGGGTACAAAAAATTGTAATTAATGTCTGGGCAGAGCACTGTATATTTCTGCAGAGAAATCTCTTCATGTTTAGGGGAGCAGTGACTTTTGCTGTGTGTTTTGTGGGGTTTTGGGGTTGTTGTCCCTGTGGGCTGGTGCCTCTCCCACAGGTCAGCTGATGTTTCATAGTGGATGTTTCACAGCATATTTTTCTCTGTGCAATGAAAAAAAAGAAGTTTTATGACCTGAGCAAAACACTTTCCCCATTTCTGTAGAGACTTTTAGTGTCCAAAAGCTTTTCATAAATACAGCTATAGAATACCTAAGGCTATTCAATTCATCTTCTCAAGGGCAAAGGATTTTTTTTTTTCCTTTTTTGATTAAATTTTTTGGAGAAAGGAAGCTGTCAGAACAGACTTTATAGTTTTGCCTTTGTTGAATTGACACTCTATAAAATTTTATTTTAGCAGATTCGATACGAGGGGGAAGCAAAGGCTGGACTCCAAGTAGGGCAGGGAGGAAAGTTGTAGGTTATTAAATCTTTTCAAGGAGAAAAGGAAGCAGTTGAGTGTGCTCACAGAGGTTCCTGTGTCAGCACTTGGGAAGCCTGGCAGGGATTATCTCCAGCAGGTGAAGGAGGGCAGGCTGGGAAGGGGATGCTGAACTTCCAGCAAGAAGGAAATTGAGATATTTAACCTGGCTTTGCTTTAGATCCCCTTTTACTCTGCAGGCCTTGAGCTGCAGTGTGAGAGAGTTTGGAGCACACAGGTTAAAGTGGAATTTCAGTGTGTTGAAGTAGGCATCTTGATAGAATTGGTATATTTTTAGAATGAATGCAACATTAAGGAAAAATGATGGCAACACAGCAGATAAATTGGAGTAAGTTAAGATTTAGCACATGGCTTGGGTTTTGGGGAGGGAGGGTTTCCATCCTCCCCTCTTCTCCATGGACATTCCCAGGGAAGGGTTTCCACCCCACCCTGCTCTCCATGGGCATCCACAGGGAAGGGTTTCCATCCCATCCTGCTCTCCATGGCCATCCATCCATCCCCAGGGAAGGGTTTCCATTCCATCCACTCTCCATGGCCATCCATCCATCCCCAGGGAAGGGTTTCCATCCCACCCTGCTCTCCATGGACATCCCCAGGGAAGAGTTTCCATCCCACCCTGCTCTCCATGGCCATCCATCCCCAGGGGAGGGTTTCCATCCCACCCTGCTCTCCATGGACATCCATCCATCCCCAGGGAAGGGTTTCCACCCCACCCTGCTCTCCATGGACATCCATCCATCCCCAGGGAAGGGTTTCCACCCCACCCTGCTCTCCATGGCCATCCATCCATCCACAGGGAAGGGTTTCCACCCCACCCTGCTCTCCATGGCCATCCATCCATCCACAGGGAAGGGTTTCCACCCCACCCTGCTCTCCATGGACACCCATGGAAGTTTTGTTGGGAGCTGCACCTGTGCTAAGGACCCAGGCAGGATTAATGGGATTATTTTGGGGCAGGATTAATGGGATTTTTTTGCAGTCCCTTGGCCCCGGGGTCCGTGCCATGCTCTGCCAGCTCTGCTCTTTGTGCCAGCTGAGTTGTGTGTTTGGGGTGAGCTCAGGGAGCCCCTGAGCCGGCCGTGTGCCCAGAGCCCAGCAGCATTCCCTGCAGCAGGATCCAGGGGCTGTGCTGCCATCCCTGGAGCTGGCACAGCCCCTGGAGCCAGCAGGGTGTGGGTGGCAGGTGGGGCCAGGTGAGCCACGGAGCTCTCAGAGCAGGAGCTGTCGTGTCCCTGCCAGTTGAGACTTGTGGGAGACTGGCAGGGATCAGCAGCTCAGCCCTCACTGCAGTGTCATTCTACAGAAAATTGCTGCTGCTTTTGGGGGATTGGCCTGGCTGGTGCTTGATACTGACTGCTAGGGAGGGGAAATCAGAGAGGGAAAATCCTGGAGAAATGTTTGTATGGTCCTACACGGGACTGACTGGAGAATCCCACCTGTCCTGTGTCTAGGCCGGGCCATGAGGAATGTTCAGCAGCTGACAGCAGGTGAATGCTCTCCAGACTGCAGCATTTGGGAATCAGACCTTCTGTTTTGGGAAGTTGTCATTTCTGCAGTCATGGAGACGCTCATTAGACATCTCACATTCAATATGCAGCTTATTGAGCAGTTGGCTGAGAAATGATGAGCAGAACAATTGCATCTTGAGGGAAAGCTGCCTTTGGAGAGAATGGGCTTCCCTGGCTTAGTCATGGACACGTAATTGTTGACATTTTTAAATGAATCTGAAGGTGCTGTGGTCATGGATGCTTTTCTGATGGGATGGGGTCAGTCCAGGTGGTTTAGGGCCACGCTCTTGCTTTGTGTGAAGATCTAGAAGGAGCAAACCCAGTGTGGTGGCAAGGATGTGACCTGTAGGTTTATTTTTTATATGTTGGTGTTAGAAACCCTGATACCCTTCAATAATGAGATGAGATGGGTGCACTTCCCTGATTCTTCTTCCAAAACTTAAAATGACATTGCATTAAAACAGAAATGAATGACAAATCATGAAACAAAGCAGAAGTACATGGCATAGCATTCTGGTTTCTTGTCCACTGATGAGTTCATAGTTAAAACAAGAAAAATTGATGTAAAATTGTACCCTTGGACACCCTTCTGCTAAGGGTCCAGAATAGTCACTTCATGCACTGAGACTTCCACTAAATTCATATATTCTACAGCTTTCCTTGCACAGATGAAAGGGCCTGGATCAATGATATAATTTACCAATTTAGACCTCAGTTTCTATTTTTAAGTAAGTGATATCTAATATTTGGTAGGGGGTTGGGAGCATCCTGTGAAGAAACATTTATCTCTAACCATTTTGGATTCTAAGGCCAGAATGAATATGGGAGAGCAGACTGAATTTACAAAATATCAGTCTGAGCACAACAAAGGGTCTGGGGCTTCTTTTCTTTGAGGTGGGTTTTTTTTTTTTTTTTTTTGTTCTTTTTATCTCCTAACTGAAAAATACTCCAGTTCTTCCCCACCCCCAAGTGAAAGAAGAATTGGGGAGAGAAGCAGAAAAGGTGAAAAGGGCCGAGCAGCAGGGCAGAGCAGAGGAGGCCATAAAGGGTTTGTTGTGTGGTGCACAGGTTGTTAATGCTGTTAATGATTGAGCTGTTTATGGGGGATGACAAAGGGATAGGAAACGACTCTGCTCAGGAATTCCACTGAACCCCAGAGACACCAACAAAACTTTAGCAGGATGCTGGACTGGGACAGGCCTTTGCCAGCAGAAGCTCCAGAGCTGGTGAGGAGCACAAACACAAGTGGCTCAGGGTCATCGTGCTTTAAAGGGCCACCAGAGAGTGCCTGGCACTATTGAGTTACAGCATGGCAGGGTTACAGAGCTGGCAGTTCACACAAATATGCTGTCATACCTGCCAGACCTGTACGTCGAGTTTGGGGGTTGGGCATTTTGGGGGTTTGTTTTCTAGGGGGTTTTAATAAATGCAAACTTCCTAAACCCCACTGATAGGTAGATATTTGTTATTTGCTCTGCTGGGAGTCCATTTTAGTTGTTAAAGATCAGGAGCATAGTTTTACTGTTGGTTTTATGAATGCTTTGGACATCCAGCTTGTTTCCTCAGAAGTGCAGTGTTATGGTTTATAAACTGGAAGTCCCTTCTCCTATTTTGCCACATCATAATCGAGTTTACAGCAGCTCTGGCTGCTTCTCTTCTGGTTGTGTTCCAGGCTCAGTGACTCTTGGGCTGTGTCCCCACGGGTGGTGACCTTAGGGAGGCTCTGAGGAGTGCTGGGACTTGCCCTGTGCTGTTGCAGTCTGAAATCATCCTGTGCTGCTCACAACCCATCATGCAGAGTCTGATCACCAGGGCAATGTTTAGAAATCCAGGAGGAACCTTTCCAGCTCCTCGTAGTAGAGATGGGAAGAGGAGGAGCAGCCACTTTTCATTTCTCCCTGCAAAAGAGGCTCTCCAGCTTCCAGAAACATTTCTGGTGGTGTTGAGGGGTTTGATCAGCCTCTAGCTGTGTTTTCAGTAAAAAATTCATATTTTTGATGTTTCTCCCAAAGCCATAGACTTGTCTTTACCCTTATTATTCTTGGGCACGTTATGGAGATGGTTATAGATGGTGCAAAGTGCTGAAAATGCTCCTTTGAGCAGTGCCAGGTTTAGCATTAGAAGGTTCAGGGAATACTGAGCAGAGAGAAAAGCTGGAACATCCTGGCCATTGTAGTGCTCTGACATATCAAATTCCACACACAACACCCCCAGTTGTGCAAAAATCATTAATCCAAACCACCTGTTTGTTGTACACGACTTTACCTCACCTTTTGATGGTACCAGCTCTGGGGTGAGCCATCTGGGAGTGAAACTCCTGCCATATTCCAAAAGGGAATGCAGCTGTGAGCCATGGATCAGGTTAGCACCATTTACATGAATTAGCAAAAGGCATCAGCTGCCAACCAAACTGTGCAAGCTCCACTTCTGGCTGAAGTTCAGTGCTCCTGGGGCTGAGCTGGGTGCAGGAGCTCGAGTGCAGTGGCTGCAGCACCTGGAGCTGGCTCTGCCTGGGAAGGGGAGCACTGCTTGCAAGGAAGCTCCAATAATCCTTGGAAGTGCTTCCTGCAGCAAACTGTGACAGGGTTTGGTGTGCAGGCTCCCTGCTCCTGCCATGCTGCCTCTTCATAACCTGTGAAATACAGAGTGCAGGAATCCATCACTTGGGGAGAAATGTCACTGCTTTGGGGGTTTGCTCAGAAGTTGTGCAAAACTGGATGTAAAATGTTGCATTAAAGCTTGGCAGGCAGCAATGTGCCACTTTGCCACTTTGCTATTTAAGTTTGGGTTCATCTGTGAAGGGGGTTTTGGAGAAATAATGCTCATCTTTTCCCTTCCTCCAGAGAAAACAGAAATGTGCTGTTAAAAAGTGGTGATTTTTTTCCAGCTGTTTTGGACACTGGGGAGGAGGGGCAGTGGATGTGTCTGAATTCTCTCTGGAGCATTTCAGAGTATCATTTAGGAATATTTCACCGTTCAGTTGTGTTCTGCCAAAGTCACAGGATCCATACTCATAAATAATTTGTGCTTTTTGTGAAGTGCCCTCCTTTAGAGGCTGCTCTGCTCAGCAGCAAGTGCAGAATGAGGGCTCACGTGATGCACGTGGGTTCAGCAGTGATGAGCAGCTCATTAAAGGCTGCTCTGGGCTGCAAGGAGGTGCTGTGGAAGTGTGAGTCCAGGAAAACAGACCTTGGGCCACCCAAAACATCTCCTGGACTGCTGGGATGGAGCTGGAAAGCATTTCCCATTTGTCCCAGTCAAGGAATGAGTGATAGTATCACGTTTTCTATTTCATGTGTGGATTATTTACAGACAGATTATTCATCTCTGCCTTTTTCTCCCCAGTACAGGAAGTTTTGCTGGCATTTAAGTAGCTTGTCTCAATTTGGAATTTTTTTTTCTTCCTTCTAAAACCCAAAGCTTTTCACTGCAAAAGAAACCTAAGGGAAAAGTTCTCTGAAACCAGGATGTGTGTGCAGAATGATGGCTGGGTGTCCACCCACAGATTAAAAATTCCTGCCAAGGGTAGCTCTGTTCAGATACAGCAGAATAGTTGTGTGGGGATTGTAAGGGTACAAAGTTGTTGTTGCCTGTTCTAAGAAAGTACAGAAGAGAACAAAAAGCTGACTTTAGTTTAGAACTTGAATTAAAAGCCACAGAGAAGCAGAGTGGAAATCCTCCAGCCTGCAGTGGCATTTATTGCCCAGGATAGAGATTTGTGTTCCTCCCTTTAAGAAGCTCTGCAGGACTGGTTGTGTCTGAAGTTCTGTGCCTGTTACAAGTTTTTGATGTTGCTGCTGGAGGATGAAGTGGGTTCTCCTGGAAGCTCCCAGCTGAAGCAGCCTGAGCTCTCCTTGGCAGCTCCTGTGTCTGTCAGGCCTGGCAAAGGTGTTGGGAAAATCCTCTCAGCTGCAGGTTGGGAAGTGCAGGCAGCTGCTGCTGGGCTGTGCTCCAGCTGAGACAGGAGCAGGGCAGGGACTGTCACTGTGTGTGCCCTCAGCTGAGAGCCCTCCTGCAGAGCTGCCCCAGCACAGCAGGGATGGACCAGGTGTGATCCCAGGTACAACCATGAGCTCCCAGCTCTGGGGTGTCCTGAGGGACCTGGAGCTGCTGGGGAGAGCCCAGAGGGATCCCTGGAGCTGCTGCAGGGCTGGAGCCCCTCTGGAGCCAGGCTGGGAGAGCTGGGAATGTTCCCCTGGAGAAGAGAAGGCTCCAGGCAGAGCTCAGAGCCCCTGGCAGGGCCTGAAGGGGCTCCAGGAGAGCTGAGAGGGACTGGGGACAAGGGATGGAGGGACAGGAGCCAGGGAATGGCTCCCAGTGCCAGAGGGCAGGGATGGGTGGGACACTGGGAACTGGGAATTCCCAGAGCAGCTGGGGCTGCCCCTGGATCCCTGGCAGTGCCCACGGCTGGAGCACCCTGGGGCAGTGGGGATGTCCCTGCCCATGGCAGGGGGTGGGTCAGGATGGCTTTAATGACCCTTCCAACCCAGAGCCCAACTTCCAACCCAGTTCCCTGGCTTTTTGCACCCTGGTGCTGCCCAGGGTCCTGCCCTTACCTGTGCAGGTGTCCCAGGGCTGGGGTGCAGCCTCCTCCTCCCTCCCTTGGCCAGCAAAGCCCAGGTGCAAGAATGACACAGATTTTTTGAGGTTGGTGTAGAATCTCCCCTGTGAACACCTCCAGTCACAAATCAATAATTCCTGGCAAGATCCATTTAGATCCAAGACTTTTCAGTCACCAGTTGTGTGTTCAGTGCTCCGTAACACAGAAATGAGAATTTCTCACAACCCTCCAACAAATTGGGAAGGAAACAGACACTGCAGGTGTGTCAGGAAGCTGAGTTTGTAAACCCAGAGAAGCTTTGTGCCAGAACCTTTTCTGAAACTCAAGGTGTGGCAGCTGCTTTTTAATTCCTGGTGTGTCTGATCTGAAACCATCACCATACCATTAATTAAAGAACTAAAAGGGGTGGTTGGTATCATGTTGTAGTGCCTTTGGAAGCTGGAAAAGTGCCCCTGGGTACAGGCTGGAGTCAGTGCAGCTGAGATGCAGAATCCCTGAGCAGGATGCTCTTGGCTCTGCACTGATGAATCTGATGGACACAGGGGCTCATTTTGGCGTTTTTCACATTAAAATGACAGAACAAATAAACTGGGAGAGCTTTGTCCCGGTGATGTCTTCAGGAGCAGTGAAGTTTGCATTTTCAGTTTTCCCATATAAACTTCCCAAATTCTAAAGGGAGAAGAATGTTTCTTCCTTCCTTATCTTCCCCTCTCCTTGCCTTTTCTGGCCCAGGAACTTTAATAAGAAAGGGCTTCAGCATTTTGGCATTTTTAAGGACACAGTCCTTCAGTGGGAAAAAGCACTTAGGTGTGGGATCACTGCTGGGGATGGGAGAGAAGAAGGAAATGAAGAAGCTGCCAGTCAGTTTGTGCTTTTCCATGGAGAGCAGAGCCAGGCCTCCAAAGGAAATGGGAAGAGAGGAGCTCTGCCTTGAGAAGAAGGAGAAAATGAGAAAGAAGAAGAAAGAAGAAAAAGCTGCCAGTGACTTTGTGCCTTTTCATGGAGAGCAGAGCCAGGTCTCTAAAGGAAATGGGAAGAGAGGAGAAGATGAAGAAGGAGAAAATGAAAAGAAGAAGAAAACAAGAAGAAAGAAGAAGAAGAGGCAAATGAAGAAGCTGCCAGTGACTTTGTGCTTTTTCATGGAGAGCAGAGCCAGGTCTCTAAAGGAAATGGGAAGAGAGGAGCTCTGCCTTGGGAAGAAGAAGAAAATGAGAAGAAGAAGAAAAAAGAAGGAAATGAAGAAGCCGCCAGTGACTTTGTGCTTTTTATGGAGAGCAGAGCCAGGTCTCTAAAGGAAATGGGAAGAGAGGAGCTCTGCCTTGAGAAGAAGAAGAAAATGAAAAGAAGAAGAAAATGAGAAAGAAGAAGAAAGAAGAAGAAGAAAATGGAAAGAAGAAGAAAATGAGAAAGCAGAAGAAAGAAGAAGAAGAAAAAGCTGCCAGTGACTTTGTGCCTTTTCATGGAGAGCAGAGCCAGGTCTCTAAAGGAAATGGGAAGAGAGGAGCTCTGCCATGAGAAGAAGAAGAAAATGAAAATAAGAAGAAAATGAGAAAGAAGAAGAAGAAAATGGAAAGAAGAAGAAAATGAGAGAGAAGAAGAAAGAAGAAGCAAATGAAGAAGCTGCCAGTGACTTTGTGCTTTTCCATGGAGAGCAGAGCCAGGTCTCCAGAGGAGATGGAAGGAGAGGACTCTGCCATGAGCCTTTAGGAGCCAGATCTCTTCATGTCAGTGCTCAGGTGGCTGTGCCAGGAGTGCTGGCCTGGCAATGGCCACAATTCACCTCAGCTGGGTTCCTGCAGTCCCTGGGGTTGCTGCAGTGTGCCTGGAGCAGCCAAGGCACAGGGAGGGACAGGCTGGGACACGCTGGTGGAGCCACTGGCTCTGCCAGGCTGGGGACAGGGAATCTGGGTCATGTCTGGCTGTGTCTGTCTGTCCATCCCTCACAGCCGCAGCCTGGGCCCAGCCAGCCACACTTGAACAGAGAATTCCCTGCCCTGTCCCTCTTTCCTTCCCCAGCCACCCCAGAGCAGGGACAGCACAGGGGGGTTCAGTGTTGAGGGCTCTGTGGCTGCGTTGGTAACTCATGAGGGACCCAGTGCTGAAGGCTCTTTGGCACTTTTGGTAACGTGAGGGATTTATTGCTGTGCCTGCTCCTGACAGGCAGCACTTCCTGGGTTTAGGAACTGGAAAATGAGCGTGCATGCCTGTGTTCATCAGATATTGAATTTCAGCATGTCCTGGTGCCATTACCTGAGCACAGGTGAGTGTGTGAGAGCCTGAGCTGGGCTCTTTGCCATGGCCAGCCCCTCACATCCCTGCCTGGCTCTCCCCACTGCAATTCCCAAGCAATTTCTCATGCCCACGTGTCTAATCCACAGCAATTCCAGCCTATGGTCATGATGTCCTAAAAAGAGAAAACATTTCTTGTCCAAAATAACCGAGGTTTACTGAAGTCATTCACATTCACACTGGCAAATATCCAAACATCTTTCTGTTTGCCTACTTCCTTTCCCATCCTCCAGCCTGCATGGGTGCTTCTCCTTAAAGAAAAGAAACTTTCACTTCTAGATTTCAATGCATTTTATTGCTGTCAATCTCAAAATAGGAAGGGAAAAGGCCTTCAGGTAAAAATCAGAATTTAAAAGCTAATTCTGTCCTGGCTGGGACATTGGTTCCTTATTTGTATCTTCAGTTTTAAATATGCAAATTTATTTATTTTTATCCTGCTGAAGCTGCTTCAGAGAGGCAGTGTCAGAGTGGTGGTTTCTACCTGAAGAGGGGTTTTTGTGTGTGGAATTCCTGGAGCTGTGAGAGATGCTGTAATCAGACAGGAATTTGGGAAATGTATAGGTCTTTCAGGAATGCATAGCTCATGTTGTCATCATTTTTCAGCTCTCCACCATCCAAACTTTGCTTTAGCTAATGCAAGCCAGATGGGTTATTGCTATTTTATACACTAATATTTGTATTTAGGCTTTTTTAATGGTCTCTGCTAATAGTGCTGAGGCAGTAGGAATTGTATAATCATGATTAAGGAAATTTTTTTACTCGAGTTGTTTTGTTTGTTTCTCAGTGCTGGTTATGGATCAGGTGTTGCAGAGATTTGATTATCTTATGTTTCACTAGGAGATAAAAAAGGTTGCTTAAAGATGGATTTCTGGTCTGCTTTGGGAGAAAGAAACAGAGTGGTTTATACAAATGCAATAAATAAATAAATAACTCTGGGAAGAAAAAAAAAAAACCCTGCATGTGAGTACAATACTGCAGGAAACATGAGACAGCAGAAAAGCAGCCTTCCTTGCAGAAATACTTAATCAAGCATTCTTCTCCCCTGAAGTGAAATTCAGATTAATAATGGTGACAGTTGTCAACTTCAAACCACCATCAGTTTTAGAAGCTCAATTACAATCTATTTTCTTTGTAGATAATAATTCCAGATAAATATTGCTAAAAGCAAGCCCGAGCTGAGGAGACAAAGCAATTAAATCCCACATTAATTTGTTTACCAGTGTCACAGGGAATAAATCCACTGTAAGTTTTCCTCAATGATCTGGAGGTGCTGGGGAGAGCTTTTTTTTGTGGAATGTTGGAGAGGGGGAACGTGGATTCTTTGCTGGAGTCACGTGCTTAATTAGACATTATGTAAATGATACTTTACATGACAAAAATAATCTTGGCTGAGTTCTGTGGTGGTGCCAGGGCTGCCTTGGCCACGGGAAGGTAAAAAATGGGAGGAGGGAAGGAGACACAAGTGGGCAGAGCTCTGTGAACAGAATTTCAACACCAGCACTTGCTCATTCTCCCTTTTTAAACAGTGCAACATCAGCCCCATCCGTGCAGGAGTACATTTGAGCTTGAAAAGATCAATTTTGAACTCTTTTGGTTTTAAAGATAACCTTTCAAATGTGTGCCAGAGCAGCCTGGAGTTCCAGGAATACAAACAGAATCACTGCTTCTGCCTCCAACCTCCCTGAATGGCAAAGCAGCAGCAGGAAAAAAAAATTGTAAGGTTGTTTTTTTGGGTTTGATTTTCCTTTTTTTTCCTTCAGGCAATGTGAACATTAAGACAAACATCTCGATTTTTATACTGTTTGGAAAAATCTGTGAGTAGGAAGGGAAGCTTCACTTCTGAATATCCTTAGGTTGTTATTCTTTGCTGTAATTATTTTATGATACCTTCAGAGCACCTGATTTGGTTTTTATCTTTTGTGGTACTTTGATTTTTATTTTATTTTTTTCTTTAAATGGATTCAAGGCTGTATCTATTGCTGTAGCCTCATTGTACTTAAGAGGCAAAGAAAAAATATGTCATTTGCCAAGTGGCAGCTGAGAGAGAGATTAAATAACTTGCTCAAGTCAGTGGCAGAGTTGGGATTAGAAATCTGTTCCTGCTGTGTTTCTGAAAATAAGATTATGTTACTTGTGCCCTGAATTATAGTGAAATAAAAGAGATTTTAGAGCCTTCTGTGGTAGGCATGTCCTGTTGCCATTTGTCATGTCTGGGTGATAAATAGGAACTTGTAGATGAATTTAGTGGGAATTTTGAAATGGATTCAGGAATAGCAGGATTATACCCATGCTGCTTTCTGGTTCATCATCTTTTTAAATCATGGATGAAATTCATGTTTTTTTTTTTAAATCATGGTTAAATTCACCATGTGAAATTACTTGGTCAGAGCTAAAATTACAAACAGAGATTGGCCTGATAAAGGGCAGGGAGAATTAAGATTTTGGTAATAATTAAGTATCATCATTATGCACATCACTGTACTCATGAGAGGAATTAACAGCAAAAAATAATAAGGGAAACTTCTGCTGCTCTTTAGCATGTTTGTGCTACAAATTGAGTAAGGAAGGACAATTCAGGAGACATTTTTAATGACTGGGATCTAAATCTAAGGAAAAGACTTTGAAAGCAGAATGTTTTTCATGGTTGTCACTATGCTGTCTAAATAAGACCAGGTATCAACAGAGCATGAAAAAAATTACTCTCAGATAAGATTATTTAGCATTTTAGAAATTATTGTTTTAGTGAAAACTTGTTTGGTGCTCAGGATACTGAATTAGACTGATTTTTTTATTTTAATGTCTTTTAAATTTTGGTCTTTGAGTGAAAGTAAAATACTTTGAGTGAAAGTATAGATATGTATAACTCAGTTTAAAAGATGAAAATGGGAAGTCAACAGTCTCAAAATCCAGGTTTGTAAAAAAAAAAGGCCCAAATATCCCTTCACTTTTCCAATGGACAGAGAATTGGTAATTCTTTAGTGGACTTTGAGTTTGTTAGAAGAGTGAACAGTGCTCAGGTGAAGAAGTTGAGTCTGCCCAGGTTTGAGAGTTGTGCTAATTGTTGCCTTACAGGAGATAATAAAACACAGCTGGGCTTTAAAAGGGAAAAAACCCTATATTTTTCTGCCCCTTCTTCAAATCTTCAGAGTCAGCCCATCCTTTACAAATATCCCATATTTGTGTTTCCTCTCTGGACAGGTAACTATGATGCATTCTTATCTTAGTGTGAGAACAGCTGTTCTCAAAAACCAAAAAATCAGAATTTGTCATCAGAATCCTCAGTGCCTGTGCCTCACCTGGAGGGCTCTGGATCCCTGACACATCCCCAGGACTTTTTGAGAGTTGTGGAGCCTCTGGAGAAGGATGGAAGTTCTTTCTTTTTGTTTTTTATTTGCAAACAGCTTTTCCTTTCTTTTTGGTGCTTCCTGATGTCAGTGGGCAGGAGGAGCAAATGTTGGGGGCTCAGAGGAGTGACTGGGAGGGATAACCCTGCAAATCCCTTCCCAGCATTGGGAGGATGAGGAAGAACATGGTAAAAGAACAGAATCAGGATCACTTAGGTTGGAAAACTGAATCAGGATCATTTAGGTTGGACTCAGACCATGGAGTCCAACCATTCTTTCTCTTTGTGTTTTTGTTATTTGCAAACAGCTTTTCCTTTCTTTTTGATGCTTCCTGATGTCAGTGGGCATGAGGAGTGAATGTTGTGGTCTCAGAGGAGTTACTGGGAGAGAAAACCCTGCACATCCCTTCCCAGCATTGGGAAGATGAGGAACATGGTAGAAGAACAGAATCAAGTTCAATTGGGTTGGAAAACAGAATCAGGATCATTTAGGCTGGACCCAGACCATGGAGTCCAACCATTCTTTCTCTTTGTTTTTTTATTACTTGCAAACAGCTTTTCCTTTCTTTTTGGTGCTTCCTGATGTCAGTGGGCAGGAGGAGCAACAACTGAATGTTGCAGTCTCAGAGGAATGACTGGGAGAGAAAACCCTGCACATCCCTTCCCAGCATTGGGAAGAAGAAGAAGAACATGGTAGAAGAACAGAATCAGGATGATTTAGGCTGGAAAACAGAATCAGGATGGTTTAGGCTGGACTCAGCCCATGGAGTCCAACCATTCCCAGCCAAAGCCACCAAGTGCCGCATCCCCACGGCTTTTAAATCCCACCAGGGACGGGGCCTCCACCAGTGCCCTGGGCAGCTGTGCCAGGGCTGGATTGCTTTCAGTGGAGTTATTTTTGCTGATTCCCAGTGCAAAGCTGGCAGCACTGCTGCTGCCCCGTGTTGGAGTGGCTGTGGCAGGAGCGGGAGCTGCTTTGGAGCTCGCATTCCCCTTTCCCTGGGCGCGTCATTAACAGGCACCGGGGCTCTGCGAGCTCCCTGCCATGTTTGCGTGGCTAATTGAAAAGAGGAGGTGTGTTTGGAGCAGTCTGGCTGCACAAAACGAGTGTGGGAAAAGGTTGTGTGCTTGTTAAGGACGTGCTGGGATGCCAGGGGAGCATATGGTCCGTGGTGAAAGGTCCGGGGCGCGCGCGGCTCAGCCGCGTTCCCAGCGCTCTCACTTCCTTCCCCTGCGCTCCCCTCCCGAGCCCACCCTCCGCATCTGTGCCTGCAGGAGTGACTGATGGCAGCCCTGAATAGAATGTGAAATTTATTCCTGTTGGGAGAGGGCTCGGGATTACAGGAGCTGAGCACAGGCAGAGGCTGCGAGCGACTCTCCCTGACGAGGGTTTGTGGTGGTGTAATTTCCAAGCGGCTCGGTGAAATTTCAGCCATGTAAATGATGTCTGACTCACGCTCGCAAGGATTCAAAGTCAGCTTTTAAAAGACACTTTTTGAAGTTTTCAGTGTTGCAGACACACGGCTGAGGCAAAGAGCAGAACATGCGAGCAATAAACAGAAGATCAGCAGGCTCGGAGCTTTCTTGGCACTTGGATAACACCAATATAAATTTGCATTCCTTTATTTTGTTTTGCTTTTAAGTGGCCTTTGCGTGATATCTTTACTTTTCCCATTTATAATGAGGAAAAAATTGACTGCTATCAGAGCTGAGACGTGCCAAAAAGGGTGGGAGCTTATCACTTGTGAACTTGCAGAATGATTTTCTGTCATACTCCCTGTGTATCACAGGAGTTCATCATTGCAAGTATTGAAAATGTCACAGGAGAAATTTCATGTTTGATTTTGTAATTAGAGAAGTTCCAACATGATTTGTTTGGGGTTTGTTGGGGCGGATTTTTTTTTTTTTTAGATGAAAGGAAGACAAGGCTCAGCGCTACGTGCAGTGCCTTGTTTGACATGAACAGCTCAGATTTGTCTTCCAGCTCTGCATAACTTTGTAAGGAACAAAGTGTCTAACTCATAGAATTACTGTAGGATCATGGAATGGCTTGGGTTGGAAGGGATCTTAGAGATCATCTTGTTCCAGCCCCCTCCAGGGATAATTTCCAATATCCCAGGTTGTTCCAAGCCCTGTCCAGCCTGGCCTTGGCCATTCCAGGGATGGGGCAGCCATGGAGGAACATGTACCAGGAATTCCCAGTGTCCCATCCATCCCTGCCCTCTGGCTCCTGTCCCTCCATCCCTTGTCCCCAGTCCCTCTCAGCTCTCCTGGAGCCCCTTCAGGCCCTGCCAGGGGCTCTGGGCTCTGCCTGGAGCCTTCCCTGCTCCAGGGAACATTCCCAGCTCTCCCAGCCTGGCTCCAGAGGGGCTCCAGCCCTGCAGCAGCTCCAGGGATCCCTCTGGGCTCTCCCCAGCAGCTCCGGGTGCCTCAGGACACCCCAGAGCTGGGAGCTCATGGTTGTACCTGGGATCACACCTGGTCCATCCCTGCTGTGCTGGGGCAGCTCTGCAGGTGGGCTCTCAGCTGAGGGCACACACAGTGACAGTCCCTGCCCTGCTCCTGTCTCAGCTGGAGCACAGCCCAGCAGCAGCTGCCTGCACTTCCCAACCTGCAGCTGAGAGGATTTTCCCAACACCTTTGCCAGGCCTGACAGACACAGGAGGTGCCAAGGAGAGCTCAGGCTGCTTCAGCTGGGAGCTTCCAGGAGAACCCACTTCATCCTCCAGCAGCACAACTCCAGAGCAGAGGAGCTCCCCATGAGCACCCTGTGTCCCCTATCCTGGGGAGACCTGTTAGCCCAGCAGGGATACCCCTGTGCCCAGCACCCCCCTGTGTGCCCCTGGCCATGCCAGGTGGCCCCTGGCCCTGGTGACAGAGCCCAGGCCGGGCTGGCAGCCCCGGGGGCCGTTTGGTGCCGCGGCAGCAGCTGTGAGCAGAAAGGGCCTGCTCGGGGCCATATGGTTTGTGGGGACGGGGGTGCCGGGGGCTGGCAGCTGGTGGCAGCTCAGGGATTAATGCACAACGCAGCTTTCACTGAATTCTCTGAGAGGCAACGTGGAGAAAAACGTGGCTGAGCCTTAAAAGTGACTGACCTGCCCAGGCAGCCCTGTTAGAGCACACAGAGAAATGCTCATTTCAACTTCCCTTCGTGCCATCTTGAAGAATTTTACTGCTGAATTTAAGGATTTTAGTGCTAAATTTAAGGATTTTAATGTTATATTTAGAGATTGTAATGCCATATTTAAAGATTTTAATACCATATTCAAGATTTCCCAGCGCTCGAACTTCTTCTCTAACTTAGCGTTCAGGACTTTGGCTAAGATGGCTCATTCTTGTTTTATATATATACATATAAAAATATATATATAATATATATTTATATAAAATATATATATATATTATATTTTATATATAATAGTGGATATTATATAAATATAGTGGTGGATTTAAAAAAATAAAAGGAAAAAGTAAGAATATCCTGAACTTCTATGTGTTTGTAGTTCAGCAATTGAGGAAACTGAGGAAAAGCACTGAATTGAGAAAAAAAACCCTTTTTTTTCCTGATTTAAGAAACCAAACTATTACAGGTAAAATGTGTAGTAAAAAATGTTACACAATTAAGTGTGTAGCCCAAAAAGTTATTTTTGTAGTTCTATTTATCACTGATTATTAAGCATCCTTAAAAATGGCTTTTTTCCCCCCTTCCATTTTGAGGCCACTCATCTTTCTATGCAGCTTTAATTGGGCAGCTCTAAAAGGGATGTGGGAATTTAGTATGGGAAATTGAAATGGGATCCTGTTTAGATTGAGTACAATTGGAACAGCTCTCAGAATTTAGAAAGCTTTTTTTCCTCTAATTAAGGGATAGATGATAAGTCAACATTCCCTAAAAAAACCCCATCAGCTCTTCATGGAGGCAGCAATTGTGGGACCAATACCAATTTAAGGGATCTGCTGCAGGTGTCTGAGATGGAGCTCAGGTCTGAAACTTATTTAAATTTTCAACCAATAGGATGGAGTAAAATAAAAACTAAAGGGAGAGGAACAAAACACCCCCCAGTGGCATTGAGATGGTTTTTATTGTCATTTTTGCCCATGGTAAATGTAGAGACCCCACCCATCTCTGTGGTGTGGTCCATAGCTGTGGAGCACAGGTTGAGTGATGGTTGTTGGGTTTTCACCTCCTCATTGTCCAGCAGGGAGTCCAGGATCGCTGTTGGGAAGGTGCTGCTGCAACCCAAAGGCAACAGCAGCAGAAATAATGTGCAAAAAATGATCTGCAGCCACTGGCCCTTCTTATCTTGAATTCTTCTTGCAGCTTCTCCCCAGCAAGCTTGGGCAAATTGAAATGGGGCATTTTCCAGGACTCCCTGATGATTTAATCCAACCTGTTGGGATCCACCTTCACAGGATGAGGATCCATCCCAGCTCAGGGCAGACAGCCCAGTCAGCACTGAGCAGGCCAAGAGAGATTTAGCCTACAGATATCACCTCAGTTCTGCTGCTCAACTGTCTGTTAAAAGTAATTAAAACACTCAGTGGTAGAAGAAAAATCTGTGATTAAAATCCTAGGGTTTCATCCAGCCATCTCCAAGGCAGAGCCACTCGTGTCTTTCCTTTGCCTCCTATAAAATCCTGTTCATTTGGGAGCTGGGAGTTCTGGACAGTGGTTGAGTTTTGACCCATAGTGTTGTGAGGGATAATTTTAGCTTCATCCTTTCCTAGATAAAAAATAAACTTTGAGATTTTGATGAAGGTTGCTCTGGTTCATAGAGCTGAATGATTTTAATTATGGTTTAATATCAAAATAAATGGTACATGATGCATCTGCATAAACATTTCCATTTTTATAGATCTGGATCAGTGTTTGGTGTCTAAAATCAATGTGCCCTTAACTCCTCACATGGGATGACATTTGAAAAGTGGCAATGTTAGAGGATGTTGGAGCAATCTCATAAAAGGTGAATGTTGGCCTCTCCTTCCAAGGAACAAGAGGGAATGGTCTTGAGCTGGCTCAGGGGAAGTTTATGTTGGATATTGAGGAGAATTCCTTCATGGAAGGGGTTGTCCATCCCCATCCCTAGATTAAAAACCATGTGGATGTGGCACTTGGGGACATGGGGCAGTGGTGGCAGTGGTTGCACTGGATGATCTTTAAGCTCTTTTCCAACCCAAATAATTCTGGGATTTTATGAAAAGGTATTGGATATCTAAATATGCTCTTATGGCTTTGTCCATACTTAAAAAAATTATCAAAGCTCCCAGAGCAAACAGGGAAACCCAACCCTTTCACTGCCAACTTTTGTATTCCAAACATTTGTGTTTGAAAGTTAAACTGAGTTTTGTGTTCGTGGAATTGAAGATGTGGTGGTGCAGAGCAGAGAATGTCCAGGGCAGCATCCTGCAAACTGACACTGTTTCTCAGTAGCTTTTCAAAAGAATTCCTGCAGAATGGAAATGAGGTTTTGCCAATCACAAATAGATTGCCAGATTTCAAATATTTGCTTAGAAGAAATCTAAGTTAATTTCATTAAAATTTTCATTGGCTAAAGTCAAGAATTCTTGGTCAACTGAAACATTTTTTGATCAATTTTTGAATTCTGCAATGTAATACTCTTTAGACACAAAGTAATTCCCAATATTCCATTATCTTTGTTGTTGGGCTATAGTGTGCTGATACAAATGAGTATATTCAGGTGTGAGAGGTTGCATTTAGATGAAGCACAATTTAAATCAAGTCCATCTGCTCTGGCTATAGATTGACCTTCTCTCTCCTTTATTTATCCCTCCACAACTAAATGATGCCATTTGAGATTCCTGACAGGTCCTTCAGAAACTCACCTGCAAATAAGGAATATTTGCTGAATATTACTATTATTAATCCTGATTTTTTTTTAATGAAAATCTTCATATTTTTCTAAACAAGTGCAGACTCCCAAGCTGGCTAGTTCAGGAATTCTGAGATGGTTTGGTGCAGGACAAGGCTGAAGTGGGAACAGCTGATGAGTGAGATTCTCCAGTGTCCTCCTGGAGGTGCCATTCCCAGCTGGGTGTTCCCTTTGTGCAGGGCTGGGTGAGCTGTTGAGGAGCTCAGCCTGGTTGGAGCTGTGATCCATTAACCCCTCTGGCAGCCCTGATGTCTCCATGGGATCCCAGCCATGGAATCCATGGTTCCGCTGGGATCGCGGCCGCCCCGGTGCGTTTGTGTCATCAGAGGGTCCCCAGTGGAAGCATCTCCACAGCATCAAATTCCTCCTGTCCCATGAGCCATTCCTGGGGCTCTGCTGCATCTTTTGGGTGTCTCCTGCTGGAATGTCCATGGAGTGTGACTCCAAGGATGGAGCTCTCTGGAACGGCAGCGGAAGTTGGGCGTTGTCATCTCTTGATGTTCTCCCTAAAGAAACTCCTTCGTGTGTGGTTGTTTGTCCCTGGAGCTCGTGGTTTGGAATTTCCTTAGCTCTTCTGAAGAACAGTTCTGAGTTTGCAGCAGCTTTTTAGCAGCTGATGGATGACATGAATGATTGCTCAGGATTTAGGGAATGTTTGCCTTTTTCCTGGTGTTCCCTTTCCTGCCTCACCTGCTCTTGCAGCAATTTATGGAAGTGCTTTGCTCACTTTGCTACAGTTTCTTCTTACTTAAAGCCCATTTTTGAGATACCTACAGAGAATCTGCTTTTAGTCTTTGGACCTTTTGTAAATATTCTAAATAGTTACTTTGTCTAGACTTGTAACTCATTTGCGTTTCTACTCTCAACTCAATATCCCTGCTAGATAATCTTTTTTGTTGCCTCTTTGTAACTTTTTCCTCATTTATTCAATGTCCTGCTCTCACTTTGTGCCCAAAGCCTTGACATTGAACACACTTTGCAATTTTTTCAACACTTCAGTTATTTTTTACCTATTTTTATATACCAATAAATATCTATTGTCTATATTTCCGTTTATTTGCAAGCACAAATTTGCAGTATACATATTCACATATTTTAGACAACTCTAAGATATATAATCACTCAAAATAGTAAATAATGTAATTATCAGTCCCCATAATTGCCCTAAAAGTTGTAGCAAATAATTTCTTTGTTATCTTTAGACTTTGTGGACTCTAATTTATGTGTATACCAGACCTTACCTTAGGTTTACTACTCATGTTGATTTTGAATGCTCATGGAAAGGGAATTTCTTTTCCCAAATGCAGCAGCAGTTCGTGACTTCTTCAGCAAAGAAAACCCTAAAAGAGGGATCTTGGAAATATTAAGTTTAAAATAGTCCCTGTGGGATCTAAACTTCATGTTGACTTTTCTCTGTTGTGCTTTGGGAATTTTTTTTGTCCTCCTTAAAGGCTGTTGGAGTTTAACTGAGGACACAGTCCAGAATTTAAAATTTAGTGGTTCAAATACACAGAGGTTAAAGATTGTGACTCCATCTCAAATCATGCTTTGAGTGAAGCTTTGCAGAAGAAGAGTTTTGCCACACAAATATTTTACTTGAGTTGAATATTTTTTATGCATTAGACTTATACAGTTATAAAATTTTGCAAATTGTGTCCTGTTTGTTGCTCAGTTTTAGTGAGAGCCCAGTGCCTGTTTGATCCAAGCTTGCCCTCAATTCCATGGAAGGAAATGAATGTGCAGGAGTAGGGATGGAGCACATCTCAGCTTTTCCCCCTTGGCACAGCTGGATCAGTGAGGGAAGATGAAAGCCAGAAGATCAAATCAGTTTGGGCAGGAGAGATGGAGGTGCAGGAGGTCAGGAGGTTCCTCATGGGAGGAATTATTACCAGGCTAAAATGAGGGAGGTGTGTTTTTAGTTTGTAAGATTCTTATTGACATAAATAAGAAAATAAGGGATGAGGAGAACTCACATTAATGGAGGGAATACAGAAGGGAGAATTAATGTGATTTAGTTTGGGGGATGAAGAAATTTCAGGAGCCCAAACTCTGGTCAGAGGCAAGAGATGGATTTGGGGCTGCAGAGCAAAGCTTGAAGAGGGAGGTGAGGGGGCAAAAAGTCATAACAATAAGTTAATAAGACTTCAGATTTTAAGATAAAAATCTGTCTCATGGTTGGCTTTGTGTCTGGCACCTTCCACTATCCCAGGTTCTCCAAACCATGTCCAGCCCAGCCTTGGACTCTTCAGGAATGGGGAATCCACAACCACTCTGGGGAAGACGCTGTCCTTGAGACACTGAGGAGACACCTGAGGGGAAAGGTTGGGAAAGGAGCTTGGGGAGGGTTCAGAGAGCCTGGGGTGGGTTATTCAGGAGCCTGGAGTAGGTTATTCGGGAGCCTGGGTTATTCAGGGAGCCTGGGGGGGATTCAGGGAGCCTGGAGTGCGTTATTCAGGAGCCTGGAGTGCGTTATTCAGGGAGCCTGGGGAGGATTCAGGGAGCCTGGAGCGGGTTATTCAGGGAGCCTGGAGTGCGTTATTCAGGGAGCCTGGAGTGCGTTATTCAGGGAGCCTGGAGTGCGTTATTCAGGAGCCTGGAGCGGGTTATTCAGGAGCCTGGAGTGCGTTATTCAGGAGCCTGGAGCGGGTTATTCAGGAGCCTGGGGTGGGTTATTCAGGAGCCTGGAATGCGTTATTCAGGAGCCTGGAGTGGGTTATTCAGGAGCCTGGGTTATTCAGGGAGCCTGGGGTGGTTATTCAGGGAGCCTGGAGCGGATTATTCAGGGAGCCTGGAGTGCGTTATTCAGGAGCCTGGAGCGGGTTATTCAGGAGCCTGGAGCGGGTTATTCAGGAGCCTGGAGTGCGTTATTCAGGAAGCCTGGAGCGGGTTATTCAGGAGCCTGGAGTGCGTTATTCAGGAGCCTGGAGCGGGTTATTCAGGAGCCTGGAGTGCGTTATTCAGGAGCCTGGAGCGGGTTATTCAGGGAGCCTGCAATGGGCTCAGTGCATGCTGGGGATGTGGAAGGAGGCAGCTGAGAGCAGCCAGGGAGCCAGAGCAGAGATTTCCATCTTGGAGCTATTTTAGACTCCCTTGTTTTCCACGGGGAATTCCCATTCAGCAAGGAACAGTGCCATTCTTATGGAGTAATTCAGTGAATCTTTGTGATAGAATCTTCTTTTAGAAACTTGTTAAACTGCAGAAAATACTCCAGGAATTATCCATCTCATCAAAGCTTTTAAAAATAAATGGATATTGCAGAAAAGGGGAATTGTCCAGGTAGCACAAAGTTAACCCAGGAAGCAACTTTGCCTTCTAACCACATTAAACCCAAAGATGATGGTGATTAAATTACAACATTATTTATACTAAGTGATAGAATTCCTAAGAAATCCATGGAATCTGTGCCTTTTCCTAGCAGAAAGCAGTGACTCAACAACAAACTGACACTGTGACCTCAGCTGCCTAAAAGGACTCAACTCGCTTTGAAAAATATTTCCTTATGTTACAAAAGAAAGAAGGAAAATCTTGCTGAGGTATTAAGATTTGTTGGCAGTATCTCTTGCTCCTACAGTAGGCACAATTCAGAATATCTCAGGCCTTGACAACCAAGAAATGAAAAGTTATGGGACAAGAAAATCCAGATTTAAATCTTCCACTGCTGAGCTGGCAGTTTGACTGAAAATTGTTTGCATGCTAAGGTGGAGTTGCTGTGAGCAGGGGAAGGAGCAGTTGAAATGTCTAAATGGAGCTGTTGATTGGATTTAAGGAGATTTATTAAACTCCCCCTGTTCACCTCATGGACAGTCTTTCTGCATGTTTATGTTTCATTTCCATGGTAAATGGGGCCCGTTTTCTGTCAGGAAGATGAATGTGAGGGAGAGGTGTGGGTTTGGCGACACTCAGGGTACAGAGCTGCTTGTCATCCAGGGAGGGGCAATCACAAAATGCATTTCTTCCTGCAGGGTGTGGAGAAGGCAGGGACAGACGTGTCCTGGAGGTGCTCAGGGAGAGGCATGGGACAAAATGAGATTCCAGTTAGGTACAGGGAACATAAAAACTCTGGAGAAGGTGTAAAATTTGTGTTTTTGTAGAATGTGAGACTGGATTGATAATGGCCTGGAGATCCTGCTCAAGGGGGACCTCCCTGCAGCAAGAGGTTGGGCTGGAGCTCTCCAGAGCTCCTTTCCAGCTGTGCATTCTGTGATCCCTGCCCATAGGAAATGAGATTTTCCATGGAATAAAGGAGCCACGAGGCTGTGGGGCAGGAGGGCAGCACAGGGGTGTCGCTCTGGCCTGGGACCACTCCACCACCTCTGTCCTGCCTTTTGGCCTTGGTGTGTTAGCAAAATTAATTCAGGTTATATTAGTACAGCAAGAAATCAGGTGTAAGGCTCAGCTCCTGGTGAGGAGCAGGGCAGGAACAGGAGTCAATGTGAAAAAGCACAAATCTGGGATCAGTTTCTGATCAATCATAAAGTAACTCTGTGCTAATTATTTTTTTCTTCATCTGACCATTGGATTTCCTGCCATCACACTGGTTTTGGATGGCAGGATTATCTGTAAACATATAAACATTTATCTAGGTTGATTTCCTATGAAACCTTATCGTTCTATATTAACTTTACACTGCAAAAAACAGTTTAGACTTTCTGTGAAGAGGATTTTGATATGAGATTTTTGTCCTGCTGATCTCCAATGTATATTTTCATATCTGATTATTCAGTGTCTATTCCTGCTTTCATTACTTGCTGTTCACAGGCTACCAAAATCAGAGATTTCAGGAAATACCTGGGTTTTTCACAATTTCAGTATTAGAGGCTCATAGATCACAGGGTGAGTGCTGGACACACAAATATCCCATTTTAGGAGCTCAGTGCAGTGCCCTGGAAGGGATGTAACTGGTTTATGACTTATGGCCATGTCTGCATGGACACTCACTCCAAGGGATTCCAGCCACATGATTTAGGATTCCTACTTCAGGGCTAAAATGCTGCTTTGCCTTATTTATCAAAGCCACCTGAATGTGCTTTGTCTGGTCTCTTAAGGAATAATGGCATGGAAAGGGGAGGGGAGGGGAATTGCAGGACAAGGTTTAACAGCCTCCGTGGATCTGACATTGTAAACAGGGGGAGATAACAGGGAAATGCTCAGGCTGGAGAGCTGGAAATAAAGAGTGAAATGGAGAAAGAGAAGATTAAGACTAAATGTCATGGAAGAGCATTCAGCTGCACTCATGGCTTTTTAGGTGATTCTTCCAAGGAAAGCAAGGAGAAAACTCTTTTGGGATAAAGGCCCTTCTTTTTCTCTTTTTTCTTTTTTCTTTTTTTTTTTTTTTTGTTTGCTTTTTCATTTTTCCCTATTTCTTTCCTTCAGCTTAACCACTCAGTGTAAAAGAATCTCATCTGGGTATACAAAAGAATGCATCACATTTTTGAGGCATGGCTGTGGATCTCAGCATCCCTGGGATTGCTGTGCTGATGCCACTGAGCCAGTGGGGCTCTGGGGGTGTTGGACCTGCCGCAGGTATTGGTGTCTGGGGGACGTGTACAAGTCACAGATGGGTCAGGACTGCTGAGGAATGCATCTCAAGCTGTTTTATTTTTTAGTATCCTCTCATGACGTGGTTATGCCAATGGGAAGATGCCAGCGCTCACATCCCAGGCTGCAGACAGAACTCAATGTTACAACTTCCTCTAAAATTGTTTTTACCAATCACACAAAGGAAAAGCACATTGACAGTAGTTCTATTTAACTTATAGTTCTGTTTTTGCTTGTATTAAGTATTGTTATATTACAACAAGTTGTGAAAGTCTAGTGAGTTTAAAGGGCACGAGTTATGTTTGGTAGCAATTACAAGTTATTGTCTGAAAAAGTCTCACTGGTTTTAAGGTCTTAAGTCAAAATTTCAAAAGGATTGAATTGTGGGAGAATGAGGAATAGAAAAGATGTGATGGATTTGTAAGCCTTAAAAGGTTTGTAAACCTTAAAATACAATACACAAACCTCCATTAATTTGTAGTTCTGTTTTTGCTTGTATTAAGTATTGTACAGTTGTACAATTTTAATGTTGTGAAAGTCTAGTGCCTTTAAAGTTCTGTTTGATAGCAATTACAAGTTATTATCTGAAAAAGTCTTGCTGGTTTTAAGGTCTTAATTCAAAATTTTAAAATGATTGAATTGTGGGAGAATGAGGAATATAAAAGATATGATGGATTTGTAAACCTTTAAATACAATACACAAACCTTCATTATTAAGCTTAGAACTTCTTAATATTTTGCCAAATATACTTTTCTGTAACTTAGAGTTATTCTAAACAAATGTTAATACACAGACCAGTTTTCTATTTGTATTTACTTTTCTATTTCTTATACAATTTTTCTGTTAACAATTCTTATGTTTATTACTTAGCTCTAATCACAGTTCTACTATCTCTAAAGCTCTTAAAGCTTTCCCAAAACTCTCTGATTTTAAATATTCCCACTCACAGGGAGGGATCTTAAATCCCACCCCATGCTATGGACACCTCCCACTATCCCAAGCCCATCCAGCCTGTCCTTGGGCACTGCCAGGGATGCAGGGATGCTGCTCTGGGCACCTGTGCCAGGCCCTGCCCACCCTCCCAGGGAAGGATTGATGTTCCAGACTAAAGAATTCTGCTGTTTAATTCCCCATGGTAAAGAATTGTATTTGTAGTGAATAAATCTTTATTGTGGTGAAGAATTTCCTTCACTGATTTCAGTGGGACTTTGTAGGAACGGAGAGATTGGGGTAGTTCAGGATTTAGTTTTAGATAATTTTAAAACATAAGAGTAAAAACTAAGCTGAGGTTGAAATAAAGAGAGGAAGATGGGAAGAAGTTAAGGTTTTATAAGAGTGTTTTACTTTTTTAGTTTGTTTTTAATGCCTGTAATGCTGTTGCTTTATTTACCATGAGCAGGACCTGGATGACAATTCCAGCAGTGGAATTAATTAATTTGAGATTAGAATCATTCTGTAGGAGCAAAAAGAGGGTGTGTATTTATGGGTGACAAAGAAACCACCCAAATTTAAACTTTTAAATGGGTTAAACAGCTGGAAGTTGTGAACAATAAATAATCATTATTTTGACATGGATACTCCTTAGCTAAGCTTTTGATGCCTTTCTTTGAAAACTTTTGGTATTATCTCAAAATTCTTGCAGATCAAAATTGCTTTGGTGGTTTAAATGAGGAGTTAAACTGGCAGCACCTCCCTGAAAAGGATAATTTGCCTTTTTCTCCAGCAGCCAAACTGTTGGACAGAGTTCTGCCCACTTCCTCTTGCCCATTTATTCCCTCCCCACACCTCCTCTTGTTGTGGTGGTGTCTCTGTGGGCTAAAGAAATGGAGCAGATAAAAGAGATTTTTGTGTGTTTTTATTGGGAGGGATGATTTAGATGGATTCTACAAAATCTCCAATAGGTTCAGGTTTGGGGGAAATTGTTTTACTTGGACTTTTGAATTTTTCTTTTTCCCACATTTGTATTTCCAGTCTTCTACCTATCCCAAATAACCATTAGAAGCTAAAAGATTTTAAAACATGAAGAACTTTGAAGAAACTTTTAAATTTTAACCACAAATTTATCTTTGGGCTCAAACACCTCCTTGTTGTCCTGGGATGTTTTATGGCAATGCAGACACTCCAGATTTCCTTTTCTTGGAGAGCAGCCTGTGTTATCCATTAATTCCATAACCCAGCACTCACCCAAGCAGCTTTTCCACAAAAGAGGCAAACTGGGAAGAGGCAAAAACTGGGAAGAGGCAAAAATCAGACAAATGCCCTGATCCATGGGGATCCTGAGGGAGTGAAGCCAGCACAGCCCTGGTGGTTCCTCCTGGTGACACAAACAGGGATGTGACAATTGTGGCTCTGCAGGGAAAAAGCTGGAAAAGTGAACAACGTCATTTTCTCCCCCCCAAAATAATTCCAGCCCTCATTTCAGGCAGGCAAGAGCATTTGTGGTGTTTTCTGCTGCTGCTGCTTGAAGTGTCCATGGGCTGTTGTGGAGATGTCTCAGTGGTGGTGGTGCCTCTCTGAGCCCCCAGAGGAGCAGGAGTTCTCCTGCAGGGTTTTCTTTTTACTAAAGATAAGATGGAAAGAGAAATGATGGAGACAAAACTGATAAGGGCAGGAATATCAGAAGGAATGGCAGAGTAAAGGCAGAGCTTTGAATGTGCCTTAAACAGGGATTGGTGCCACTGGGAATCCTGGTGGCTTCCCACAAGGATTTGTGCTTTGTGCAGTTGTGCTTTGGAAAGCACAGATTGCTGGGAAAGAAAATATGAAGTCCACCAGAATCATGTTTTTCCTTATTTTAATAAAAAATAAAGAAGGGCAAAAACCTATTAGGGCTTTTTCTTTAATGTGCCTAAACCCTCTGCTTCTCCAGCAGGCAGCAGAGAGAGCTGTGAGGAAATAGGATTTTATCTTTATTTCACAAGGAAGGAATATGGGCATGGCTTCAAATAAATTTGCTATTAAGAAAAAGTCCATGATTACATTTGAGGAGTGTTGTGAAGTTTCCAGGAGTGATTTGCAGGGGCTGATCTGTATGGGCTGCACATGCAGCTGAAAAGGGAGATAAATTCCTTTCTGCTAGTAACACAATCATCTCTCAAGGTATTTTTTATTCAATTAGATTGGTGTAACTAAAGTGCTCCTGATGTCATTTGTGGATGCTCCTAAATCATCAGCTAAAGAGCAGCTGATCTAAGTTTGGCCAAAGGAAGGAATGAAGTTTTGGAAGATTATATTCCTTGTCTCTGATGTTAATCAATCAGAATTTGATATTTGTGTACGGGCTTGTTTTAAAAGCATTGTGATTATGGCAGTGCTATAAATCTGATGTTAATGGAGAAGGAAAAAAATATTAAATGTGACCCAGACTTCAAACTTAAATATTCAGTGGCTGTTCCTTACAAAATGAGAATGAAGGGAGTAATAGGTCTGTGTGAATGTAGGCCTGGAAAAGTGGGATACATGGATTAAAAACATTTTAATTTTACATTAAGTCTTTTCCTAGATTTCAGTTTGATGCTGAACATGCCCTGATATATAAAGAAGTATTCCTCTGTTAAGTCTTGGGGGATTTGGAGGCACTTATGAATTAATTTGTTTCCAGGAGTTCCATCAAAAGAGAAATCCTTTGTAAAACTGCAGGTGTTAAAATACACACCAAAAAACATTTCTTGCTCTGGGAAATTAGACACAGTTCTTACTGAATATTGAAATTAAAATGCAGAAAAGACCCCTGACTCTTATTAATTATTACTCTCAGATTTCAGAGAAATACTTTTCTAGAATTACTTTTAGGTTTATTTCCTCTAAAATAAACAAGATATTTGTGGTTTCATGGAAACGCTTCCAATGACACCAAAATTTATTGTTTAAACATTGATAGCAGTAAAATAAATTAAAATCTCCAGGCGAGGGAGCAGAGCAGGGGCAGCCCCAGCCATGGCAGTGCCCAAAACCAGGCAGAAACTGCTTGAAACGTGGTGTAAAACTCTGCATTTTGTGCTGAATAATTATAATTCAGTGAAAAGAACAGGAAAATACTGTTGAATGGAAATTGTCATAAGATCAGCCAATTAACACAATTTTTCTGTTGCATTTGATTGCCTTTTCTGTCCTTGGAAGAAGCCAGAAAATAAACCAAGAGATGTATCTGAAGAGATGCATTTTTTATTTTGGCTGCGTAACCACGGATTGATACATTCATAAATTTACAACATTTTGGGCTTCTGAATGTTTCTAATTTCATTTTGGAGGAGAAGAATATTTCTTCAAACAACTGAGGCTCAACACTGCCATTTTTTTTTTCCTGTTGAAAAGGAAGTCTCTGAAGAGATGTCAGTGTTTTATCTGCAGTGAAGTGTCCTCTTTTCAGGTTTTGATTCCATGTCATCGTTCCTGGTACCCAGTGTTGGAAAGCACAGGAGCATTAATTATTTTATAATAGTAAATGTCAGTGTGCAGTTGTCTCAAAACCCACCAAAAATAGAACTTTTAGCCCAACTTGCACCATCCTTGCAGCTTTTAACCACATTTCCTGCTAGGAAATAACCATCCAGGAATGAAAGCTTTGCCTCCACAGTTGTTTAATTCATCCCCTTCAGTTTTTAGCTCTAAGTTTAGCAAAATGGGAGTGTGGCATCAGTTGCCTGTGCAGATTTGTTACAGACACAGCCTGCCCTGGAGGCAGCAAACGCTGTCAGGGTGACAGCCACTGCCACAAACCAGAGGGGAATATTTTTGGAACCATCCAAACAGCAGAGGAAGAACATCCTGTTATAAACACACTTATACTAGCATGGCTGCAAAAATATTATTCTCTTTTCTTCCTCAAACACACACAAAAAAAAAAATAAACAACAAGGGAGTGTTCTCACCCTTCCATTCATTTCTCTGGGTTTCACATTTTTTGGGAGAAGCCTGGCTCTTGGATCTGACAGGAATTTTGTGTTTCCCTTCCAAGTGTGTCACCAGCATAGCAGGGATCTGAGGAGGTCATCAAAACTCTGTGTGCCACCAGGGTTTTGTGGGAGTGGAGTAGGGCTCTGTCACCTCCACGTGACTGGGGAGGAGAATTACTCTGGGGAGGAGAATTACTCTGGGGAGGAGAATTACTTTTGGGAGGAGAATTACTTTTGGGAGGAGAATTACTCTGGGGAGAAGAATTACTTTTGGGAGGGTATTTTTAGATACAGAAGATGTTTGGGTGAGCAGCAGTGGAGATGCAAAGGGAGTTTTTTTATACCTAGAAATTATAAAAAGCCAACATCCTTTTTTTTTAGTTTTAATTTTGAGCTTGTTTGAGTTTGCTGCTGTGTCCCTGAGAGGTGAGGGACGTGTGAGTGGTCACTCGGTGGTTATTTTAATGAGGCTGAGTGCAGAGAGCACTTGGTGAAATATGAGTAAATCTCATTACTCTGACGGTGCTTGCCTGACTACAAAGAAAGTTTATATTTAGTAAACTACTCACTCCTGTGACCTAGTTTGCCAGGGATGATCATTTTCGTAGCGTGGCTCTGAGCTGACTTTTCCCTGTTCCATTTCCATCAATGGGGGATTCTTCCATCTCTGTGTTTCTCAGAGCAAGGAAGAGTCTGGGAAGTGAACTCAGTCCAGGAACTCCTTCCCAAAATCCCACCCAAAGTGGGAGCCATTCCCTGGCTCCTGTCCCTCCATCCCTTGTCCCCAGTCCCTCTCAGCTCTCCTGGAGCCCCTTCAGGCCCTGCCAGGGGCTCTGAGCTCTGCCTGGAGCCTTCCCTGCTCCAGGGGAACATTCCCAGCTCTCCCATCCCATGTGCTCCTTACTCTGTTCAGCTTTAAAGAGAGATCAGCTGCACAAAAAGCATTTAGGAGTGTTGCAGAAAGGAAGGAAAAAATGGAGATATTCATGTTTGGAAGATAAATGGGATTTCTTACTAATGGCTCCTGTCCCTCCACCCCTGTCCCAAATCCCTCTGCAGCTCTCCTGGAGCCCCTTTAGGTTCTGGAAGGGCTCTGAGCTCTCCTGGATCCTTCTCTTCTCCTTTCTTCACCCTCAGCCCTCCCACCCCATGTGCTCCTTACCCTGTTCAGCTTTAAACAGAGATCAGCTCTAAAAGCATTTAGGAGTCATGCAGAAAGGAAGGAAATTGGGATATTCATGTTTGGAAGATAAATGGGATTTCTTTCTAATGGAGTTTGTGTCTTGTTGAAGGCTGGGGGATTTATTTCTTCCAGAAATATTTTGGTTCTCAGAAATTTTGGTAGCTCTGGGATTTTGCCTGTAGTAAAAAAAGAAAGTATCTGTTGTCTATTTACATGGAGAAAACACATTTTTAAAAATTCTATATACTTATACACATATAATACTTATATATAATATGCAATTTAGACTTAAATTTATATATGAAATTTTGGTAGTGCTGGGATTTAGCATGTAGTAAAAAATAAAGTATTTGTTTTCTATTTACAAGGAGAAAACACATTTTTTTATTCTATATACTTATGTATATATAATACTTATATACAATATGTGAGTTAGACTTAAATTCATATATGAAATGTTGGTAGTGCTGGGATTTTGTCTGTAGTAAAAATAAAGTAGCTGTTGTTTGTATACATGGAGAAAATGCATTTTATTATTCTATATGCTTATGTACATATAATACTTAAATATTATATGTGAGTTAGACATTTTTAATCTATATACTTATGTAAATACAATAATTAAATATAATATGTAAGTTAGACTTAAATATTAAATTTATCTATTAAATTTTGGTAGTGCTGGGATTTTCCCTATATTAAAAAAATGAAGTATCTGTTGTCTATATACATGGAGAAAACACATTTTTTAAAATTCTATATACTTATGTGCATATAATATTTAAATATTATTTCTGAATTAGACATTTCTTTATTCTATGTACTTACGTACATATAATAATTAAATATAATATGTGAGTTAGACTTCAATTTATATATGAAATTTTGGTAGCGCTGGGATTTTGCCTGTAGTAAAAATAAAATATCTGATGTCTATATACAGGGAGAAAATACTTTTTTAAAAATTCTGTATATTATGTACATATAATGCTTATATATAATATGTGAGTTAGACTTTTTTTATTCTATATACTTATGTACATGTAATACGTATAATATGTGAGTTAGACTTAAATTTATATATTGAATTTTGGTAGCACTGGGATTTTTCCTGTAGTAAAGAATAAAGTATCTGTTGTCTATATAGATAGAGAAAGCACTTTTTTTTATTCTATATGCTTATGTACATATAATACTTAAATATTATATGTGAATTAAACATTTTTTTAATTCTATATACTTATGTGCATATAATAATTAAATATAATATGTGAGTTAGACTTAGGTGGGATTTTGCCTGTAGTAGAAAATGAAGTATCTGTTGTGTATTTTCTGGAAGAAAACACTTTCTTTAAAATCCTGTATACTTATGTTCATATAAATATGCGAGTTAGACTTTTTTTATTATATATATAGTATATTAGTATATATATAATACCTATATGTAATATGTGAGTTAGATTTAAATTTATATATTAAATTTTGGTAGGACTGAGATTTTTCCTGTAGTAAAAATAAAGTATCTGTTGTCTATTTACATGGAGAAAACACATTTTTTTAAATTCTATATACCTATATGCATATAATACTTATATATAATATAAGTTGGACTCAAATTTATCTATTAAATTTTGGTAGCACTGGGATTTTGCCTGTAGTAGAAAATAAACTATCTGTTGTCTATTTACATGGAGAAAACACATTTTTTTTAATTCTATATACTTATATGCATATAATACTTACATATAATATGTGAGTTAGAATTAAATATTAAATTTAATACATAAATTAGTAAATATATAAATATATATTTATATATATATATATTTTACATATAAATTAGTAAAAAATAAAGTATCTGTTGTCTGTATACATGGAGAAAACACGCTTTTTTTTATTCTATGTACTTATGTACATATAATACTTACATATAATATGTGAGTTAGACTTAAATATTAAATTTATATATAAAATTTTGGTAGTGCTGGGATTTTGCCTGTAGTAGAATGTTGTGTATTTATGTGGAGAAACACATTTTGTCTATTTACATGGAGAAAACACATTTTTTATTCTATATATTTATGTATATTTAATACTTACATATAATATGTAAGTTAGACTTAAATATGAAATACAGAGACAAGTATCAGGTGTAGAGTACATCACAGCATCCCCAGTCTGCCCTTTACCAGAATACCATGAAATTTGTAAGATTACAATTAAAATCCTACTTTTAGTTAAAATATCTTCCTGTTTCTGAAGGTGGTTAGAAAATTCCGTTCTCTTGGTGTCAATCCAGCCCTGCCCATTCCTGCCTGTCCCTGCTCCTGTCCTGCTCCTCCTCAGGTGTGGAAATGCAGAGATCCCTTCAGTGCTTTCCAATCTGCTGCTCCTTTGCATTTCCCACTACAAAAAGAAAAAAGGAAATTTTTTTCCTCCTAACTGTGTGTGCAGATATTGTGTTATGCATCGAAAATTCTGCTGTTTCCTGCCTGCATTTATCTTGCTGTGGAATCATTTTCATGTGACTGGAAGGATTTTTTTCTCACAAACAAGAAAAACACCTCCCAGAGGCAACGACTGGTGGAAATTGCAGAGGCTTTGGAGTGTTTCTGTGGTGGTGCATCCCTAATATTCCCTTATCTAACAGAAAATGATGTGAGATCTTGCACCTGCCTGAGCTGATGGGCTTCTTTTCATTCCTAAACATCTCTAGGAAGCTCAGGCATGTTTGTCACCCCGAGATTGAAGAATTATCATGGAATTCTGGAATGGGTTGGGTTGGAAAGGGCTTTAAATCCCATCCCGTGCCACTCCTGCCACGGGCAGGGACATTTCCACTGTCCCAGGGTGCTCCAAACCCTGTCCAGCCTGGCCTTGGACATTCTAGGGATCCAGGGGCAGCCACAGCTTCTCTGGGAATTCCATTCCAGCCCCTTCCCCACCCTCCCAACCAGGAATTTCTAAAGGAATTTTTATTTAGTAATGAATTTTTGAACATTTAATAATTCTTGTCACGTATTCAGACAGTTCAGCTTCTTCAAAGTTGTTGCATGGGAATAAATGAACAAAAATTTATAGGAAGTTTCATATCTCAGAAGATACTAAATGCTGAGTTGTATCTAAAGAAATGTTTTGTCCCCAGTCCAGGAAGAAATTTCAAAAAAAAAAAAAAAAAAAAAAAGAGAAATCAAAACAGTTTCTTCCATTTGAGCAGAGACATATGTTTGGTGGGTTGGCACCAGACTAGGATGCAGAATCCTGTAGAACCAACTCTTCATACTCTGGGATATTTAGAGGAACAACATTCAAAATAAAGTGCTGGAGAACAGAAGAAAAAGAGAAAAATTTAAAAAAGAAGAACGGGGAGCACCTGAAGAGCAGCACAAAGGAATTCCAGGGAGTCCAGGATCCACAGGGATCTGTTGGAGCACCCTGGGATGGTGGGAGGTGTCCCTGCCCATGGCACGGGTGGCACTGGATGGGCTTTGAGGTCCCTTCCAACCCAAACCATCCTGGCATCATCTGTCTTTATTTGTGTATCAGATATCTTAGAGGAGTCAACACCATAAATCACAGAAAACATTTAATTCCATCAATAAATTCCCATTAATTGGAGGTGAGGTCATAGTGACTCCTCCTGGTCTTAGGGTGATGATCATGAAATCATATTTAGAAAAAAAATGAAGCTCTGGGGTGTCATTCAGCAAAATGAACAAGTCCCAAGAAATTCAGCAGATTTCCCTTGAAAGATGTGGTTAAACACAGAAGAAATTTCTTCCCAGTGCTGTGATGCTCCCAGCCCTTGGAGAAGGCTTAGAGGTTTTGAGAACAAAATTAATGATACCCTTACAATTATTGCAGTTGTTCTGTTTGAGAGTGATGATTAAATCTGATCAGAAATAACATCTGCAGTGGGAGCAGAGTTTAAATATCTGGATTGTGGCTGTGCAGTTCACAAAGAAAACAGAAAATATCATCTATTAACACAAAAGGCAACGTGAGAATGATTTACTTGTCAGTGGAAAAAATAAAATACAGATCTTTTCATGGCACTGGAAAAAATGTGGGGAGATTAAGAACTGAATGAGAAGTTTGAAGCACAGTTGATAGAAAACCTCAGCACCAAATTATGTGAACAAAGTCACTTAAAGGGAAGACTCAGAACCACTTTGGAGACTGCAAACAAAATCTGTTTAAAGTGGCACAATGAAACATTTCATCATCATCGCAGAGCTGCTCCATATTGTGTGTTCTGCCTTTAAAATGCCATTTTTCACTCCAATTCTCAATCCATTTCCCAGTTTTTTGCAGGTGGGCTTTCCTCTTTGGAGCCACTGATCCAAACTTCTGTTTGGAATCAGTTGTTGGGTCCTGCCTGGATTTCTGTGCCAGTTTATTCCTTGGACTTTGTTGGGTTAGGCTTAGGGATGGGATTGGGGTTGGGTTAGAGGCCGAATAAAGGACACAAAGCCAAGGAGCTGTCAAAAAGTGGTGCTGGTTGAACTTGGTGATCTCAGAGGCTTTTTCCATCCTGAACTACTCCTGATTCTGAGGGGCTGTAGGTTTTGGCTGCACAAGGTGTGGGCTTAAAGGTTTGGGTTTAGTGGACACAGTCTCAAGCTGCATCAAGCGAGATGTAAGTTAGAACTAAGAAGGAAATATTTCACAGAAAGAGTGGTCAGATACTGGAATCATTTACCCAGTGAGGTGGTGGAGTCATCATCCCTTGAGGAATTCAAACAAAGACTGGATGTGGCACTTGCTGCCATGATCTAGTTGAACAGTTGGAACATCGGCTGGACTTGATGATCTTATAGGTCTCTTCCAGCCTTGAACTTCTGTGATTCTGTGATTGATTTGGGGTTGGAAAAGCCCTCCAAGGTCATGGAATACAAGCTTTGTCCCCAGAGCCCTGAGTGCCACCTCCAGGCGTTCCTGGCCCTCAGTGCACCAACGTTTGGTGTCCAGGCTTGGGTTGTTCAGTGATGCTGAGCTCAGCGCCAGATCCTTTTCACCTCCTGTTTCACAGAAACTTTGTGACTTCCAGGTCCTCCTTGAGCCTTCAATTATGAATGAAACCTTTCTCCATTCCTCTCCTGCCCCTCAACCCCACCTTGAGCCACATCTGGACGTTCCTCACCAACCTGGGTCATAGCAGAGCCTGCCCAGCAGCTCTTGAGGGGTTCCCTGGCTCGTTTGGGGCCTGGGATGTTCTCCCCATTCTGAGCTGTGGGTGCAGGCACAGCACATTCCCACCTCAGATCTGCAGGAGAAGGAGAGGGAACAGAATTGTGGCAGTTTTATTCAGACACTGATGGGATTTGTTTCCTCTGCGAGGATTTGGCATTTTTGGGAGCTCTAGAAGGAGCAGAGTGTCCATGTAGGGATTCCATAACTTGCTGGTTTGTGGCAGAAGTTCTGTTTGAGAGTGATGATTAAATCTGATCAGAAATAACATCTGCAGTGGGAGCAGAGTTTAAATATTGGATTGAAAGGTGTTTTATCTCAGGAGGGTTTTCCTGTGCTCAGACTTGGGTTCCTCCATGCTCTTAGAAAATCTAAACCAAGTGAAACTGAGTAAAAAACAAAAATTGTTTACAAGACCAAAACTTTTGGGCCTGATGAGTTTTCTAGTGATTGAATTTTTTATATTTATCTTTCCATAGCTTCAGTGCTGAGATATGAAAGCAGCACTAACAAATTGTGCTCTGGGGTTATGTTTTTGAGTAATTTTATTTTTTAAAATCATAACTGGCATTTCGAGTGACCTAGTCTTAAAGTTACCTTTGATTTCAGCCTAGGGAGGTGGTTTAACTTTTCATAATCTATTAGTGCTTATAATATGTCACATTTCAATACTAATTTGTAATTTTATTTAATTGAAATTTTAACTCATGGGACCCTTGCTGTTGTTATTTTGGTCTAAGAGCGAATTCCCCAAATGTTTTTTGAAATATATTAATGCAAAATAATTATCATATTCCTCAAGCAGACCAATCCCTTCCCATGTAGTGACTGTTTATTTCTAAGAGCAGCTCCTAAATTCACGTGTTCCATGAAATTGTGCCTTTTGAATCAGTAAATCAAGCAGTGTTTAGCTCTCCTGGCTGATTTTGTGCTCTGGTGTTGCTGTGCAGATCCTTGCTGACGATGGTGGTCGCTGGAGGCAGCACTCTTGAAGATTATATCATTTACAGACAAGATCTCTGAAATCTGTTTCCTTCACACAGCAAAGGTAACTCAAATAATCCACATTATGCATTTATCTCAAAGTAATAAGCTTGGGTTTGACCTTCAAAATTGAACAGCAGCTGAAGTTTTGCAGGCTGACCATTCTGCCAAATTTAACCCCTTTTTTAAATAATAATTTTAATTTATTCTGAAGTGAAAAATAATAAAAATCAAGGGAAAGAGCTCAGTTTCTTCTCGTCCTTTTAGTTACAGGAATATCCATCCTTCCTTAGCTTCTGTTTTTTTCCTTCACTTAATATTTTTCTTTATTATTAATGTTTTGCTTTATTCTTCTTTTCTCATGAGTGTTTTGACCTGCAGATCAGTTACAATGTTTTTGTGGCACTGATGAGAAGCAGCACTGCCTTAAAATCTAAAGAATAACTGAGGATGGGGCTTATGTTCAAAAAGACAAAAATTAGGTGAAAAAAGGGTAAAACAGTGGTAAATTTCTATAGAATTTTTAAAGTATAACTTCTTTAAATTAAATATCGAAAGCACAAATCTGCTGTGTCCTGTGCCACTTATTTTCTCTGCTTGTATTATTTATTATCAGTAAATGATCCAAAGAAATAAATGTGAGGATATTCAGGAGAGTTTTGTTTATGGATCATTTTTTTCCTATTTTGAAACTAACTCTCTATAAACACCATAGGTAATATGGGACTTTTTTTTTTTCTATTATGGAAATAGAGCTAATTTTCCCACTCATTATCTGCTGTTAATTTAATGTGTGGCAATATCTGAAATTTAGTGCTGATTATGGCAGTAGATTTTTGGTTAGCAGTACAGCTCATCTATGAGCAAACCAATTAAGACATCATTTCAGAATATAATTGAGCTCCTAATGGGGCACTTGAATTCACTGGGAATTTACATATTTGCTTTTCTTTGCTTTAGCAGAGAGGTCCAAAATGAAGCTCCAGCTTCAGTTTTGAACTTCTGGAGGCACCAACTCGAGCTGAGCCTTTTCAAAGTGAAGCCTCTAAAATGCTCTTGAGTAAGGGCAGGGATAAATTCATGGATAAGCTGCTTAATTCTGAATTCTGAACTCTGGGTGGCCCTGAGGAGGTGGGAATTTGAGGAACACAATTCAGCTGTTCTCAGGATGCTGAGGCCCAGGTGATGCTCTGGTGCAGCACAGTTAAAACTGATTTAAATACCAAGTTTGCTCAGTGTTTGTAATTAATTTGCTCCTTTTAGTCAAATCAGGATCTGCTGGGAAAGGGCTCATTTTGCAGAGCTTTAGAATACAGATCTTTCTATACATTTATAATATATACACATATATAATCTGTGTTATGAAGCAGTATCAATAGAGAATTCTTGGAAGTGCTGTGTTAGCCCACACAAATTAAGTGTGTCATTTATGGAGTCTTTGAAAATGAAGGGAAAAAAATTAAGCAGTTCTCTTTCCTTTTCATTTTCCCTTAGTTTGGGGATTTTTTTGACCCTCAGAAGGAAAATTTTTCCATTTAAAAGACAAGAGAGGTTATTTATGCCTCTGCCTCATTGAGGGGTTGATTTGTGTTGTTGTCACTCTTCCCTTCCAGGATAGACCTTTGCATGTTTCCATTTGTTCTAAAATAGAAATCCACACCATTTGGAAAACCAAATGTTTTGGGGGAATAATTACCAAAGTCTGTGTTTGGGTTCTGAAAACCCTTTTTTTTATTTTTTCTATGTGAAAAACTAGGGCAGGGAAAGTAGTTTTCTCTGTAAGGTTCATGTTGTACTGGTTATTTCCTGAAAGTTTTAATATGTACATGTGGATAAACCTCAGGATGCTCCAGTGAACTCCAAGAAAACATTTAGTTCTCATTCTCAGCATCCTAACTTGTATTTTCTACTCTTTTTTTCCCCCACTAAAGTGCTCACAGCTGTGCAGGTACTGCAGCCACTGCTGCTGTTCCATTTGATCTATTTTTAAAGCAGGGGCTCTCTGGATGGAATCCACATTCCTGTGTAGTCCAATACTCCCAAACCTTCCTGACCCTGCCTCACCCACTCAGACCTCGTGCATTATCTTTAATTATATGATAACATTGCAGTTTTCCTCCATAGAAACCCTTCCATTAAATAAATGGAATTTAACCAGCAATCCGCTGCCTTTAATTGTTCAATCCTTCCTTCCTTCCTCAGAAATGGTCAGGCCTTTCCCTGCAGATGGAATTCACAATTTGTGCTTTCTTGCACCTTTTAGCAACAGGTTTTGGAGACTCTCACACTGGTTTGGGTTGGAAGGGACATTAAAATTCATCCAGTTCTGTGGGAGGGACAACTTGCACTGCCCCAGGGTGCTCCAGCCTTGGGCACTGCCAGGGATGCAGGGGCAGCCACAGCTTCTGGGAATTCCCAGTTCCCAGTGTCCCACCCATCCCTGCCCTCTGGCACTGGGAGCCATTCCCTGGCTCCTGTCCCTCCATCCCTTGTCCCCAGTCCCTCTCAGCTCTCCTGGAGCCCCTTCAGGCCCTGCCAGGGGCTCTGAGCTCTGCCTGGAGCCTTCCCTGCTCCAGACTCATCCACAATTCCATGTGCTGCTCTGGTCCAGCATCAGGATTTGGGAGACACCATGGGGACAAGGCAGGGAGGGGTAAGAAAAGGAGATTTTGGAGCAATTATTTTGCTGCATTTTGTCTCCAGAGAGAATCTCCAGTTCTTGGAGCATCTCTGGGGCCTCCTCAGGACCCACGCCAGAGCTTCCCTGTGCCAGGACTCACCAACCCTCCCAGCCAGGAATTCCCAATTCCCAACAATTCCCAATGTCCCATCCATCCCTGCCCTCTGGCTCCTGTCCCTCCATCCCTTGTCCCCAGTCCCTCTCAGCTCTCCTGGAGCCCCTTCAGGCCCTGGAAAGGTCTCCTGGGTCCTTCCCTTCTCCAGGTGAGCACCCCCAGCTCTCCCAGCCTGGCTCCAGAGGGGCTCCAGCCCTGCAGCAGCTCCGTGGAACCCTCTGGGCTCTCCATCAGCTCCAGGTTTTCCTTGTTTTGGGGCAAATCCATCATTAATAACAGGGAAACTGGCACTGCACACCTGTGAGAACAAGCAGGGCTTGCCTGTGTCCATCTTTTCCAACATGGCAAATCCCAGCTGGATTTGGGAGGATCTGGTGCTGTGCTCTAAGTGACAGACCCTGCAGTGCCCTGTGCCCTCCCCAGCTCCAAACCTCACTGTCTGTGGGCCATTGCTGAGGCAGCTGCAGAATCCATCCCCCTGCAGAGCCCTGGCTTGTCGCTTTCTGGGCTGTTTGGGTGGCCTGGAAAGGCCCGGGGTGGCCTTGGGCAGCCCGCGCTCCAAAGGACGAGAAGAGGCTTCAGATCTTTCCTCGGTCTCGGTGTTTATTAATTGTTTATCTAAAAGATTTTCTCTCGGCCCGACAGAGTCTGCACAGCAGCCAGCCATGAGCACACTGAGACCCCCCGGGGTGGTCACCTATCTTTATACTCAAAATTACCTATACAATATTTATCATTTTTCCCCAATACCTTTTACCCTTATTGACCAGTGCACTTTTAGTAATAACCAATCCCAAAGTGCCAACATCACCACAGAAGATGGAGGCCAAGAAGAAGAAGAAGAAGGACAGGACACACCCCAATTCCTCCATCTTACCTCTCTAGACCCCCCTGTACAGAAATCCCAAACCCTGTGTCTCACACTCTAATTAACTTATCCCTTCACCATTCACCCAGTGAGATCCTCCCATCCTCATACAGGTGTCGTCTCCCGTGCAGGATCAAAGTCCAGCCCCCAGACACTTCTGGCAACATCCCAGGACTCCCGAGCCCCCCAAGGGTGGTCTGGGTGACTCTGCACATCAGTCCTGAGGTGCTGAGATCCCACACTGGCTGTGCTCCCCCTGCTCAGGGCAGGTTCTGCTCCCACCTGTCCTGCCCAGGCTTTGGCCTTGGCTTACCTGAGCCAGCCTTGCCCCCACACTGCCCTGCTCAGCCCGTTTCTCCTGAACTGGCACTGAAAGCAGGAGCCCACTTCCCTTTGCTGAAGGCCTGATGTTTTTCTGAGAACAATCAATTTTCTGTCTCGCTCTCTCTTCTTTCCCTATGAAAGGCTTGGAGGTTTGTGAAATCCCAAGGTGCTCTCTCTAAAGCGAGGTATAAACGAGTTCTACCTTCTTTTTTTATTCTTAATTTTATTCTTAAATTTCATAAAAGGAGACCTACTTCATTTGAATGTTTTTTCTACTGAAATTATTTTAAGGATTTGGGTTAAAATAAAAGACATTTTGCTAATGTTGCTCTTTAATATCACAACTTTTAGGAGCATTTTAGAGCCAAATTTTCAAAGTACATTTGAAATGGAATAGATTTGATAAGTTGTCCTCTGCCTGAGCAGAAATTTTTGTACCACTTCTGCCAAGTTTTTGCAAGAAGTTTGTTTTCCATGATCCCCATTTCTCTTCCAGTTGCTCCTTCTGAAACTGAATTATGGGCTGGCATTTTGAATTTTTCCTTACACAGATATTGTAAATAAAACCAACTACAAAGGCTTTTCATTTTGAAAAATTGGAGCAGCAGGCACCCTGAACAAAAGGAAATGTTCCCAACACTCCTTTTATTGTAACCAAATTAATCAAGCTCAGAGATTTGGTTGTAATTTCAAAGTTAAATGTTTAAGTAATGCAAAACTTTGTAGTCCTGCAGTGCCTCTCTCTTTAAAATTCATAACAAAATAGCAAAATTGTTACAGTTAATTTTTTTAATAGTTAATTTTTCTTAGCAAAGCTAAAGATTGGCTTCCTACAACCCCAGGAACATGAATACCTCCAGAAAGTGTTGAGGTTTTTGGGATGTCTCCAGAAAATGTTGAGGGTTTGGATTATTTCAGTCTGTGGTAGTAGAAAAAGTTACATCTCCATCCTTAGGTTTTCCTGAAATATCACAAGAAATTTCTGTGAAGTTAAAGTCACATCTTTTTGCTGAAAGGGCTGCTGGTTTAAAATAATAGATAGGAGCTCCTGTCATTATTTATTATTGTAAATAATATTTAAAAGAAGAATGTATAGTGTAGTACTTAAGATAAACCAAATCATTCTTTTCTGTTGAACCACCAAACCAAACTCAGATCATTGATTTTTGTTTTAATAATTCCCTCTGAAAAAATTAAAAAAAAAAAAACCAAAAACCAAAAAGAAACTCAAGGGCAGCAAATTTAAAATGTAGCTGTTAATGAAAACCTAAAAAAAGTTTATTTTTTTTTACATGAAGGTGGCCTGAAAGGTTGTGAAGGGATTCTTTTTTTCATTTGGTGTTTCAGTTTCGTTTTCTTTTCCCCTTTCTACCAATTCACATCCTTGGAGAGCCACAATCATGGTGAAAAATGTATGGAAATGCTTTAGGAAGGCATCATCATTTCTGAGATTCTCAACTGGCCTTTTCCTAGAAGGATCCCAGTCCAGGGAAATGCTTGAAAATGAAAACCAGGGATGCTTTTAAAATCAAACACAGCAAGTTTCTGAAGCAAGGAGCCTCTCTTCCTCTCCAGACCTGTGGTGATCCTCCAGAGCTGCACACAAAAAGGGTTATTTTGATTTTTTACCACATTCCTGAAAAATATTCCTGAGAGGGGAAGGTTCTCACCGAGGTGGGGCAGTAATTGCCACAGTTGGCTTTGGCTCAGCCTCCCAAGCTGAGTTTGGATCCCTTCAAAGGGTTCATCACATTTCTTGGAGGTTTCATCTCAGAATCAGGGAAGCGTTTGGGTTGGAAAAGACCTCGAAGGTCCCAGAGTCCAACCTTAACCAAGCCAAATCCACCCTCAGATTATTGGTGCCATTCTGAGAGTAAGAGCAAAACAGCTCCCCCCATTCTCAGAATGGCCCAAAATTTAGGGCAGGGGAAGATGAACTCAAGTTTCTGCTGAAAAACTCATCAAAAGTTAAAATATCTTCTCTTTTTTTATTTAATCCAAGAACTAAAGCTGTTCAGGACACAGATCCAGTGAATTTTCCAATCTATTTGAGGTGCTTGTTGTTTAGATTTTGGAAAACAAAATGCTCTTGTTTCTGTGCCACATAAATGGGAGTTCACTGGTGAATCTCTGTGTGATTTGATAATAAAAAGTTCATCAGGAAGCAGCTCCAGGAGTGAATTCTTGGTTCATTCCTGTGCCAATGAGGGAACAGCAAAACCTGGCCACAGGTGCCCCCTCAATAAAAAGAAAATCATAAATATTATAGGTATTATAATGTATATTTAACCTCCTCAAGCTAATTCCAACACCATTTTTTAATGCTGCTAATTTTTATTTGGAAGTTTTACACCTTTGCCAGTGCAGACATTTATGCTGGTTCAGACCTATATATATATATTTATTACTTTTTCCCCCTTAAGTTTTCTTTTTATCTGCAGCGCAATTTGAGCGTTTGAGTGGCAGCAAGTGACATTTGCAGAGGACAGATCCTGCAGGCAAATGAGCAGGTGACAGGAGGCACAATGGCACTCAGGAATAGTCTGAGACGTGGGTGTTCTGACTGGAGGATCCTCTTTGTGCTCCGTGGAGTTCTCATGGAGCAGCCTGCAGCTGATATTGTGTTCTCAGGGTGCAGAATTCAATGGATCCCCAGCACACACAGCCTTCAGCTGGGCTTCTCTCCACCTTTCTGCCTTTTAGTGCCACCCAAAGTGCAGAAAGCTGAGTAAACTGCCTCTGGTGTGCACATGCCTTCATCAGGTTAATGTTTATTACTCACTTGCCTGTGATCCTTGGAAAACAGTTCTTGGGAACTGCTGGTGGGAGAGAAAGAGCTTTGTTCCTGTGAAGGGCACTTCAAAACTCACTGGAAACCACAGAACTTTTATCTTCCAGTGAAGCAAGTTAGCAAATCCCTGATTCAGGTGATTAAAAACTACTAATCAGGCTGCCTAAAACCAATAAAGTCAAATTATCAATATTTGGCTGGTTTTTCCATGTCAGGAAATCATGTGGGTAGCCCTGTTCTGCAGGCCTGCAATCCTGTAAAATCCAATTCTTTTACAGAGTCTTCTCTTGGAAAGGATTGGGAGGGTTTAAAGGTGAGCCAGGCACCTTCCTGAGCACCAGGGTATAAATTCTGGGGGTTCCTACCAAATCTTTTTCTTTAATTCAGTTGTTTTTTCTCTTTCTTAGTACTTAAAAGGCTTTTTTTCTGCTGCCTTTTCAGTGGAAATTATAATTATGACCTAGTCCATACATAAAACTGATTTTTCTGATTCGTCTTAAATTGCATTTCCTTGATGATCTAAAATCTAAAATACATTTCAAGCTTTTAAAAATAGACCAGAGAAGGGGACAAGTCCCTGCTTTGACACAGATGTTTCTGCAGGAGGGCAAATGCCCTCAGATTATCATGATGGTCCCATCTAAACATATTTAAAATACAAAATTGCACATTCTCCATGAATAGTTTTGATTTGGGCTGCAGGAATGTGGAGCTAAAATTCCACTTAAAGATGGTTTATAATTATGAAGGACCAGCCTGGCTGCAGCTGCAGGGACAGGGATAAGGACAGGCTGATGAGCCCAGAGCAGGAGATGGGAATCACAAACCTGATCCCTGGAAAAACAGACTGGGAGCCAGGTTTGATTCCCAAAGTCACAGTGATACCTTGAGGCTGCCCTAAAACAGGGGCTGGGCAGAGCCCCAGAATAAAGCAGGGATTCATTCACAGCATCTCCTCCATGGATCCACCTTGGGCAGCACCAGAGCCCAGCCAGGGCTGCACCCAAGATGAACCAAAATGGCCCCAAAATGCACGAGCGCTGCCGGGGTCTGTCCCTGGGATCAGTTCTGCTCCATTTGCCCCTTGCAGTTCATTGTCCCATTCCAGCTTTAGCCCCTGCAGTCCCACCCTGCTTGTTTTTCTCTCTCCAGCCCACGGGGTTTGTTGTAGTTGAGGCAGAGACAGCACAAAGCAGCACACTCCATTTTCAGAAGGCTTCAAACTGGTTTTATTATATATTTTTTATTCTTTGTATTTTATAATATATATTTTATGCATGCTTTTTATACATTCTTACAAATCTGCTAAGTTTACTCATTGGTCACAAGAAACAAACAAAGTGCTCATTGGAGTAGGCAGCTGCAGGTTTCTCTTATTTATCCTTCTTCCTTTCTTGGTTTCTATGTCAAAGACCTTGGCAGAAAATTCTTTCAGGGGTAAAAATGGATCCTCTTGTCAAACTTCTCTGTGGCTCACAGAAGCTGCTGTGAAACCTCTTCCACAGCTGTTTGTGCTCCTGGGCTGAGATTTGGTCATTTGTCCTTGGTGCCCAGCTGGAGCAGGAATTGTTTTGTCTCCCTGCTCTGTGCACACAGCCCAGCACCCTTAAACATTATCCCTTTTACACTAAAGCAGCTCAGAACCTGAAAAATATAAAAGCCAAACCTGAGGCATCAATATTCAAGTACTTTAGTGAAGAGGGGAGTGTGGCTCATCCATGAGAAAATCCTTCAAACCAGGAATACTTCTTGGGAAGCCTTTCCTGGAGTGAAGATGGGAGTGGAGCCCTCACTGGGTATGGCTGGTGTGGTTGTGTCTGGCATCTCTGGATCTGTTCCCTGCAGGATTTCATTTTCCTTTTGCTTCTCTAGGCATCCAAGGGAGAGTAAGGAAGGGCTTTGGGGTGACTCTCCAGTTCCTAAAGGGGCTCCAGGAGAGCTGAGAGGGACTGGGGACAAGGGATGGAGGGACAGGAGCCAGGGAATGGCTCCCAGTGCCAGAGGGCAGGGATGGATGGGACACTGGGAACTGGGAATTCCCAGAGCAGCTGGGGCTGCCCCCGGATCCCTGGCAGTGCCCAAGGCCAGGCTGGACAGGGCTTGGAGCACCCTGGGGCAGTGGAAATGTCCCTGCCCATGGCAGGGGTGGCACTGGATGAGTTTCCAAGCCCATCCATCCCCTGTGGGACTGTCTGGATTCCAGAAGCAGCCCAGTGGCTGTGCCCAGCCTCCTGCAGCTCCCAGGCTATCACCTTTCACAGGCCCTGCTCACAGCTCCCTGATCTTGTTTCAGACCTGGGACTGACACAGAGCTCAGCACAGCACCCACAAAGCTGTTTCCATATTAATTACCCATAATAGCAACAAAATGCATTTTATATAAAATTCCTCCTCTTCTGCCTCTCCTCTGGATGATCTTAGAAACTTTTCCAACTTTAACCATTCTGTGGTCTGGACTGAGGTATTTTCTGTGTTTTATACATACTAAATCCTGCCTAACTGTATTTTTGCTTCTTGTTGTTTCAGTTTATTATTCCTTGTGCCCCTCCCTCTGCTGTGCTTATGCTTCAGCCTTTTCCTGCACTTCTTGCAGAAAGCAAAAACAAATCCAGTTGGGAAAAGTTTGTGCAAGACATTTGTGTGGAAATGATCTCCCAGCCAGGGAGCTGAGGAGCACAGCCCAGTGTCCTCCTGCTCTGGCTCTGTGGCATAAATTTGATTTATAAAGTGCTACTTTTGTAGCTGCACTCCTGATGTGCCTTGGTTTTTATCCCCTAAATTACTGACACACACTATGTGGTAGGTTTTAAACAGATTTTTTTCAGAGGCTGAAACATTTTTTAAGGTAAGGCTTGTGCTGTCCCAAATCAATAGTTCCACACCAAATAGTGAGGGAGATAAATGGCATTGCTGTGAATTCAGAGCCTGCACTCCAGTGACAGAATTCCAGCACTGTCTGTGCTCTCCCACTGTGCAGAAATTCTGGAGGAAGAGCTAAAGCCATAAGTGATTTTTGGGTTCAGGTCAGGGGGATTACACTGCAGGCTGGAAGGAAAGAAGGGTCTGGTTCCCCCTCTGTGATCAATCCCCAAATCCAGGAGGATGTAAGAAGCTGAAAGCAGTTTAGCCCCTCAGCCTGGGAAGGGAACTTGAAAAGTGGGATGAAGGAAAGGGAAGGGGGGCAAGGAGAGCTTGCAGGGATTACAGACTCTTCCTGCTTGTTGGAATAGCAGGGCTGTGCTCCTGGCAGTAATTCTAGCTTAGATTCAAGCCCATGGAATACCTACAATAACGGGGAATATTCTTGCTGTAGTTCCAAAAAGCTTCATGGATTAAATTTTTTAGAGTGTTACTCCTCAGGAGTGGGAAATTTTAAAAACAATTTTCAAAAAGCCCCAAACCACAACATACAAAAGATCTGCTGGACTGACACAATGGCACATTATTTGTTTAGGTGGAAAAAGGAATTTATAAAATATGAATTTAGGATTGAACTGTGCAGTTTGAACTGTTCTAGCAGTTAACCAGATGTGATTTAAAGATGATAAAAAGGTGATTTTAAAGCAGACACAGATTGAGGATTGCCCATCTGGAATTGCTGAATCCTGGAGTCTTGACTCTTGATGGCAGAGCTGAAAAAGCATTTCAGTAGCATGCCCAAATCACAGACTCACAAACACAGCTCTGAAATTACTGAATTTCTCTCTTCCATCCCTGAATTTCTCTCTTCCATCCCTGAATTTGAATTCTGTTCCTGAATTTCAGTGTTCCATCCCTGAATTTCATTGCTCCATTCCTGAATTTCAGTGTTCCATCCCTGAATTTGAATTCTGTTCCTGAATTTCAGTGCTCCATCCCTGAATTTCAGAATTTCCTGCATTCTGGAAGGGCCTCTCATCCCAATACCTGACCCTTCCGTTTTTCAGACATTTAGGTAACTCTGCATCAGTTTTTGCAAGATGAGCTCTAGGACACAGATTCCAAACCAGTTAAATTTCTTCTTACCTGTCCTCGAGCTCATCTAGAAACACTCAATGCAGAAGCCATCCCTGCTGTTCATTTCCATAATTCCATGGCTCCAATAAAAGGTAAAAAAAAATAAGATTTTTAAGAAATATTGAAGGTGTTTCTGATGAGGTTTTCTTGTGAAGGTCTAGAGGAAATAAGCATGAATTCTTTTATCAATGGATGTGGATGTAGTATCTGCAGCTTGATGATTTAAGTTGAATAAATTATCAAATTCAGGGTTTGGCCAACAAAAGAGAGTGGTGGCACAACCTCTGGCACATCTGGATTTGTCCAAATGGATCTGGAGTTTGTCCTTGCCCACAGCAGCTCAAGGCCTGACAGTGCAAGAAAACAGAATATTTCTGAAAGCTCTTTCAAGACTAGAAAGTAAATCATACAATAAACCCAAAACCAGATCTGTGCTTCTAAAGAAAATGCACTGAAATAGCTGAAAACCTCTGACACCTTCAAGGCACCATTTGAACATCAGAAAAACTTGGATTTTATTTCCTTTTCACTCAAAGGTGTGGTCTTGGTGTGGTTTAAATGCAGAGGTTGGGGATCTCCAGGGCCTGGATGCTTAGGAAAGGTCAAAAGGAAAAAGCACCCAGGCCCTGGAGATCCCCAACCTCTGCATCTGAAAATTAAATCACCCTAATTAGGCAGCCAGCAGCCCCACCCATTCTAATAAAGAGTGGGAGGGCCTGCTGGCTGCCTAATTATGGTGATTTAATTTTTAAACAGCTTTCAGTAGGTGTCACATGTGGTACCTCAGGATGGATTCTGACAGGGGTACAGGACTGAAGGCTTTGGCTTTGCAGGAACCAAACTGTGTCCTCAGCTGTTGTTGTTTCACCAGAACCAGTCCTAAAACAGCTGGAGGGATTTGGGATTTGGGAGCAGAGCTTTCCTCGTGTCCCTGATTCACATTCCAGAAAGTTCTCTGGCATCTCTGG